>NW_008794451.1:1688567-1692270 GCF_000699145.1 Aptenodytes forsteri
AAACCCCCGGGGGGGGGGGGGTTCATAGCATGTAATTTTAAAAACCACCTGCAAGTTTAAAAACGTACCTAGGTTGAAGCTGAGAACTGAGGACAAGGCAGGAACAAGGTGGGTTTATTTTGCGATGATTATTAAATAAAAATAAATGCTCTTTTCGAAGTTTTAGAAGTGAAAAATAAACGGTTTAATAATGCCGGTGTACGCTGTATACCCTTTCAGAATTACAAAAAAAACCCCACCCCATGTTAGAAATCCTTTGTGCGTAGAATTTAGTTACCAGAATAAAATAAAATAAAATAAAATAATCAGTGCTTTCACAGTCAGTTACTTCTTTGCCTTAGTAAACTCTCCAGAAATAAACATACAATTATTAAGCTAGAAATCTGCTCTGTTGAAGTCGAGGGGTGAACACTGGGTTCTGAAAAGACGACAGATCCAAAGGGCAAAACACACTCAAATTTCCCTGGGAAGCGTTTGCTGCGTGAGCAGAGCATTTACAGCTCTCTATGTGCAGTCTTCGGAATTTTCTTTTTCTTTTTCTTTTTTTTTTTTCCCCTTTTTTTAGAAAATAAAGAAGGGGGGAGAGCTGCTTCTGGTTTACAGGCTACAAGACGGGATTTGCAACATGCCATATTTTGTGTGGTCTAGCAAGCTACTACTGGTTCAGGGAGCATGCTATTTGCAACTGTTTTCCTGGGTAATAGCACCACGTGCAAGTGTTTTATACCCGAGTCATATAGAAGGTTTATAATCCAAATGTATAAATACTCAAATGACCTTGTGCTAAAGCAGGTAAGAAATGCTAGAGGGAAAACAAATAACAAGAAATCACGTTTGGGGAAGGAAAAAAAAAAAACCAAACCCACCAAGGAGAGGGAGGGAAGGTGCTGCTGCTATTTTTCTAATGCAATGAGGTGGTTTGCGAGGAGCTTTACATTCCTGGAAGATAATGTTAAATTATAACCATACTTTATCCATTCAAATCATTAACAAGATGATTTAAGCTATCTCCTACTGAGGACTTGATCTGGGGGTAGGAACACACGGGAAAGAAGAAGGTGCTTCGCTGCTTGCTATATTCTGGAAGTATTACTTAAATTACATTCAAGTCATCAGATAATTAGGAACTTTCTTTTCCTTTATATTTATATGGAGTATTTATTGAATTGTACAGTGTGCTTTTACAATAAAGTGCTTTTTTATTTATTGAATTGCACAGTGTGCTTTTACAATAAAGTGCTTTTTACATCGGTTTCTTTGTTAATCCAAAATAAAACTGACAGTTATCCTTTTATAAGCTATTCCGAGAACATTTTCTCTTCTTTGAAACTGATTGATGCACTACTTTAAATGTTCCTGCAAATATCGTTTCAATTCAAGTTTCTGCATAATGTAATAAGAAGATAAAAGAATTCTATACTTCAACAAGAGACATTACAAAGCAACTAGAGACATTATCAAGGGCATTAACAAGCTCCTAATAGCAATAAAACCTTTTAACTGTCTGATGTAGAACATGCTCCCACCAAACCACCACATATTATGGTAATTGGCTCCAATTTCTGAATCTTTCATTGTAAAGTTACGAAGAGTTAGGTAGAATTGAAAAGTGAACCTGGAATCCAAGGTTTAGTTGCTTATCTTTTTTTTTTTTATTATTGTTATTACGGTGTTTTCTTTACAATATCCAGAATCGGCATGAGTCCCAGCTGCAGCAGCAGCATTTTATACTCCGCTCTAAGGTTGCTGATTCTCATCTCATTCTTGTTTCTGAATATTTAAACATACGTGGGTTTAGTCCTTCTAACAGCTTATCATTTAAAGAGTATTACAATGTGTGAATTAGTCATATTTCAGCCACTTCATACGTTCATTCACTGGAACACTGGAAGCTTAGAAAATGAAATATAACTTAACTTCAAGGCTCTAATTTACCTTCGGAAATAACGTGGGGGATGTTGCTGACTTTTCTTTTTCGGGTTCCCCTCTCAAAAACATAAAACTCAGGCTTCATCCAGGGTCCCATGAAAATAAATACAAAATTCAGTAAACTATGAAAACGAAACCAGAACCTGCAGCAGGAAAGCGGAGGAGTGACGCGAGGCTCTCTGCTGAGAGATTAACCTGCAGCGTAAAGCCATGCGTCCTGCTGACACGTCTATCATACCACGTCATTCTTCACGGGCTGGCAACCTGTTTCCTTGAGAAGGGCAATCCTATCGGTATCTAGAATCGTGCTCCGAAAAAGCAGGCGTCATTCTGTGTCTCTGGAACAATCCTGGCTTAATGGACAAGACACCAAGAAACAAAGTACAGCAAAAGAAACTCCAAGGGGGGGAAAAAACCAACTAAACAAACGAACCGACCCCATAATGTTTCCAGCCCAAAGCTTGGCCTTCAGACACCACAAAACCTGTCGGGCTCAATCTGCGTTAAAACGATCGGCTTTTGGGGCGTATGCGTGATCTTTCTTTGCAGAAGAAACGCACGCTGGGAACACCGAACAGGATAACTGGACCACACACGTCTCTTTCTCAGAAGAGGGAGGAACTACCTCGTTTCTGAAGTTCTTGCTGATGGCGTGAAAGAGGATCACTTGGACTTCACCGAGATCGTAAAAGCACAGCGTGCAATTTCTATCTGCTCTGGAAAAGTAGTTCCACAATTTCCTGTAACGTTTAATGGCACAATCCTTTCATTACAGTGTAAATTGAAGTAATCCTTTATTATTGCCATTATCAAAGGCTGCCTTAATTAGACTCACTTAAAGGTTTGTTGAGGTTTTTGACAACAGAGCACACAACTATTACACAGTTACAAACATGCTTTCAGCACGGTTACTAACAAACCTCCCGAAGCCTACTCAGAACTAAAATAAAACCGGGACAAACAAACTCCTGTTCCCCAAAACTCCGTGGGTGCGCTCTTCCCACTGCAGCTATTGTAAAAGTTTGGGGGGACAAAAGAAAAGCCTTGAGGAGCGACAGAAACAGAATAAACCTGCAACGACACCAATTATGTAGGCGAAACATTTTATCAAAACATTGAAACCGCCGTGACTTCACTTTCACAAAACATGAAATGGAGTTTTTTGCTTGACACCAGATTTTCCTGTATAAATGCCACCGAAATCCGCATAGCCTTGCCTTTTGCTCATTCCAATCTACTGTACCGCTGGTGTTAACTCATCAACTATTACAAGCGGGGTATTAGCCTTGTGAAAACAAAAATGGCACCACTCAATGCCATGTTACCTTACGCATCTCTGCAGCGAATCAAAGCCTGCCGCTAATGCTGGTCTCTGTCACGGCTCAACCTTCCGAAGGGTGGCATCGCTAAAGGCGTTTTTAGGGCGTTTTAGAAGAATTTCATCGTTAAAGCAGTACATTTTCAAGTCGTTATTTTGCAGGAAACAAGCAGAAAGAAGGCAACAATCCTAGAGCGTGGGAAGGGGAATAATCAGGCGCCACAACGCTGTCTTTAGCATATAGCCAAGACAAAAAAAATCTCACTGATAACCACCTTCAGAAAGGGAGCCGCGTTAGCGATCCCCTGCAAACGCGTTCCCCTTGGGTGGTCGCTAAGGCTTGAACGGCAGTCGAGCCTTTCCGACAAACCAGCGGGTTTGGACCCAAAGTTTCCATCACCGCGGTAACGTCTCGGAGCGAAAAATAAATAAATAAATAAATAAATAAATAAATAA
>NW_008794451.1:1692790-1702309 GCF_000699145.1 Aptenodytes forsteri
GGGGGGGGGGAGGGGGTAAACGGGGAATGTTCAAAAACGTCGATTCGTCTCGTTAAAACGTCGTTCTCTCTAAAACGAAGATTTAACAGAGAAGCCGCCATCCCCGAAGCGGGAACCCTGATAAAAACTTCCTCTTCAAAACTTCCTCAAATCGTGGCCCTTGCCGTGTTTTCGAAGGCCGTCCACGATATTTGGGGTGCAACACGGCCTTTCTCAGGCGATGAAACTCTCGTTTAACGAAGACACCAGGAGAAGCCCCGAAGTGCCACGCTTCACGGGGAGGGGTGAAACGCCCGTGCAAGTGGCTAGCTGCCCCCAACCCCGGGGAAGAACCGCTGCCGGCCCCTTCGGGGCTGCCCCACTCCCACAGCGGGACGTGCCCACCCAGCAGGAAAGCTGCGGCTGGGCGCTCCGCAAGCCGGGGCCCAAATTCAGTCCTAACAAAGGCCGTTGCGGTCCGCAAGCCTGAACTGTTCTTCCAGTACACAGGAAAATGGAAGTGGTTGGATCAGAGAGTTTCTGCTGACAAAAATCAGTTTGATTATGATTTAGAGAGAGCAGCGAAATCACATAAACCACTGAAAGGGGGATAAAAAGCTCCTTTGTAAGTTTCTACTAAATGTTACTTTATTTGAAGAAGAACGGGAGGAATGAGCGTGAGGAAAGCAAACAGTGTGAATAAACTCAGCCCTAACTAATGATTAATAATTGCTACTTACCTGATATCAAAAGGCACCAGGAAAGCCCTGGGGGACAAAGCCCTCGCAGGCACTGGGTCATCAGGCGCCCGCACAAGGTATCTCTACGTGCTCTTTCCTACGTCCTTGTAATCCCCAAAACACAGAGGTCTGGACACACTGAGCACGAAGTACGGGAGCTGCTGCGCAGTGCCGGGTGGGTGTGCAAGCACGGCGGGCAGCTCAGGAGCTCAGGCCACCTCACAGCGACCCCTTGGATCTACGTATCTTGCAATAACCTCCTCATGAGGACACGCCAAACCACCACACACCGTCTTCTCTCCTCGTCCTGCCTCCTTTTTACAGAGCGAGCTGGATGCTGTTTCTAAGTGCTTGGACACATCACTGGGTTCGGACAGCACGAGCAGCTCGTGTGCTGCTGCTGAGCCGCAGGAACTGATTGCGGGAGCTGCCGTCCGTACCGGCTGAAAATGTGAGGCGAAGCACATCTGCCACCAGCTGAAAATGTGAGGCGAAGCACATCTGCCCAAATCACGAACCCTAGCACAATGCACGACTCATTCTTGCACCTAGGAAAGGAGTTGCTTTTGCTCATTCATGGAGCTCAGGTGGCACCAGCAGCTGAATTTTACAACCGTCTTCCCAGCTTTGTTTTCTTCTCCCTATAAAAAAAGTGTGGCCCTGCATTTTGCAGAGTATTCTTGAAGTCTACTATTCCACTGTAGCTGCATACTATTTAAGATGCACCCCAGCTTAGACTAACAATTTTTCAAAAGTAAGTGGGCAAAATCAATCTTTTTTTAAAAATAATAAAAATAAAACCCCAAAATAAATAAAGAAAAAGAGACTCACCTTTGAAATCCCGATCTCAAGTTATGATTCTCTCCAGGGTCACTCCAGCACTAGGAGAAGTGAGCAGGACTGGGCTCTCCAGAGTAAAAGCACCTAAAGTAGCCCACAGTGTTATTTTCAGGAATTAGCCAACCAGAACAAATACAAATGGTTAAATATAATCCAAAAAGACTGCACTGGGCAAACAGCTTCCTGGTCTAGGGAGTCCACAGAAAATCTGAAACCTAAACGTTTAAGAGCCTCAGCATTCGGGTGTCCACCATTGTGGTTTTGAGCAATGTATTTTGATCAACTCTTCTTTTCCCCCCCTATTTCATAGGTCCCTCAGATAATTCAGGTTGGAAGGGACCCTGGGAGCCCATCCTGTCCCACCTCTGCTCAGGACAGGGTCAGCCACGAGACCAGACCAGGTTACTCAAGGCTTTGCCCAGTTTGGTCTTGAAAACCTCCAAGGATGGAGACTGCACAACCTCCCTGGGCCCCCACTGCACTGCTGGACCACCCTCATGGGGAAAGCCCCTCCTAGTGTCAGCCAGAGCCTCTCTTGTCTCAGTGTACCACCGCTGCCTCTCGCCCTCCCGCCACACACCAGCGGGAAGGGCCTGGCTCCATCTCCTCCATAACCTCCTCGCAGGCACTGGCAGGTTGCTGGTGGGTGCCCCCGAAGCCATCCCTCCCCAGGCCGAGCAAGCCCCCTTCCCTCAGCCTCTCCTCACAGGGCTCCAGCCCCTGACCCTCTTGGTGGCCCTTCGCTGAACTCACTCCACTTTAAGGATGTCTCTCCTGTATCAGAGGTCCCAACTTGATGCAGTATCTAGATGTGGTCTAGCAAGTCCTGAGAAGAAGGGGGTAATCACTTCCCTCAACTTCTGGGCTTTGCTCCTGTTAACAAAGCCCAGGATGCTGTTGGCCTTCGTTACTGCTGGGGCACACTGCTCGCTCACGTTCAGCGAGCCGTTCGCCAGACCCCAGGCACTTTTCCACAGAGCTGCCCCCAGCCAGTCCATCCCAGGGGAACCCCAGGGGTTCCTCCTTCCCCACAGCAGGACTTTGCATTTGTCCCTACTGAATTTCGTGAGGTCCCTGGCAGCCCACTCCTCCGTCCTGGCTAGGGCTCTCTGAAGAGCAGCCCAGCCCTCGAGAGTGTTGATTGGCATCACTCCCCCAGTTTGGTGACACCTGCAAACTAGATGAGAGTGCACTCCACCACCTCCCCAGGTCACTGACAGGGATGTCCAACAGGCCAGGTCCCAGGATAGAACCCCTGGTACTCCACTTGCGACATGCAGAGCGCGACCCATCAGCCACAACCCTCTGAGACCCATCACCCAGCTGGGATGGTATCCACCTAGTCATCCATCCATCCATCCATCCATCCATCCATCCATCCAACCAGGCCTTAACGTCCTAATTTGGACACTTGTTAGCCTCCTCCTTTTTAAAAGCTTTTTCTCCCGTACTGATGTAACACAGAAATGAATGTCAGCGTACGAACCTGCTCAATAGGCGGAAGAAGCAACCGGTCACTGATCTCATGGAAAAGATCGTTTCTCCCAGGAAAGAGCGGAGAAATAAGAAAACCACAGGAAAGTCCTACATTTGACTTCAGAGACGAGCCTGTTTACGCAGTTTGCAGCGTTGCCTCATACCATAAGTGCCCGAGCAATTTAAGGAGGTATTACATAGTGTAACAGATGTTTAAATACTTTACAGATCTAACTAGCAAGTAAAAGCCACACCAAGTTGCTGTCACCCGCTTCAGTGCAGACGGGGAAAGAGGTGACCGCCCCCCATTTTTCTTTCACAGCATTAACGTCTTTCTTCATCACTGCCTCTCCCCTGAGCCCCCATTGCCTTCGCCTTTCCGTCTCCCTGTGTCAAGGCCCCCACCTCCCCACTGTCCCTAGGGTCCCTGTTTCAGTTTCCCCTCTCCCCTCTCCTTCCACTCCTGAAGGACACAAGCAGCCGAAGCCAGAGAGGCCAAAACAGACCTTTTCAGTGGTCAGAGAGACCCAGGTGAGCCTCTCCTGACCCTCGCCTGTCTCCCGCTGGGTCTCTGCTGCAGGTTGCCTCCAACGCTTCATGAGGAACATTTTCCATTACATTTTTCATTTCCAACTCCCAACCTTTCTACCGTATGATTTCAGGTTAAAACAGCAGGAATTTTGTACAGCTTATCTAGCTTATCTAGTTCAATATGATCTTTCTGTCAGCTGCTGGAAAAAGATTAGTAGACGTTAAAGCCAAAAGCTAAAATCCAGCTGTGATTCGTCTCCAGCCTCACCCTAGAAACTTAACCTCATCCCAAATACCGTAGTTTTTCTAACCGAAACCAAGGCCTTGTACACATGAACCATCATTCGTAACCTTAACACTCACCACAACACACTTTCAACTGTCATAACCAGATTTTCCTCGGCTGTGCATGTTTTTTAGTGATTAACATAGTACAACAGCTAAAATAGAAAATACCACGTCGTTTCAGCTACTGAACCTGTATTTAACGGCTGCTCCCCACCCTGGGGGACTGCCAACGCTGCTTTTGCTACAGGCAAGTAACAGAAGAGCGTGAGAAGAGTCACGTTGGCTTAGACCACCGGTGCACCCAGGCCAGGGCTCTAACCACCACCAACAGGGAAAAGAAGGAGAACACATACGCCTACAGGGATTTTTCCCTCTGGCCATCTCTGGCCTTAAAAATAATGCCTTTGTATTTAAGGAGAAAACATACAAAGAAGAAAAACACCTCACTGGTGTTTCCCATTGCATTCTTAAAAGAAAAGAGAAAGCTTCTGACAAAAGGAGTCCTTCCCCGAACTGATGGTTTTCAGCGCTCCTGCCAGCACAGCTCTTCCAGGGATCCAGAGCAAGCTCTTGCCCTAAACCTAACGCATAACAGCTCTATAACGACACATGATTTAGAGATATTATACCGGATTAGCAAAGAGATAAATGTTATTTCCGCCATTTTAAAACTCTTCCCACATTTAGTAGACTTTATATATCATTTCACAGAAGGACACGCGCTCTTTTGTTACGTCTGTGCCCTGTACTGGTTTCTTCCATATTGTCCATCTCCCTTGCGTCAGAGCAGTGGCTCCTGAGCTGTAGTCCACCAAGTCACAGCGGCTGATCCACGGGAAAAGGTGCACAGCTCTGCATTGCCTTTGTAAGGTTCAATAAAGTTTAATGAGGAGGACACTATTCCTCCCATCAGCCCACCCCTTGCAACTCCAGAGCTGCCTGTGGAAAGGCAAAAAAGCTTGGGAGTCACTGTCTGCTTTCTGTTCTGAAGAATAATGGCTTTATAATGGAATTTTCCAATGAGAAACTTAATCTGGCCATATAACCAATTAGGTTATATTATATATATATAATACAAAAGCATGTCTCTGCAGCAAAGCACCCAGATTCCAGAATTTTGCAAATCCCAGACACTGACTGGCTTGATCTTCTAATTTACACTGACACCACATTACAATGACCTGCCTACATCTGACATTAAGCGTAATTTAATGCTTGTTAATCAACAGCGAAGGAAAGTGTAAGCCCTGCGTTCCTTATCTAACGCTTTCCCTCTCCTCTGCTGAGAGAGTTAGAGGATTTGCCTTGTTCTGTCTATCATCTTTGGTAAACACCAATCACTGGAGTAAATCTGATAAGTAGGCTGACTTCTGACCTCTTTGTTCATAGTCGTGTCATATATAAACACGTTGCTGGCAATATTTTCTGGTGGTAAACTTCTTGGGGTGTTTTTAACCCATTAAACAGAAATGCATTATAGACTAGAACATAAGGGAATTCCAAAGTATTATAAATATAGGATTAGGAAACTTGCCAGCAATATCTATTGCTGACAGCTGACTTTATTAAAGTTCATCAGCATTAATTGCCTCATTGTTGAATGACTTTTGCATGTAATTATCACCAGCCTAAACACAGATTGCCTCAGGTACGGTATCTAATGTGATCATGTGTTCTGAATCCTATTAAAATAGCCAAGATGTAGCAGAGATTATTCTCTCCCCAACAGTAAGGAAGTGAAAGAAGCAACAGAAACAGGGGGAAATTATTTTGCTCAGCCTAAACAGTGTCAATTTCTCTGTCCCGTTCCAAGGTTTCCAGCGACGCTTTGGTGCCATAGATGCTGAGGCAAGACTTAGAGATGCCAATTCTATACCAGTGTCATTTATCTCAAGGACAAGTGAAAATTCCTGTGCCCCACTAGAAAGAAAATGCCTGAGGCATGATTGCTAAAATGGGCTTTAAACGTCATGCTATATTTTAATAGACAGAAAGATGGATACATCAATGTCTAAAATAATAATTCTTAGATTATATTTATCAGAACAAGGCAAGGCTGGAATTGTAATTTGAAGAAGTCTGAGCTCCGGTACTGTGAGCTAATACCCAAGGAGAGAGGACACACAGCCCCTTCTTTGAACTTCTGTGGTGTTTTAAGATGTTTTCAAGATCTAAAGGCTCAGCATCAAAGGCAAAATTTCATACTTTTTTTACATCAACCTAAAATCTTCACACCATATTACTATCCCATTCCCAAACCCTACTTTCTCAATAAAAAGTAAATAAATCAATTACTATTCCCTTTCCTCAATGTACCAGCTCTTTTGAGACTTAACAGAATACACTCTACTCTTCCGAATCATTACATGCGATAGATACATGAAGGGTTTTAAAAAAAATTAAATAAAATAAAACTTTGCGATTTTGCGCGTAGATTTATTTAAACTCTTCAAAAGGAGCATCTTAAAAGCCTCAATATCATCTTAGGAATGAGTTGCTCGTCGTAGCAAATTTTGTCAATGCCAAATACCCACCATTCTCATGTATGTGCCTCCTTGCATGCATACCTACCTATCACCTGCCAGGCTTCTGGAGCGACTTTTCAGAGAAAGTCATATTCAAGACTGTGTTTCAGCCACAGATTTAACAGCAAAGGACTTCAAAACTATGTTACGCGGTATTTAAAAGTACAGCATGAAAAGCTATATTGACTAAGGACTTTCAGCAGTGAAAAAGGATTTGACTACGGAACACAGACAGACAGCTCCAGGACTTTTACAATATTTTTAAACACTGCTAAGCTGTTCTTGATTTGCTGTTGTGCGTTGTCAAGGGCTTTTGCAGTTCTCTTGTAAGAAAAGTAGCTGCAGACGTAAATGCTTGAATAAAGACAAGACTTGTCACATATTACCTTCCCTTACCCCTCCTCACGTTGTTTTTTCTCTCAAGTTTATTAGCATTAATAACTGGAAGCACTGATGTAGCCTTTTAGGGTATTAGACCAAACCTGTAAATTAATGCATTGGTTCATCACAATTCATTAATCAAGCCTGTGCTGGATTTAACAGACAGCAGATTATTAAAGCCACCAAATTACACAGACGAAAAAAAACCAGCTCCCAGAGGGTCAGATGTAATGTGAATGCGTTTGCATAAAACCATAAACCTGCTATTAAATTAAAAACAGTCAAAAATTATGTCCACTGCTTATCTAAAGTATTTTTTTTTTAAAAGGGATGTTACGCTAATTTACTTCTTAACTGGTCCTGGTTACACAGCAAAGGACTAAAGGTTAACTGCAATGGCTCCTCTGATGCTTGGTTAAGCAACTTACACTAACATATCCTGACTGAGGTGAAGAAATTAATGAAATTACTACTGTAATTCATTACTAATGGAAAATTGTCAATGCTTTCAGCCAGCAGTTCACACAAATTTTCTGCAGACATGAAGACCTAGTACAGTGACTCATGCTCTTAGACTTGCTACTCTTATTTCAAGTCCTAGCACCATTCATCACGGCCGAACTTTATGCCATGCTATCCAGCAAGGTTTAGCAACCTTTGATCTCAATAGCTGAGGTCTTTCTACTGCTGCGACATGGGTTTACGAAGGAAGAAAAAATAACATGTAATTTTCAGCATCAGTCTAAGGAATGTTAAAATAAAGAGAGAAGAGAGGCAGAATCACTGCAACCAGCGTCCAAAGGAGAACAGACATAGGAAAGATCGTAACTTGCCAACTAATGATGCCAAAAGCAAACAGTGTAAATGGGTGTAAATTTTAGGTATCGATTACCAATTTAAAGGACAACATTTATAACAAATAGTGAACACCAACATTTAGTGAAGAGCCTGAACCAGACTGGTCTGTTGTGCTACATAGTCCTGGTTTCCCTTTATATTCTCCACTAAACCACAAAACAGAATATCAAGCAGAGATAGGATAGCAAAGTCGTCCATCCCAAAAGAGAGATTCATCTGTGACTACTGTAATAGTTGTCATCTACAGATAGCAAGAATACATCCTATTCAGCGACTTTGACATAAAATATTTAATATTACTTGACTGCATATAACATGAAACTCCTAATAGAAGCATTCTTTTATGTTAATTTACAGGACAACCTTGGTTTATGGTTACGGGGTTATGCTGGGAGGAAGCTAACAATCTTTATCATCTTCCCATTGATTTGCTTTTTGTCTGTGAGCAAGAAAGATACTGTTTCTGATGGCCATAAATACCCAAGAGACAAGAAGTGTGCAGCACGGTTCCCAGTGGAGCAGCAGGGTTCAATTATGCAAACAAAAATTAAAGTTTGAATATCAGTACGGTTTTTCCCCACGGGGAAGAGCAGAATTAAAAGAGGTAGGGAAATCCCTACCCATATAGGAGCTCGACAAAGCACACCCAAAGCTGCTTTGACTCTGTTCTGTGCATCCCACCATGTGAAGTGGAAAGATCTGGCACAACAAGAGTAACACCAGCATAGAGAGCGCTTTTAATGGAAGAAGACAGCAGATTTGCTGTCACATCCTTCCCTCCCTGTGGGGAGCGGGGCTCTGCAGAGGTTCAGCAAGCATGGCCAGAAAGTCCCTGTACATCACCTATTTTAAGTGACATGTGGTCTCCTCGGGAGGAGCCGGTGCAAGTAGAAGTCAAAAGGTTGTAGACCAGGGAAGAGCCCCTCTGCAGATGTTGCCCATTCCCTATCCTCGGTCCACAAGCATCCCATCGGCTGCTTTGAGGGACCGAGTGCTGAGGCAGACAGGATCCCTGTGCACCCCGAAAGGTATTTCTCAGTTTAAGCTTTTGCCGAGTTCAAAACTTAGCATTCCTCATAACTCAGTGAGGGGTATTACAAGAACTCTTACCCAAACTCCAGCTAACCCTGCCGTCACAGCGCGCACCGAGAGCAAAGCGGTGCACGAGAAGGTGTCTGTCTGCTTCGCTTTGCAGTTGTTGCTCCCACGGATTAGTACAGTGGCAGAGCTCAAAAATTAGGTAACGCAACCTAGAAATCTAAGGAATGATAAGGTCTTCATGGACAAAGGATGCTCGGAATATATGTAATGTAAAAGCCTCTGGTTACGTCATTTAATACATAAAAATGACTTACACCTCTATGTTCATTCTCATTGAAATCAGCTGAGTACCGCCTTTGTGTACACATCTCCACTGATAGACTGTCATCTCTTGTATCAAGTACAGTCCTTCTGCCAGTGTCCCAGGCCAAATCTCTACTTCAAACATTGGACTCGCAACGTCTTACGATGCAAATTAATAATTCTTCTATGGAATTTTTAAAGCATTATTTGTAAACCCCACTTCAGAGTTCAGTCGGACGGTATACACAGTCCCATTCTTTATGCCCAGTGTCCCGAAATCCTTGGGGGGTGTTGTGGTTTAACCCGGCAGGCAGCTAAACACCATAATAATAACGATGATGATGATAAAAGAATATAGATTTGAGCAGCCACTGTGCCTGTCGCCGGGGTTGGAGTAGCCGCGGTGCCTGTCGTGGGGGTAGATCTCTGGATGGTATTCTTAAATAATGGTTTCTCCTTAAACAAGACCTGAACCACGTTCAGGAGACAGAGCAATAGGAACATGCTGGTTTGAACATCCCAAGGATATTCAAAATTCTCAAGAGCTGTTGTAACTA
>NW_008794451.1:1703153-1724852 GCF_000699145.1 Aptenodytes forsteri
CTAGTGTCAGCACTGCTCAGCAACAACTAAAACATCGGTGCGTTATCAACATTGTTCTCATCCTAAATCCAAAACACTGTACCAGCTCCTAGGAAGGAAATTAACTCTATCCCTGCCGAAACCAGGACAGGGGGTTAGGGAGAAACTTAGCACACATATGTAACGCTGCTGCAATAGCTGGACTTCTCTATATTACAAGCAGACGAAAACAAGGACTAGTTTAACAGCAACAACAAAGTACACCTTGCCAGCGCTATAAAAACTACAGAGTTTTAATGTCGACTGTGTTCCTTAATTATATAAAACTCTGCAAAGAATAACATGGTTTAAATTTATTATGCAAATGCTCCTAATTTATGACAGATTGCTACTTCAAATACAAGTATTAAATCTCTATTAGCTTCGTTGAGGTAATGCACTAATATGCATCACTAAGGTCTTAAATTTCTAAGCAGCAATAGTGTTTGCTAGATGCAAATAAGGATTACCTTAATTAAAACACTATCCTCAGCATCTCAGAAGATTTAATCCAAATCTTTATATAGGGCACATTCATTATCTATCTCCAGTTAATAAAAATATGACCTACTTTGGTTACATTTTAGAATTTAACGTTGATTACCATTTTGTTAATAGAAATAAGATACTAAAGACTTTAAAGACAAGTCAAAAGCAATTTTGCCAGCCTAATTAAAATAGTATTTAATGGCCTCAGAAGGAGCTTTATATTTATTCATAACTGTAGAGGTAGACTTTTCAGAAATGTTTTTAAAAAAATATCGAATTAGACAACAGACTCCTAAAAATATACCTAAGGATAACAAGTGAGATTTATAACCAACGAGCTTAAAGCAGAGCCTGAAGAGATGCAGAGAAGAACTCCTAAACCCCACAGGGACACTTTCGAACACGCGAGCTGTTCTGATAAGCTCAACAAGACTCCTCACTTCTGTAGGAAGAGGCCCATACCATGTGTCTTTGCAGAAGCAAGGCTTAAATTAATCATAACACTCCAAATGTGGCGTCAAGTTACTGCTAAGTAGTAGTTTCCAAGGAGACATGATGCTTATCAAAATACTCTGATGCGCTGCAGCCTGCCAGATCTAAGACAGCGTCTGAAAGGGTTAGAGCACTTCTTAGCAAAATGCAGCTTATTCTGGATTAAATCAGGGGCACAGCAGGCTCAGCGAGAAGGCAATGTTTTGGGAGAGCAGGGGGAATATATGCCCTCACCGTAAAGCTTCTCTTGTACCTACTACTGCCGTATTAAATAGGATAAAGGGGGTCCAGAGGGACCACGGCCAGCCGAAGCGTGTGGTCAGAGACCCCGTGGGGCCACCGCTTCCCCAGAGCCATCCACTCACCTCCATGGATCTCTCAAGCCCATGCGCAAAGCCGTCTTTTCACAGCTTTGCTCGGCAAACTGTAGCCTCCCTGTACATATCCTCTTCTCCATACAGAAAAGCTGGACAAAAACATGCATCCTATAGAGACAGTGTGTCAGGATTTGTCCTTCAAACCCCCACACAGGTGCCGCTTTACAATACCCTAAACCAAAATATTTCTTTTTAAAGGTAAGAACGTAAGGTGATGGCTGAATCCAAAGCCTTGTCCACTTACCACCCAACGAAAACTCTAGCATATAGAGTTTCTCTTACTAAAAATAATTCAGATCGGACACCTCTAGTTATTGCTGAGTTTAGTCTATTGAAAGGTTTTGAGGGACTGAAGAACCTTGCTGCTTTCAAGAGACACACTGTTTATGGCCTTCTCCTAAGAGTTATTATCAATTCCTACATTGTAAATCTGAAAGTATTATGGGTGAATAATGCCACAAATCTCTCACTAGGGTTCTCGCCGCAAGCGGAAACTCCCAGTTTAATTAAAGTCAATACATACTGCTTCCTCTTGATCTCCATCACGTAGAAGCCACCTGCTCCAACAAGGGATCCAAGTAGCCAGTGGCTACACCAGGGGTTTACAAAGGTTGGGGGACCAAGTGGCAGGTTCAGGCAAAGCGACGTTGTTCAGAGAGGAGGCCACGGGAAGACGTCAGGACGCGTGCAGAGCTGAGCAGCGCCAGGGGAAGCTCCCTGTGCAGAAGATGTCTCTGGTTGGAAACACAAGGAGCAGGGCTGGGAACAGCCGTGACCCTCATCCTCTGCTTCTCCTCCCGGCACGGGGCAGGGAGCCGGAGGGGCAACCTGCCGCTGAACCCCCGGGCACCCTGCGGCCACCGGGACCAGCCAGCTCGCCGGCAGCCGGCCGGCCAGCGGCCGGCAAGCGGGGCTGCTACCCACAGGGCAGGTGGGAGGCAGGCGAGACGCCCCGCAGCCCCCAGGCACGGGGCAGCCGGGGGGCCCCAGCACCCACGCAAAGCCTCGCTGCAGCCGGTGGTCTCCAGCCACGCTTTCTGCTTTCACACGTTGCGCTCTGTCTGGCACTCTCTGCTCCGTTCCCTCACACCGGTTTCAGCACCAGTTTCCAGTCCAACGTCTTTTTCCTTCTCCCTCCTTCAGTATTCCTATTTCACTCTATTTCTTCTCTACTTTGTAATTCTTTGCTGGCCCTATACCATTAAAAATGATATAAAAGCTCCTTCCCACCTCCCAAATACACGTTCAGAAAAAACAAGGGTAGCGATGCTTTTTCCCCTCCACCTCTTTTGCCACGCTCGGTCCAACAGCAGCAGCCGGCGCATCCGCTGCCACGCACGCCTGCGGGGCCGTCCTCCGCAACCCCCAAAAGCTGATCGCCGAACACAAGGAGTTAATTTTATGAGAGAAGGAATTTTTTAAGCCTAAAAAAACTGATGACATTAGAAAGCTCATTGTAAATTTTACATAAAGAGGTCTTGTCTCTTTATCGTGTACATAAATGTCACCCACTGAAAGACTGTTGTCACAAATGCCTCCCATGAGTGCCGGATCTGTCTGTAACTCGGCATATAAGATGCTTGTTCTTCTAGTAATCTGCACTTTTCAGCGATTATTAATTCCTTAAACATTTAAAATAGACCTTTTCAGCTGTGCTTTCACCTCTTGAGGTCACTGCAGCAACCTCAGCCCGTGTGGCTCATAGTCCCCCTTTTAGCATTCGTTTTCAAAGACATATAAAACACCCAGATAAACCAAGAGTCAAAAGCAGACTCCTGAGGCTAAGATCCGTTTTTCCCCAAAACTCTTCCATATGTTAATATAACTCCCTTTTACCAGGTTTCATGCATGAGACAAGGGATTCTCAAATATTCCTTATCTCAGGGAAAGCACAATAGTCAGGATTTTTCCCCTTTCAACTCTCAGCTACTCTTCTCCACGAGAGCATAGGCTGGAAAGACGATAAGAAGAGTATTCTAGCAGATCTATCCCTCTCTCTTCCTCTATTATTAAGAAAGCGAAAAAATAAAAACCCCATTACCTCCAAAATGGAGGCAGCCTTTTGTGAGATAAGCCACTCCTCCACACCGTGTATTCCACCGAAGGGATTCGTATTGGGCTCGGTATCTTCTAATGGTTTCAGCAGTTAATATTAAATTGGTTTCAGATAGGAAAAAAAAGAATTTTCCTTGCACTGCACTAAATAATTTGCCTTTATATAGACTGCATAAACTACACTTCTGAAGAGGAACAAACAATTATTGTTCCATTTATATAAGCGACAGTGGGTGGATTCTCACAGACTGACAGTCCGCATCCCATGCTGTCGGTAGTTGACTTTCACTGTTTGGTCATTTTCTTACACTTCACAAATGGGAAGACATTTCAGGCTAAAAACACAACAGGATGGTGTTTTGTAGCACAGAAGCGCTGGAATTAAGGTCTTCCCATCCTCACGACGGCAAGACGATCCCTAGTGTCAGGGCTAGAACTGCCCATATACAAAACCAACCCGTGTAACAACGTGGAGAGTTAATGGGATAATGCGGCATATAATGTACGTGGGGCGACAGTCAGGTGTCCTCAGAGGCACTTAACGCAAAGCGTAAGAGAAAGCGAGGAAGGCCACTGCTTCCAGCACAAACCCGTTCCTCGAACAAGCAAACCTTTGCTCTCCTCTTCAGGTCAGTATTGGCAAATGCAGCATCTTGAAGTGACGCCCGGTCCGTCTTGTCCACAAGCATCCTCCGTAGGAAGCCGTGGCTTTACCACCGCCAGCTATCGTTTTCCAGGGAAACGACACCCGGTCGCTGAAAACCTTAGGATGCTGCCGTCATAAGCCAATCACCCCACAAGCCCTTTTAGTTGCCCTCCTCTCTAGGTTCGGTACAAAAGGGGTCGTGAAACGAAACGGACCAAACGAAGAGCAGTCTGCGAACCACCGTGCATTTCTGATCTTTACCACGCTGTGCAATGATTTTCCGCAACTGCCAAAGCTTCCTACTTCTGCGGAGCCTCAGTTTTCTGCTCCTCACTGGGAATTCCACCCTTTTTACTTCGTATCCAAAGGGAAATGACTACCTTTTGGAACAACTCACACCGTATTCGACCTTGAGTGCCGACCTGAGGTTTACTGCAGGTTATTTGCTCACATACTAGTTCTTGTTCAAAGGTTTTAGCATGTTCCGGCATCCCCTCTGGCTTTAATAGGAAAAAAAACCCAAACCAAAACAAACCCACACCCCACCCCTTACCTGTGCAGACAGTAGTCTCTCAAATACGTCCGTGCACAACCTAAAACCTGTCACTTCAGATTGCCACAAGCTTGTGTTTTGCCATGAAAATAATCTTTTCCCAGACCTCTGCTTCCTCTCCTGCCTGCTACTGGCCGCTACAAAAATAAGTCTCTTACCCAAGGAAAAAAAATCTTTTGTTCAGGAGAAAGAACCAGAATCCTTTGGAAAGACTTTGATATTTCCACGTGTGTGTGTTTTGGGTTTTGTTTGTGTTTTGTTTTGGTTTTTTTTTAAGTTATGAATGAGACCTACAGATTTGTTAAAAGTTCTGTTACCCCTTCATGGCATGCTTCCAGAAGTACCTCCCTTTCCTTTCTGCTACTGGAAAATGGCATAAATAGAACCTCTTGCTGCTGGCTCAGAGAAAAAAAAAAATCCTTATTTCTATCCAGAAAAATCTTAGACCCCCTTGCCGCTACTCCTGAGTCCCTGCAAAATACTGAGTAACGGGAATTACGTGCACTCACATCTTTCTCTGTGGTAGTTTATTCCACAGCAGCTGAAATTTCGTAACATTTGTTGCTCCGTTTTTAATGATTCGCTGTTAATAAGAGATTTTCAGTGAGCTGTAACCCATTCCTACTTCGGATCCACAGGAAACCTAACAGCTAAAATTTCTCTTAGGACTTTCAATCTCACATTCTACCTAAAGGCAGGAAAACTTCTCATTTCTTGCTGCTAAACAATTATCCACAACTCATTTGTTTCAACTTAGCAATGAATTTATAGAAAAAATCCATAAACGACATGAGTAAGAATCAATTATTTCCCTTTTTTACATAGCTATTACTAATAACTACGCAAAAAATCCCCGTGATTAGCTTTTCGTTGTCCCAGCTACCGAGAACATTCCAACTGCCCAGCTTTCAAAACCAGCGCTCCCCAGTACCGAACAGCTTCACCTCCTACAGTGACCCTCTTCCTTTGGAACTGATGACAGGGTTTCAATTCAGTGACCTTTTCCGATAGATTTGATCACTTAAATAAATATTTCTGAGCCGGTACCAGTGCTCCCGTGGGTATTACAAACACTGTTACGCATCACGTAGCCCAGCTTCCACGGCTGTTTAAAAGCTGAGAGCTTAAAAATCGTCAGCGTGCTGCCTGTACTTCCAAGCTTTGCCTTTGCCTTTAGCTGTCCCCAGTTCCCCCCCACCCCCAAAAGAGCTCTTTAGTGCCAGCAACAGGCGCTACTGCACGGGTACCTGTCCTCCTCTGCTGAGCACTAACATCAGCTTCTGCCGGGAGCTCGGAGAGGTGGCAACTCTGGACCGGTTTGGGGACATGTCTTTATTCCTGCTCTGCTTTGTGATTGTCTGTCTTGTTACGATAATTTTTTTTCACAGCACCAATATGTAAATGATCAGCTTCTCCTGAGGCGTTATCACGGTTCCTTTCTTTGTTTAAAAAAGCATTCCCCCGATTCTTCAAAATTAGTCTGAGGGAAACCTGTAGCATCTTTTAATAATTAGTATTGTAGGAAGTAAATGACAGAATTCATAGCAAGCAGCTTCCAGCTCCCTTTCTGCAGCTGCCTTTAAATAAATAAAGAAAAAAGACAAGACAGAAATCTGGTGCGTGGCTGGCAGGAGAGACACACGCTCTGTGCCAAGCTCCAGGCACTCGCCAGGTACCGTACAGCCCAGAAACTCTGACTGACACCCTCACACCCAGCGGAGTTTCCAGCATTTGGCTCCTTGTCAATGCAAAGGTAACCCTGAAGTCCTCCTCTGCCATACCGGTACCTCAGAAACACGATTTTCTGGAACTCTTGTAGCCATTCCAGTGGAGTATTTCCTCTCCCTCCCATTCTTGCTCTTATTAGATCTGTCTTTAACCCGTATTTAAAGGGTGGCTCTTCGTCCCATAGCAAATCCTTGACCCAGAACAGGTTTGCAGCACTTAAATCTGAAATCTTGTAATGCCACTGACCACCGTTATCATCCAAAACGACCTTTGTAATTGAAGTGGAACTGAAATACATAAGCCTCCCAAGACATTACGCACTATTTGAGCGAGGACCATCTAACATCTCCAAGCCAGGTCTCTGTAGTATCAACGCAGAAAAAGGTCTTGTAAAAATTAAACACTTACCTGTGTTCTCTGATTCCACACATAAGTGGACTTTTTTTTTTTTCCCAAAAGTGATTTGTCAACCCTCTTAGTCCTGGCTTTCCAGAACACCCTATTTTGCAGATAATCTGCTCCTGAAAGCTGCTGGTCACCTCTTCCATCAGTCTTCCCAACCACCCGGAGGTACGACGGCCTGGTTTCCCAGTCTTATAAGACTTTTGGAGGTTGTTGCCTCAACAAAGCCTCCGTCATCCCTGGGTCATTTGCGGAAAATTTCTAAAGAATCGCTCTAATTCCGTTGCGGACAGCCTACAGCTATTGAGTGAGGCTAGTCATCTCTATACCCGTGAAAACTTCCATTACTTGTTCTCAGTTCTACGTGCCGTTTCTGCTAAAAAGAGAAAATTACAATGAAGCTGCATATTTATTTCAGGCATTTCTACTTGAAGCTTGGATGCAGTAGCAATTTCTGTGCTCATACTCCCAAACCTCTTTCCAAAGAGTAATCAATCCAAAAAAAACTTTCTTTTGGCTTCTCTGAGAGCCACATCACCAGTGTTTTTATTGCCGTCTGTTCCTTTCTAACACCTCCACTTCTACCAAATAAAAATCAGCCTCTGGCACGGCTCTATCCATACAGCTCAGCTTCTGTTCAGCATCTCACGTGGACAGTGTTCTCACAAGTAACTCGGTTATTTTACTTTAAAAAAGAACTGCTTTTTATATTGTCTTGACTGAAAGGTACTCATAGCGTCAACTCCCATAAAAAGGTACCCTGCCTCTGCATCCTACTACAGTTTAGTGATCGATCAGAGACCAACAAAATCATTTTGTGTTGATTTTTTCCTAAGTGCATCCCAAGAACAGCAAAGGTACATTGATTTTAGCACCTTCAGTCTTAAAATCGTGGCACCGATTTTGCTCTGCAGCGTCCTCTGTGACTAGCGCAAGTGTAAGCCTTAGGTTATTAGCCCCCGTGGCACTGACATAAAAGGAGGACCAAGCTGCTCTCCTGATGTAAAGCTCGGATCAAGCGGCAGTCAACCATTCCTTTTCTGCATAGGTGAAATTAGCTCCCTCAATAAGTTCAAGAAATATCCAGCTAATTCCTTCAGCGGAGCCGTGAGCTGTTGCCAAAAGTGGTCCCATAAAGGCGCAGGGAGTACCCCGCCTCCACCCAGCAGTTACCAAGTTCTGCTGTAACACGGTGAGTTGGCCTGTTAAGCTCAGCTCAAGAAAACCGTGATCGTTTGACTACCTCCCATATAAATCAGCCTTCATTTCTTATTCACGGGAATGTAAAAGGTGACAATAGGAAAAGCAGCACGAAGCAGAGTTACTGCTCTCATGCCGAGATCTTTTGTATCAAGTTTCATCCTAAAATGACTCTTTGCATTCAAGTTATAACAGGTAACAATGCATACACGTAATGAATCATAGATATTTATAATGGGAAATACTAATAAAATACTGACCCCAATTCCACGATCAGCTATGTTCTAATGCAGGATGCCAATGGATTACTTGTATTACGTTGAGAAACGCAAAGAAAACCAAAAGCGTAATGGTTGTTACCTTATTAGCATAAAATTAAAGCACCTGAATGCATAATTAACTGAAAATATTAAGGGATTAATTTTCAGAGTCCAAAGAATTCCTTAAATTAATGTGCCTTTTAGGCAAATTTTTCTGTCACTGACGAGTTCTCTTCACTGCAGGTTAATACTTGGAGGTTAGAAAACACAAACTAATATTGATATAAAAGCCACTATATGAAAATAGCACAGCACAATAACTGCAAAATGCTATTAGCGCATTTACATTTCAAGTTCCATTTATGTCTATAATTAAGCATATAAACAATCGTAACTCTGGCATAAGATAACATAAAATTAAGTATACATATAGAATACAAAACCAGAACAGAGGGCTGCCGGTGTTGCGTGTGTTATGCACAAAGAGAAGGATGATAATGCTTCATACTACTATAAGATATATGAAAGCTGATTCCAGCAATTGCACTATTTCATAATATAAGCAATTTCAGTTTCAAACTCTGGCAGAAATACAGTGCGTGCAACATTTCATCATCTTATTTCAAATGAACTATAACATTATTATGTTTGTATTTTCACAGATAAAGCTGAAAAAATCAAGGGATGCCAGGTCTTAAATCATCCGTATGTGGGGTTTATTAAACTATTTTTAAAGGAAACAACGTAAACAAAATATTTTTCCACTATGAAGTTTCTTTGGGCTCATTACAGCACTTCTGCGTATAATTCACACTGATCTCGGTGGGTTTTGTGGGTCATTCACACAGAAATAAGAGACAAATAGTCTTATTACAGGAAAATGAGATAGAACTACAAAAACACAAAAATCAGCCTTATTCACAAAACAATCAAAACTACTTTCAATGGTTTTTTTAACCGATTATGTCAAGGCTTTTCATCTCCGAGTTCTCACAGTATCTCGTCCTCCCTGTAACAGCAAATAACAAAGGGGGGGTGGTGGTGCAGGGATTACAACCTTAAGACTGAGTAAATAAAAAAAGCCGATGAATTCCCAATACTGACGATGTCCCCCATTAAAAGTATTCCCCTCCTCCGGAACTTCGCATTACTTCCGCTGAAGTCGTGCTGTTCTCCTGAACGGTAGGCTACTTCACAGTATGTGCTGCTCGCAAAGGTTTCTTTCCAAGAGATGATAATAAAAACCCTTAAATAGTACATATTAATGCTATAAATAATGCCTTGGAAGATTAATACAGAGAAGATGGGAGTTTTATTCCTCCCTCTACCAAGACAGAGATGGTTTTCTCTACAGACTTTGGTTACAACGGCGGTCAGTAACGATTCTAAAAAACAAAACTGTAGAAAGATTGATTTCTTGCAGAACTGAGTAATTTAACTTGTTAGCGCTCTAATGTCCTTGTTTCCACAGACATCACTACTCTGCCACAGTAGTAGCATAATTATATAGCAAGACCTGATGTTACATGTAATAGCAAAAATTATCTGGATCTCATGTTGCCCTTTTGGTTACTTCAATTTACGCTTGCTGCACAAAGGGCAACGAGAGAGAAGTGCTCCTCAGACAACCAGACCAGCCTTCTTCTCGTACCACAGAAAACGCAGACATACAACACTCGTGAATCATATGAAAGGAGCAGAAAAAGTGAACGCGTGCCGTTCGCCAGCAAACCTGCCCGACACAGCCAGTGCCGCCTCTTCTCTCTGCGTGTCCAGAGAAGGGCAACGAGGCTGGTGAGGGGCCTGGAGAACAAGTCTGATGAGGAGCGGCTGAGGGAACTGGGGTTGTTTAGCCTGGAGAAAAGGAGGCTGAGGGGAGACCTCATCGCTCTCTACAACTACCTGAAAGGAGGTTGTAGCGAGGTGGGGGTCGGTCTCTTCTCCCAAGTAACAAGCGATAGGACGAGAGGAAACGGCCTCAAGTTGCGGCAGGGGAGGTTTAGATTGGACATGAGGAAAAACGTCTTTACTGAAAGAGTGGTGAAACATTGGAACAGGCTGCCCAGGGAAGTGGTTGAGTCACCATCCCTGGAGGTATTTAAAAGACGTGTAGATGAGGCGCTTAGTGACATGGTTTAGTGGGCCTGGTGGTGTTGGGTCGATGGTTGGACTCAATGATCTTAGAGGTCTTTTCCAACCTCAATGATTCTATGATTCTATGATTCCAGAGAGTGGCGAGTGCCCGCCCAAGGCATTCATTCAGCTGCGGTTTCACACACCCTTCTGCGGACCGAGCACGCCTCTTCAGGATGAGAACGGGTGCTTTGGATGCGATGCATTCATGCGGAAACAACGGTGCAAACAGGGCTGATGTTGGGTTTGGGGTTTTGCTCCTATTTCTACGTATCTTTCTTTCTTAATCCATTTTTTGTTTTCTTCACACTTAATAAGCCAAGGGATTCAAAAAGACCAATCAAACCTCAGTTTTGTCCTACAAACTCGCTTCTTCAAGTAGTCGCTCCTATTGCAACAGCTTTCATTTTAGCCTGATTTTCAAAGGAAACTACGGTTATGCGACTGGGCTGTCCGTACGGAAGCGCGTGTATTTATACTACACAATTCTTCTAGAACTTTCAAATTCAACTCATTTCAATTAAAATGAGAGGTTAACAGCCTGAGAGAAACCAAGTTCCTACCACTTTGATGCAAACAGGTAGCAGAGAAAAATGCTATTGATACTTCAATGATTAACGCAGAGAGCACAATCAGTATCGGGCATCGGGGAACCCACCTGGGAGGGCACCATCATGAATGTCTCTTCTGCAAGAAAGGCTTCATGTGTGCAATTTTTTTTAGAACAAGAAAGTCCACACGAAATGAGGCTTTACTAACCATGCTGTTCGAAGAACTACTTATAATACAATATCCACAAGAAAGCTAGCTTCTTATTTGTTAAACCATTTTTTTCTTTGTGGATTTCTTTTTCCTTGCAATTGAATTGTCTGATTCTGATAGCTACATACACTTCACTGGCTTTTTAGACACTGATAGGCATTCTGTAACGATTCTCAGGAGTTTTGACTTCGTTTCCCTGCGTTTTGCTCTTCTGTGTCTGCTTCAGTTCCCTTGGAGGGCGGAACATGCACCACAGTATGCATTTCGATGACTTTTGTGCCCCAGGGGCTCACAGGCTTGCCCATCTCTTTTTACAATAAATGCAAACAAGCCATCAGTTAACAGACGGCTGCAACATCCTTCCAAAAGAACAACCTCTAAAAATATTGTTTACTTGTCTGAACACAAGACATCCTCCTACCCTTCAAAATAAGCGACTGATTGATGGATAGGCAAAAGCATTCACTCTGACAGAATCAGACTGACACCAGTTTTCATGTTCTCTGCTGTCTGAACAGTATCAAGCTGATGCGATTTGTAATTCTTCTGAAGCACATCAAGCCAAGCAAAAAAACCACAGTCCGTTCCTACACCGCACTTGTTGATTTGTCCAATGTAAGTTAGCGAGTAACAAATTCAACTATGATAAAAATCCATCGTATAAACTGCTTTTTACAACTCCTGAAATACAGAAATCATCTAGCTCCTTGCAACAACTTCATCTGGCAAGAAGACGAGCGCAGATCAGAAGAGAGCTGCAACTTACCCAATTGTCATTTGTTCTTTAACTTTTTTGCTTTTTAAAATTGGCTGTTGCAGAATGCTGGCTCTAATAGTTAACCAAGAAGGCATCAGGCAATAACATTCAAGAAAATACATGAGTTTATATCCAAGCGCAACTGGCAACCACTGGCCCTACAAATGGCTTCTCTTATGCAGCTAATTACAGTAGCTTTTATAGTAGGGAGGAAAAAGTTGGAGAGTCTGTATCTAATCTTGCACGGAAGATGACCACGACGACTGTATGCCTCAATTATTTTTGCAGTCACATGCAATTTGAGATCACGTGATTAAGAACGCTATTCAACCCAATTCCCAAAATCAACAGAAAGAATATATAACTGATTTATATGCATGTTGGATAAGGCCCCGGCTAGACACTAACGGCTAAGATTGTGATACAGGTTGTGCTGAAGTACCTTACTGTTCTCTTTCCAGAAAAGTGAAGCATTTTAAAGTAAAGATCTGGCTGAGGACATAAAATCCATATGGCAAAACCTTACAACATTTAGATTTGCAGAGAGATACTGATCACGTTTTCTTATGCTGTACATGCACAGGCCTTTTCTTGGTTTTGATACTCGTCAGATCTATCGCATGGTATAAGGAGAGAGCCTCTGCATCTTTTTATACTCCACTGACAATTTTTCAACACAGATATTTTAACTGGGAATAGCTCAGTTCTGAAAACTGTAATTTAAAATACATGTTATTTTAATATTTTAAAGATACTTGTGTTTTATTCTTCTTTACAAAAGTAAAAATTCATCTCCGCATACACTTAAAATGGTAGAAAATCAGATTTCCTTTCTCTCAGGAAGCCATTTCAAAATAATACAGAACAGGTTTGTAAAACCTGTTTAACCCAGCCTGTTTTCTACTGTGCCTGAAGTACTATATGTGCTACACATGAAAGGCTCATTAAGAAGAGCTTTTGCTACTGTCTCGTTAAATAAGCCTCGGTGCATAAAATAACATGCAACATATGTATTTGAGGACACTCCATATTAGGAAAATTACCAAACTCCTTCAAAACTTCAGAAACTCTCAAAATAGTCTACAATCCTCTGTGCGTTTGATATCTCAAATAGTAAAATTTAAAAATCTTAGTAGTTTGCTTTAGTTGCTTTTCTAGTATACATAAAGAAAGAGGTATGATCTCATGGTCTGAGTAAGACACTGGAAATCAGAATGTCTTACGTAATGATTTGCCAAACCACACTACGGGAACTAACCAAATTGTACCAGTCTTCCCCCAGTACAACGGAGAGAATTTAATTTACACTGAATTGATCAAACCTATTCACAGTTAACAAAGAATACATGAGACATTCGGCTGCTGGGAGTGAGTTTTAGAGGGCAGCAAAGCACATGTTTAGCTACATGCTAAAACCAACTGAAATGGCATTGCTCGTTACCGAGAAACTCATGACTTCAGAATTTTTACTACTGGACAACTTATCTAGTCTTGCTAGAGAATGGTTATCAGGTGAAATAGAAACCAAAGGACATTCATAATTACAAGAAATAAGTATCCAATTCTCCCTAGGCAAACAGAACTTGCACAACTGAATTTGTAAAAATGATGTATATAATTTGTAACATTATACTGAAGTAAAACACAGACTAGTGACAAAAATGTTTGTAAGCTGGCCAAGGCCACAGACCACTCAAAAAAGCAATGCTAAAGGTAGGGAAATTTTAATAGGGAGTTATAACTTACCAGCTTCTAAAATGACAGAAGACTTGACAGAAGTCTTGAGAGACAGAAGACTGAAGTCTGTATATGTAGTGCTCTGACAGTTTAATTGAATCAAGATATCCAAAGATGCACAGACAGTAAAACCAGATAAAGTGCAAAAAGGAATCTGTAAACTATCAAAGAAAATATTACAACTGGCTCTACCTTAGCTTTGTAATCAATTTACATTCTCCACTTGGGTGTTTTTATACACTTTAGAGTAAAAACTAACATTCAAAAGGACACTTCTAAGTTTTTTCAGGCCCAAAGTGACGTGAACTTTTTCTTTAAATTAACAGTCTAGCATTTATAGTCAAATAAATGGAGAAGGAGAAGTTAGCAGATGAACACCTAAGGGATATTAAATACATGCCGTCCTCACATATTCAAATCTGTGTTTGCTATGCTTTTTACACAAATACCTTCACATAAGCTTTCAAAGCAAAATTAATCATGCTTTCTAGCAGGCCATTATGAAAAACCACTACCATGAGAGATAAAACCCAAAACATTGAAAAACAGGGATTGCAAAACACAGTCTACCTAGAAGACTATTATTTTAACATGATTTCTTCCCAATCTCTCATGCTTGCCATGCAATTACCACAATTAACTCCACATTCCTTGGAAAAAGTTATCAATACATAAATGTCAAAAAATTATCCATTCTTAATCTATGAATTGCCTTCTCTTTCTTGCAAGAGGAGAGCTACTTCTGGCATTTTTTGCAGAAAAGCTTTAACGTTGTTTGCCAAATTAGTCCTTTTATCTTCCATCAGCATCTGCAGTCAATACCGCTTTGGTCAAAGAGTCCAGTGTTTTCTTTTAGTCTTACTTTAAGAGAGGAGGCACAAACTCAGAGAAAAGAGTTATAAGTCCTGCAGTTTCAAACTCCTTTTGTAGCTCATCCAGCGTTGAATATTCTTTGACTTCAAACGTCTGAAACCTACATTGTAAAAGGGAAACTCATGAATATGCCTGGATTTGTCAGAATGTAATTATCGATTCTGTTACTTTTCTATCCACAACAGTACTAAATTATACCTTTTATGCTGTGACTGTACTTTTGTCTCACACAGTACGCTAATCATTTTCTCTTTGCATTTCTTTCCGCTTGAGTCCACATCTACCTTAGAAGTTTTCTGAAGAATCAAGTACTCCTAAATGACAAAAAAGAACAAAATATTAAATGTCATCTAGTATCTCTGAAGTTCAGTAAAATGCAAAAATCTATACGAAACATACAGATTTTTTTCAGAACACAGCAATCAAAATTCGAAAGTGCCCATCCCCAAAAATGCATCACTCTTTCTATTAATCAGCTTGAAGTTAAGCAGAGTCTTAAGTGATCTAGAGAACGTGAGTTTGGAAAGCTAGAACATTCTCCTCCAATATCACCACAAAAACCTGCCTAATGCAGCGGGAGTTCGCAAGTACAGACAAGAAGTTCAAAGCCCAGGCGGGCGCTAGGAGCACCATGTGGTCTAAGCCAAGGAAAGCGACAGTGAGCAATGAGCTAGAAATATGTCTGTTACTAATTTCTCATCACAAATTTTCTGTTTTCTGGGGCATTTGGGAAATACAGGAGACTGAACCTAGGCGTATTACACAGTCAGGAAACACAGGGAATACAGGGATATAATTACAGTGGGAAGCAAAGCAATACAGGCCACAGGTCTACACATACCACTGGTTTCTTTCTCATAGAATACCTTTGTTTTCTTAAATACAGAATAAAGTTGTTGGGCCTTCCTACTCTCCTAATGATCAATCTGCTTCCAAAATTGTTAATCTTAGAAAAACACACACGAAATATTCAGACACATAGGTTTCAGTGGTAAATCGATAGAACTAGTCAACATTCATTGTTCCTGCACCTTAATGTTGCTCCTGTCACCCTGAAGAAGAATCAATATTATCTTGCCCATGAACATCAGTCTTCCAGTCAGCCTTAGATCCGAAGCCCATTTTTCCACAGTTTTGACGTATTTTGCCTTTGCTCTCATGTGATCTAAATGCAAAAGGAGCATCCAGATACCATCCTCTGCACTTGTTCCTTTTGACAAAGTAGTTTTTTCATTGCAAACTGTTGCTGATTGCTTAATGACATATTTAAGATGCTGCTGTATCCAAAGAATCAGATCGTGTACCATGGGTTCAGAAAGATGCTTCTTTGCTTGTTCAAGTAATTTATCTTTCACGTCCATACATTGGGCCCTTGTAAGCTGGTCTGAGTTAACAGAAATATCTGGTAGAGTTGATGGGTAATTGACTGGTAAATGAAATAACAGCTTTAAAAGTACATCTGTATCCAGCAGTTCTTTCACACTGATTTGAATTCTAAATGTGATTCCATGCGTCTCTGGAAAGTATCAAAAAATAAACGTTAATAGTTTGCTTGAAGTTGAAATACATATATATTATTAATTCACGTTATCTTCTTTAACAGTTCAACTCAAATGACTGTCATTCTATATAAAATAAGGGGTGTGGGTTCTTTTGCAGGGTGGGGGGTTGCAACCAATGGCTCAAGCTACACTTGCAGGGAATCCTGAAATGAAACACTTCATACCATGCTAGAAGGAAAGTTATTAACACATTCTAAAAAGCATTCACACCTTTTGGCTCTTTCAAAGTCTAGACAAGCCAGTAATAAAGAATTGTCTCTCTTAGAAACACGTAAGTCAGCTTCTACAGCTCAACAGCAGCAGCAAGGACCACCGAAAATAGAGACTTTTCTGGATGGACTCAGCACTGCCCTAACTTTGCTCCTAGAGAAATCTGTAAGACTTCTAACACCAATACCAGCGCAAGGCAAACAGACTTGTACCGAGTATTTTTTAAGACAACCATTCAAAAGCAGTTCCACATTAAAGAGAGACTTGGAAAGAGAAAAAGTCAGATTCTTTGTCCCCTACAACTTTCAGAGAAAATATGCTTAATTCTTTTCTGCCAACTTCTCTACGTTTACAACAGTTGGATTGACATAATGAAAACATCTCTGTTGTACATCTGACCCTAGATACTACATACATACATATATATATATGCATATACTTATATAAATGCATGTGCATATATCTGCTTATCTACTCAAAACCTGTTGTTGGTCTACTTTAGAATAGAATTCTTTTCAGAGTGAAAAGGATACATACAGTATGTAGCAGGAACGACAAAAGACCACATCCTCCTGATAAATCACATAATCAAAGATGCTGAATATGAAAGTTATGTACAGTAAGTCCTACAATAAAACCCTCTTGACTAAAACGTGTTTCACAGAAAAACAATACAAAACTTCATAAAGTGAAAAGCGGGGACAAAGACCTAACCTACTTTTGCTCCTCTGCCATGAAGAAAGAGGGTATCAGATAAAAGATGATCTTCTTCAGATGTTCTCTGCTTCACCTCTTTGATGCATTCTAAACACTTCACCCCTTTTCTTTAAAAAATTGCTAAAATGTCAGGTTGATTCAGTCTATGAGGACAGGAGAAGCCAGATTTGAAAGGCATATTAGAGCGGAGCCGAGTTTCAGAGGAGCTCTTTTGAAGTGACTTGCCGCCTTCTCCCCCTACCTTATCTTACCTTCCTTTACATGACAGTCAGTTGAATTATGGTTGATTAGTATTGCTGACGCCGCTAACCAACCTCAGTGCTCTCTCTGATTTTATATTTGAACCCTACTAAATAAGTGAAAGAACCTAAAAGTGATTTGGACAGACAGAAGCACTTTAGAGTTTAGCCAAGGGCTTGTTTCCAAACCTCCTTCCTGGGTCATACGGAAAAACTCTCTAGGTCAGAGCAGTCCCAAAATAAAATAAGCAAACCCTCCAAACCCAATAATCAAACTCCAGCATTACTATAAAGAAGTCTCCAAACATCTACAAACCATCGCTACCAAAACAGAGTCAAATCCGGTGCTGAAAGTAGCAGATGCAAATCCAGTGAATTAAATGAAATTACACCCAACCGTGCCCACACCTACAGGCACTATGTGTCAAAGCCTCGTTCCCTGCCAACAAGAGTTGGTCTCCAGTCTTCTAAGGTCCTATGAAAGGCTCCAGACTATTTTTAAGGCAAGTTTATTCCTCAGAAACGCACCAGCCTTGGAAGAGACTCCAGTCTCCACAGTGTCCATCTGGCAGCATGTGGCCCTCACTCACGGGCAGTAGCTACGCAGGAGGACCTCAAGCTTTCCCATTCCAATCTCTGTCTTCTGCCGCCCTGACAAACGTTTCTTACCAGGCACCAGCAACGACAGCTCCTCTGCCATTATGCTAGACTCGGTACACACAACCACCCACACAAGAAGAAAAGCCTGCACTGCACCTCCTGGGCCCCCCAGCACCCTCTTGGCCCCCATGGAGGGTCTCTGCACACACCTGAGCATCGCACCGCACACAGACAGCGCCTGCCGACCCACCTCCTTCCAGCCGCCCATTACACAGGGCAGCCCCACCAGGTACGGGGCCAGCTGAAAGCAAGCTGCATTTGGCTGAACGGTATTAACATTATTATATTTGTGCCCGTGAATCACTTTATTTTAAACGATGTTCCCAAGAAATTTTAAAATGCACAGCCTATAAATGAGTTGAAGAATACTACTCTATTGCCAGCTTAATTACACTGACAGAAAAACATGTTACCTTTCTGATAATCCTCCTAGGATTTTTCCACTAGCTTGTCATAACAGATCTCACCAACCCAGAAGTAACTGAGGTATAAACAGACAGGCCAACCTTGCTCCTTCGGCAAGGGCCTCCTGCTGCAGTGATCATGTTCTTAAGCCTGCAACAATCTCACACCTTTCCCTGTGATGATGAACTAATCCGAAGGAAGCAGCACAGCCTCGCATCCCAAGGTGTGTCACCCTGAGCCATGGCGAAAAGCCCAGCTGTGCTCATTTACATCTGCTTCAGACTTACTTTTAAAAAGAAGAATCGGTTCAAAACATTTATGGGGCTACAGCATCTAAAGTTTATTTAAACATTCCAGCGTCCATTTTCTGCACCAGCGCTGCAGACGGCTGGCAGAACAAAGAGCAAACCACCGTCGCCCTGCGTAACAAGGCTCTGAAGAAGTATTTCCTTTGTTTGCACACGCTACAAGGTCTGAGTTGTCTTCACAGCAAAATAGTGATTATTTCTGAAACAAAAGGTTGGGTATGACCGTTCCGCTGGCATTTAGTGTGCTAATAAGACTAAACAATATATTTTAACTCATTTTCCCCAATAGCTGCATGCTTATCAGTATATTTAGCTCTAGCATACTTCAGATTTTTTCTTACGTTCCATGTCAACCAGACAGATATCCCCCTCCTCTCCTGCCCAAAGGCATTTTATGCAACACATGCAGTCTATTTTTAAATTCAGAAAATGGCACCTACTAACGTACAAGCCTAGAATATATAAATATATTTTTATAGCAAGGTTGGTGAGCAAACCAGAGGAGAACAGATTAACAAGTAAATTATGGATTTCTATCTGTAACGCTAATCTTTGTAGATAGATATGTAAGGTAAAAAAGATATGCTGTATTAGTTTATTTAAATTCATCAATACATCGGGTTTGATAAAAACATATTTTACATTCTGAATACTTCATTGTTAAATTCCAGAAAGCCAAAGTTTTTAGCATACCAAGAGACCTGCAAAAGCATTTTCTTACATTCCTCAAAACCATAAATCCCCAATGGCCTCCTTTTTGATCCTGTGGATCTACACGCAAGTTACTCTTAATGTACTAGAGATAGCATAACATAACAGTCTTACTGGAAGTTACTTCTGTGCACCGTTTGTCAACGGTGAAGATTTATATGGTTTGAAGAGATAAAGCAAACGTAAGCTAATGAATACAGCAAAAGTTAATTGTATACAAACTAAAGGATTCTGTAGCTCCAACGTAAAAGAGAAGTAAATTCCCAAAGTAAGAAAACCACCAATAATCATTGTTGTAAATAATCTTTTCAATTCCAGCAGAAAATGATGGAAATCAACCAGATATGCACGATCCTAACATATCACGAACACAGCCTGGCTAAAGGCCCTGCAAGGTCACATAACATCAATATAAATATAACAGCCTCTTCCCTTTGCGCACTTGCGGCACTTCACGTTATGCTCCAGGAAGGTTTCTGAGCCTTTTACATCCCGGTAACTTAAAAGCACAAAATCATTTTTCTGTATATGAAGCACAGAGAAGGATGTGCGTATATTTCTCTAACAGATTTGGAAGAACAGACGTGCATATGCAATGTTCAGATACGTTCACATTTTTTAAAATAAACATCTGTTAAGCCTAGATACTGCATTTTCAAACTATGCCTGAAATAACATTCCTGAACTTTTTGACTTCAAGAAAATAAAACTCAGTCGAAACATTTCATCAATCGTATTTTAAAAATACAACTCTAAATACCAATCAAACAAATAAAATGGCAGAATTACCTGCCTATGCTGGAGCAAGAGGCGGGTCATGCAGATCTAGACACAAAACAATTCTGCTTTTATTTTTAACCTGCCCAGTTAATTGTGCTCCATGCAGACACTATGCCTTCATCCCTCTGAGGCTGTCTACACCCAAAGTCCTCTTTTCAAATAACCACTTGCTGTTCTGTGCAAATCTATTTCAACAACTATTTTCAAATAAAAGTTGGAGGTTTATTCAATGAGTTTCTTAGTAACTTTTTAGTTAAAGCGAGTCACTCAAGAGCAGCCACATTTAATTTCACACCAATGCAGCATGAAGTTACTTTCACAGAATCACAGAATGGTTGAGGGTGGCGGGGACCTCTGGAGGTCACCTTGTCCAACGTCCCCGCTCAAGCAGGGCCACCCACAGCAGGCTGCCCAGGGCAACGTCCAGATGGCTTCTGAGTATCTCCAAGGATGGAGACTCCACAGCCTCTCTGACCAACCTGTGCCAGTGCTCGGCCACCCTCACAGTAAAAAAGCGTTTCCTTATCAATCCCAGTTCTTTTGGGCTGAATACACACACAGACAAAATCTGACAGCAGGCCACTGGATCCATTTTTAACAGCATTCTCCGGGACTTTACGGCAGTCCAACCAGCAGAAAGCTGCTTGCTGTCCGTCGCTCTGCTGGGGAGCTGGGCAGCACGCTGCAATAGCTTCCAGGACACCAGGGAACAGTAAGCGATACTGAATATATGCATATTGTCTGTGCGCGTGTGTGTGTGTATATGCATAGCTCCAACAAATGTATAGGAGAATTGTCACACCTGTGGTAGGCGCTAAGCAAAATTTACTTATGCTCTGGATCTGAACAGACATGCAACACTTGCATATCCCACCTGACACTTTCTTTAAGCCTGATAGTAACTGCTGTTGTACACTGGAACTACTGAGATTTATTCTCCCTTGCTGAAGGGGCATCTTCACAGCACTGTGACGGCACAGACTGATAAAAGTCATCTCTTAAAATTATGTTCTGATCAACGGCCACCACGGCTGGTGCAGAAAACGTGGAATAAAGGTGTCTACAGTTACTGCGTTCCTAGCCTACAGCGTCCAGCAGCTGATGGGAGCAAGCACTACAAATCTTCTCACCTTCCCACCCACAGCAAACATGAAAATTAGCCTTAGTACCCTGTAACACCTACAGCTGTACACGTATTGCTGAATCTGGAGAACATTCGGCACATCGTAAGGCCCAGATTATTACCTTACCCCCAGAAAAAGAGAGATGACCCAAGGCTTCTCATGCATAGCAACAGCTGCACCTCTATTAAATATTACAGGATAAATACCTGGTCTTGTTACACGTATGAGACACGACTGCTTATTTACCTAAACAGCAGCCAGCCCATTCCCACCGCCGCCCTTTGCCTACTGGAAGCTTCTGCGCGCGCTGCAAACAGCTGGAATTAAGAAGGTCGCTAATTACAAACGAGTAGGACCCGCTAGGATTTGTCCCCTACAAAGAGGCCGGCAGCAAAGACACACGGCAGGCCAGGGACAGGCGGGAAGGCACCCAGCTTTGGCGCTGCCGCTAATAGCGAGCGATTAAGCCGCTGCCGCCCGGTGCTGCCGCGCTGGGCAGAG
>NW_008794451.1:1725425-1739407 GCF_000699145.1 Aptenodytes forsteri
CCGCCCTCTGCAGCGGCGGCGCCCGGCGCGGCCCGCTCTGCCCGCTTCCCTGTTCCTGGGCGTACAACTTCGCCTGACCATCTCTGACCCGCAGAAAGGAACAACCTGACCGCCCTCAGGGTGTAAGACAATCAACTGAAGCGCAGGCACACACACTCAAAGAGAAAGTTTTACTAGAATATAAATTTATGCTTCTTGTATTCAACTACTGTGGCTCCACAGTCCTGTTAGCAGCCATCTGACTGAGGTCTTCCACAGCCAATGGTATCATCAACTCCCAGGTATAATCATCTCAAAAGAAACGTTCCGTATTTTCCGTTATTACAAAATCACTTTTAAAAGCAAGGGACGGGCGGTTTACTTTTCCAGGAAAGTATATCATGCTATTTTTCCATCCCCTAAATTCTGTTGAAATAACAAGAAACGTGAGAGTGCCGAGCTGGGAATGAGGGAGATAACGTGAAGGGAAAGAAGACGGGAGCTGTCACACGTACCGCCAGGTAGTAGTCCATGCAGCTGTCTTAAGGCCAATTTCCACCGAAGCCTTCTAAGTGCCTCATTCTATTACTAAGAACTTTCTTGCCCCTGGTCTTTCCCCCCTTCTCCTCACCCGCTTTGCATATTCCATTTTACATGTTTAAATAAAAAAGTCGATGTAAATGTCTTTTAAATTGACACTATCACAAGACATTGAGGTCCCCGTGAATAAGTTACTGCACTCTGACATTTGGAAGTCATCAAATGAGACAGTATAATGTCAGCTTGATATTTTTCACACTATGAAAATACCAGCTTCATGTCAAAAATCTAAATTCCATCTTAATGTAATAAATTTTCTTGTATTCGCAGACTACTGAAAATGCTAAATATTTAAATTTGAAATGAACTTCTACAGTTACAATCTGGCCTTCATATTCCATTATTATAAAATTGGAAGTCAAGATCTTATTTTCCCTCTTTTTTTTTTTAATGATTTCTTCAAACATTGCAGTGTTTGATAGAATAACATTAGGCATATTCATTTCTCTAAATGGATGCTCTCCCATGAACGTGGCAAATAAAGTTCAAAAAAAAAAAAAAATCCTGCTTTTTAGTCAGCCTATATTAAACCAGGTCCGGCATCCTGTCATAAATCGATATGCCACTGACAATACCGGTATTTTCCACTTTGCCTGACAAGGCAAACCGAATGCAACCTTTCATACGTAGGTAAGATTAATCTTCCCAGTGTTATTTGCAAAAGTGGCATCCTTTGCTTTCCACTCACTATAATTATCACCCCCATCAATTAGGTGTTGTGCCGACAACCACTAGTGATTATACATAAAACTGTGTGTTTAGACCCATTTTTCCCTAACCTGAGTGGTGAATAAGAGAGGAGGAGTAGACAGGCATTTGGAAAAAAAAAAATGTCAATTTGGAACATCCATCTACATCTTTTTACCGCCATTTCCATGCCAGCCACCCTGCCGTCCCGGCTACTGCAACTGTAAGCGGTCCTAAAAGCAGGTACTCTAGAAGGCATTAAAGGACGACTAGGAGAGTCTAAAAATCACTGCAGTTGCCCATTTTGGGGTCACAAGACAAACACTAACGAGGAAGCCGTAACTACAGCTAAGTGTGATGGCTAACCGACGCAACACAAATCACACCCATCTTTCGGCACTGCTGTAGGACAGCTGCCGTTCCTGTATTCTCTGCTACAACAACGTTGACAGCCCCAATGCAGCCAGAACGGTAGTCTTACCAGCTAGAACCGTTCTTAACGGGAGTTAAATAGCACTGATTTTTCAGATACCTAAGAAAGAAGCCATTATTTCTGTAGTAACAACTGTAAGTGTTATCGCAATGGTAGAAGTTTTCCCAAAAGTGGCTTGTACAAAAATGGCAGAGAGAAAGCAACATGAAAACCTCTAAAAATCACCCCAAGCAAGCTAAAAGGCAAGTTCAAAGGGAGAAGCAAACCCTGTAATTGTGAAAAATTTTGGTAAAACATGGAGATGTTTTTCCTCAGTATTCTCAAGTACAGCTAGTAGAAAAGTTTGCATCATTTTTTTTGGCCCAAAGCATGTGTTTAAATTTTAAAGTTGGAATAAATTCATTTAACAAAACATTTACATTGCAAATTAAAGCCGCCAAAATTTGCATGGTTTGTTCTAAGGTTAAATTCAACATTTTCATGAGGTTTTGCTCTTTGATTTTGAAAATGAGCTAATGAACTCTCACTGATATGTAAAAAAAGCCTAATTTGAGAAAAAACAAAACAGAGGAAAAATCTTTTCTACTACTTTTCCTTTTAAGTATTTTAGAAGCAAGTTTTTCAAGGATTTGTGGTCTAGCAGTGCTTTTTAAAGGCACTTGCATTTATCCTCCATGCATCAAACTGCTCCAAGTCAATTCCCTAAGACACTTAATCTTTTGGCAGATGGAAACTCATTTTGAAAGTCTACTAATGATCAATTAAAGCATTAGCTATCTCTATAGACAGGAGGTTTATGGGGTCATAGTCTTCAGAAGCTGGAGGCAAGAGCAGCAGCATGTTAGAAAAATAGCTCAACCTTTCTGTAGTTACCACAAAATTGGCAAAACATCGGAAAACAAAAATCATGACTTAGTCTTTAATGGGGTTTTTTTTGCCATAATATGTTGAAAACAAATGTGATGGTTTCTATTTTATAAGAGAGGCCGTGGTCCAAACTGAACGTCAAAGGAAACTATCCTTTTAATTTTTTTTCTAAATAAGGCCTAATAACAATCCCAATACTTCCAATAAATTTACATTATCCTTTGAAAATCAGATTCAGACTCCAGTCATAAAAATACGTACCCATGCTGCAAGTACGCAGACATGTCTTGTGAGGAGCTGCCATTGGAATCAGTGGTTCGCTGGTAAATAACGCATCATTTCAGACATGCTTAAAGCCACACGTTTAGGTTTGGAGTCAAGACTAGTACTCTGCCCACAAGTTTCTCTACAATTTGACGTACAAGAGAGATACAACTACAAAGAGATACAACTGTCACATTCATAAAAGAATTTAAGACTCTTTCTCTAGGAGTTTGGCAAGCCATTTTTTCTTGAAGATGGACATAAAAGTGATTAACCAGCTAATGCAAACTAAAAAGGATGCTTTTTACAAAACGACATACCTAGTATGACCATGGGTTCCTACAATTACTAACGTTGCCGAGAGAATCCATACTTACTCAATTCACTGCATGTAGATCCTTGCCTGCAATTTACCTTGTATAAAGTAAGACAGAATAATGAATAGAACACATTTTCTTTCAGTGAGAGTAAAAATGAAGTCGCCTACTAAAAATTCGTAGAAAACTACCAATGCTGTGTATTTTTAAAAAGAACGTATGTAAAGATACTTGTGGGTAGGGAAGGGTGTGATACTGAAGACATAAGCACAGCTAGCATTACGAGTAGTATATTCTATCCTCAAAATAAGTTCAGCTTCCACATCAAGTACATCTACTTGTGGAACCTCACTACATAGATTTTCCTCCGGGTCTAAGCAAAGGGAGACAAAGGATTAAAGTGTCACTTAATTTAGTACATGTTGGGGACAGATCTCTTTAAAAAGTAAAGGACTGGTGTTTTTGAAAGGGGCGTTTCTACCCTCTATAAAAACCACAACATTAGTAAGAGTCCAAAAATTAGGCAGCGCTCCTTAGTTTACCAGTTCCCTTCATTTTTAGCTGCTGCATTACAGCCACCTTCGTATCCATGCCTCCATCTTTCAAACTCTGGCACATTAGCTATTATTCCCCCACACTTTGACACAAAAGTTGAATGAACAAAATGGGAGCGCGTAAGATGACAGACGATTTATGATCATTTTCAGAGCACCGAGAGATCCTTTGCCACTCTCACACCTTTCAGAGGCAGAACAATATTCATCATCGTATTTCAGACTTTAAATAATTATTTGCAGAGCACATTAAGGTCCTGATAGTAAATACATTATGTAAACATTAGACAGCATCGTTGTCCCATTTCACACTAAACTAGCATACCTCTTTCACATCGCAATTCAAAAATGGTAATCCAGAACACTTTGCTTTGGCAGTAAAAAATAGCAATAATCAACAACGGACACAAATACCTTCTTACCAGCAACACAGCCTCCTTCTTCTACAGCAAAGTAGGGCAGAAATTCTAGGGCTTAGCTGAAAAATTCTTAAAGAGACTGAAGCGAGCACCACTGGCATAATACGAAAGGGAGGAGCAAAGTTGTTTCTAGGGGAGAGGGAAATAAATAAATAAATAAATAAAGGGTGACAGAAGAGCTACAGCTCCCCTTTCTAAACTGCCTGCTAGTACAACACAAGGGCAAAATGTCACAGGATGACTCAACACCGCCAGGAGCTCCAGGCATCCCGGAAGGACAAGCCTGTGAGTTACTCCCTAATTACAGGGCACTCACGTTGGCCAGATACTAATAGGACATACTGGGGAAGAACAGAGAGCTGGGCCAACATTACCGAGTAGGGAGGGTGTCGTAGGCACAGCAACCACACGTGCGGTGCCCCTCTAGACTGGCAGCATGGTGCCAGGCACCCCAACTGCAGGGTGCTCACTGGCTGCGACGCAACGGCAGGAGGCCAAAACCAGGTATTTGAATGCACTCACTGGCTGCCTGAAGCGACGCAACAGCAGGAGGCCAAAACCAGGTATTTGAATGCAGAACGGTCTCCTGCTCCAGGTACTAAAGATCAGTACCACTCCTGACTACCTGTGTATGACCCAAGAACTGATCACAGCTGGAGTGCTATGCCAGAGTCCCTTTCCGTCAGTCAGTCACAGAGACTGCAGTTTCTGAGCACTGCAGTACCCGTGAAGAACGCATCTTCAGCTGCAGACCAGGAGAGCTCTCCTAACTGGTTTTAACTGGAAGAGCCAAACACAATAGGTCAAGCAGGGCTTCGACACGGTAAAGCAGAACATAGGTGAACTTTATAGATACCTAAATACACAACTGATTTAAAAAGTGGCCCTGCTTTAGTGACAGTGTCCACGTTTTCCCTTTTGCATGTGCACAAGGTTAACCTGGTTTGAGATGCTGAGTTCCCAACTTCTGTTTCAGCCTGACTGGGACCAGGAACCTGATGCTGCTGCAGAATTCCCTGAAAGGCCCTGATCAGGATACTTCTTCACTTTTTTGAGCTTCATGAACTCTCCATACCTTTCTACACTTACAAAGAAAGGATATAAATGTATTTCTTTATACATATACACACAGACATTACCTTTAAGCCAGCCTAAACAATAGTTTTGCAGTTAAAACATCCTCCCGAAGGGTAAAAATCATCAATTTAAATCACTGTTTTTCAAGTTTACATTAGCATTCTAATCACTGACACGCATCTTCTGAGAAATAGTGAACTGCCAACATCACGCATAAAGTAACCCAAACCTAAAAGAGAAAAATCCATGTTTACTTCCTTAAGTCTTACTGCTTGTAGAAACGAATTATTTTTATTTACACTTCAAGGATTATTTAAAAAAAAAAAAATTCCTTGCGTTCCTCTCTTCAGAAGTTAGCCAGACTCAGGATGAATATATTTGTTGTCATATGCTCTTATTCTGAGCGCTGCTAGTTTGCTTGGCAAACACTTGAATTTAGTCCTTGGTTTTTGGTTCTGTATTAACCTAAATAAATGAGTAGTATATATTAAAAGATGTGATTAGTTGCAACAGACCATAATCTCATCCTTGGTTTTCTGTATTAACCTAAATAAATGAGTAGTATATATTAAAAGAAAAGAACTTTGAATCTATGGGAGATGGAACATAACAGCAGACGGTAAACGCATGAAGTGGCATGTGACACCTTTCACCGGATTTAGCAGCAACGACAATTTCCGCAATGCACTCAACATCACGCTTCCGAAATCAACGACGCAAACGCGTTCTTTTGAAGCTTCTGAAGCACTCCCTACGTTGCTGTACCTTTTCCATATTTAGTCGTGAGAAATACAGAATTCTGCGTATATAAGTTACCAAATGTATACATAAACCAACCTTGCGTTCCTCTCTTCAGAAGTTAGCCAGACTCAGGATGAATATATTTGTTGTCATATGCTCTTATTCTGAGCGCTGCTAGTTTGCTTGGCAAACACTTGAATTTAGTCCTTGGTTTTTGGTTCTGTATTAACCTAAATAAATGAGTAGTATATATTAAAAGATGTGATTAGTTGCAACAGACCATAATCTCATATGACACATGCAAGAGCTCATCTTAATAATTCTTACAGCTAAAAATATGATCACCAAATACTAAAGTTAAGAAAACTATATTTATTTGTCATCAAAAAGGAGAATCAAAGTAGTACATTTTGTTAACAGTAGCACAGAAAAGAACAATTTTGAATCTATGGGAGATGGAACATAACAGAAGACGGTAAACGCATGAAGTGGCATGTGACACCTTTCACCGGATTTAGCAGCAACGACAATTTCCGCAATGCACTCAACATCACGCTTCCGAAATCAACGACGCAAACGCGTTCTTTTGAAGCTTCTGAAGCACTCCCTACGTTGCTGTACCTTTTCCATATTTAGTCGTGAGAAATACAGAATTCTGCGTATATAAGTTACCAAATGTATACATAAACCAACCAAACAAAAAAAAAAAACCACCCCAAAAAGCAGTAACCCTCAGTCTTTACTGTTAGAACAGAGAGGAGCAGCTCTTCCATTATCAGATATGCTTCATACAACTCACACGCTTCTCATATATACATTGCCTACTCAGATGGAGGTTTTTCTTTTTTGCCCCAAACTATTTTTCATTTATATATATATATGAATCATTGAAAGGGTGAAAAAGGAACGAGGGAAGTGGATAGGGGTAAGAGCATGGTTTTCTTTTACGATTCTGGACTTCTGAGTAATATTTATTCCTACCATGCAGGACAGTTGCCTCTGAAGTGGGAACCGTTCATCCCCATTAGTACCTTAAAGTATGGAAGCTTCCCTGAGTAATTTTTTCCTAAATGGGAAGTTACTTGCCTGAAACATTGAGGGGCTTTCCCCTCAAGGAAAAAAAAAAAAAAAAAAGGGCAAAAAAAGCTTCCCATGTCAGTTAAAAATAACCACGTTCAGAAAATGAATGTACAGCTGGTTCCTAGTTGAGGTTGTGAAGTTTCATGAAGGAAGCGTCTCCCATTTGAGAAGCTACAATGTGATACTCTCTTACTCCTTCCATTCCCAAGTGTTTTGCATGGAACACTCATTCTCAAGAGTAACATACGCTGAAAGGGAGGAATAATTTAAATTTAGGGGTAGGCGGCACCTGAAATTTACCAAGCCATGCAAATTTAAAGCTATTACAGTGGAAGACTTAAAAAAAAAAAGTTAGTTTTCCTTATTAAGCACAACCGTTAATCAAATCTTTAAGCCACACAGCACGAACATGCATCACTCTTAGGAAACGCTCAAATCAACCTTATTTCTTAGCACTTTCGATACCCTTTTAGCCATGTTATATACACATCTGTAATACACCGCACTATAATCACTATGCAGAAACGTGTATGACTGTGCAGTCATACACCCTTGTGCGATTCTGTATTATATCAAAAACCACGCTATGCTACAGCTGATGAAGCCAAGATGCAAAATACAGATGCACTGCATGACAGTTTCTTTAAATACGGCTTAATTCTGTCCTGAATGCATTACAGGAGACACACATTAAAGACATGAAAATACTAGAAGAATACAGTTTTCTTACATCAGAAAACAAACCTTTTAAATACTCAAATAAATAGCCATTCAATATCAATTTTCTCTCCTTTTAGAAAGGTTGTTTTAAAAGTAACTGACACTCATTTCCTGCCCTGCTTCTATGTTCTTCTGTTCAAAGATAAATTGCAAATGAAGGCACGAGTATATTCTCCTTTTCAACTTAACATAACTTTAAAAATATTCATACTACGCTATACTTCCTTTAACAGAATAAACTTGACTAAAGTTTTCTGAGGAAGCATGTATTTGAACAGGTAAAGTGCCCATGTGAAAACAAATACAGGGGTTTATATAGTTAATAAAACATGCCGTTTGAAACAGTCCAGATCTTTTACCCTTTATTCATCATCTAAGTACCCAAATACTGTAACTATGTGAAATCGTTTATGAAATTTCCAGTTTTCACTACTTCAGTAATACTCAAAACTCCAGCCAGAATCAGAAACCTAACGTATTTGGTGCAGCACTGGAGTCACGAAATGAAAAGGCGGCAAGCTTACGCAGAATCTGTGACAAAGTAAGAAAAGATTTCCCAGCTCTTAGGAAAATTAAGATACATGTTTTTGCTACTGTAACTTTATTATTTCATTCGCAACACCATAAAGCATTGGTGTACTTAACAACGGATTTCCCCATCCTCCCTTCCCATCCCCAAAGAACAGTGGTGATGATGAAAATAACGACAGTTGCAGCGAACTTCTATTTCAAGTCCTAGTATTCGCTTATCCTTAGCCTAGGAGGAAAGTGGTTCACTTTTCGACTACACACCACAGGAGTAGTTATGAAGTCCACCGCCACCAAGCTACCTTAATTCTGTCCCACACAGCCGAGAGAGAGTCAAACGCAGGGCGAACATCCAGGATAGTGAACTGGTAGTTCTTATCTACTGCTCCACCATCGTAGTAATCAATAACGTATCGCACTTCTTTTCCACATCGGTCAACAATCCAATCATGTCTGTCAAAGGGAAGTTCGTATCTGGAAAGACAGTAATAGACCACGTAGATATTTTAATGGGTATTATGAACCTGGCAGAGGGAGCGGAAGCCCTATCTAAGAAGATTTATTTATCCAGATACCGGCATAAGATCCCCACTAGTACTTCTATCTTTTGGTAATTATAACTTGCAATTCCAGTTCTGAAACGTCTTAAAATTAAGTCCGCACCATGTTTTCAGACACGTCTCCCTACCCTCCCACCTCACTGGAAGACCTTCTTTCCGGCCCACGTACCCCATCCATGAACGTATTCTGGCTCTTGGTGAATACTCCTTTGCTTTGCCTCCAAACCGCATCAGTGATGGTCCACACGGACATTCCCTGTGCACAGAATTGAAAAAGAAAATAGTTTTTACCTTTTAAAGCAGTCTTATTTTAAGTGTTTAAACCATATGGTAATTTGTTTTAGTAACAGAAAAAACGAATAGGAGAAAAAGCAACAGTAAAAAATTAATTACAAGTGATCTAAACCAGCTTTTTTTTTTTTTAAAGGTTTGAAAAGTCCCCCAGTTTCTGACAGCACTTACTGCTGGTATGATACGATAAAGTACCTTTGATATGCTCCACACCATTGTTCTAACTTATCAACAGAGCAGTTCTCAGCATTATCTAATCCATAGATTTAACAGATTAAAGAACAGAAAACCGTTAAAGAACAGAAAACCGTAATCCAAACTACTGTGTAACAAAGATCATGGAATTTCAGAGAACCATTTCTACATACAGAACGCTTAACTAGTCTGTCTCTTCTAGGAACAGGGACTATACTGACCTAAAAAATGACAGTTTGTTTTATACCAGTCACTTTTAATCTAAGTTTATATCTCGTATCTTTTTCGTAACATAAAGATTTCAAAAATAACTCCCAAATAGATACAATAAGAAGTTAACTTCTCCAAATCCACATTATACACACACCACCAAAATACTCATCAGTTTTAACAACATAGTAATTATTCAGTTCTAATGAAGCTCTTCTGGGTAATCTTCCTCCACGTTAATCAAAATGCTGGCTCCTACAAGACCGTAACTTTTGGGACGTATCAGCACCAGAATATTCCTACGAGAACTGAAGAGACATTCTACTCTCAAAGAATTACAAAAGCAAGAGCTAAACCAAAGGATCTGCTTTTCATTTCATATGTACGTACACAGCATGAAGAGCTTCCCACTTCAAAATCTCCTTCCAAGCTTGCTCATTATTTTGGTTGTGAATCTTAATAATGTTGGTCATGTCTTCACCTGTTATATCGTCATCTTTCCACCTCCACCTAAAAAATAAGAATTTGAAAACAGTTCACAAGCATTACAGCATAACTCCTCCAGCTTCCTCAGTTTATCTGATAGGCTTTTGAATCAAGAGATTTAAGGTTTTATGCAAAGACACAAAGCAAGTATGGAAACTTCTGGCTCATCTGCTTAAGCATCTTGAGAACCATTTCATTTTCTGTGTGTAAAAAGTGTAGTTACCGAAGTTATCATCACAGAGATCCACAAATTCTCGTTAGCTAAATTAACAGCTTAACTGGATCAGAAAGTTATCAGAGCGTGCAAACATCAGCACATCCACGGTATTCGTAAAAATGCTTAGGAAAAACCCCATCTGCATTCCTAACGCACAGAAGTCCCGTATTCGATAGATTTTGCATACACTTAGAAATGCCTTTCACCTCTCTGTCCCTGCGCTGTGACTGCACGCGCGCTTCCTTTCCAACAGGCGTAACACTGAACACATTTAAGTGTTTACAGGATCAAAACCTGTGTGTTCAATATAGACTGCTTATGACATATTGTCTTCAGAACAATATTGATACGTAGAACAAAGAATTGCTATTGTTTTAATAGTAACCGCCTTTAAAATTGATCTCTTTGAGAATGACAAAAAATTACAAAAGAATGAGGAAACAGCAGCACAGAAGGCTTTTTAGGCCACGGGAGACATTTATCATTCAGTTAGATCTTGCCTACACCGAATTTTTGTAAAGACTGAAAACATCTACTTGTCAAACAATTTTTCACATTTTTAGCAATTCTGCAAAGTCAAGTTGGATGTTCTCACAATCACAGAACTTTTACTATCAGTTTATAGGATTAGCATGAAGCCGATTAGTTTTGAAAGCTGGCAATCCTGCAAAGTTTGTCTATGTCCATGCACTGACTTTTAAGAATATTTTCTCAGCTAGCGGCAGTTGCCCGACATTCCCTACCATCTTGCTCATCACTAGAGGAGACATGGCTTTTGAGACCAGCTCACCCTTTAAAATAAAGCTGTTCATAAAAATAGTAGTTTTTAAAAGAGCTAGTTAATTATTAACTGCTTAGAGTCCACAAACCCTTAAATAATATCGATGAACAATAACTAATGATATTACTTCATGAATTTCAGGCTCACAGACTCCATCTGATAATTCAGTGTATTTACCCTTTTCTTAGCATAGCATTCCAGAACATTTGCTCTGAAGGGTAGACCCATTTCTTGTCAGAATGTGCTCTAGGAATGGAAGATTCTTCTCTAACAGTTGACAATGGAAATGGCTGATCTGGAGATGGCTGCTGATTAGGAGGAGGCATCTAGAAAACAAGGAGAATCACCTGCTGATTAGGAGGAGGCATCTAGAAAACAAGGAGACTCAACAACAAACTAGAGTATGAACATTTTTTTATGTTACGGTGTTTGAGAAAAATCAAAGCATAATCAATCAGCTGCCACAAAGATCAAGAAGTTCAGCCTTTATTTAAGTCCACCAAAATTATCTCTCTCTTTTGCAGTAGAACTCTTTGTACAAGTTTGTCATCTGAAGACTAAAGGAACCCTTTTGCCTAAACTTCAACTTTCAAAAGAGCAGTGCTTTTTGTAAATCAGAGGAAATCTTGGGGAGACATAAATCAGAACTTACCCATACTGCTATTACACAGAACCTAAAACCCACTAATGTAGCGTAAAAAACCACGCATGGTTTTCATGCATGGTCCTGCAGATCTGCAGGACCCCTGTGAACCGCGACAATCGGGAGCGACCCACAGGTTCTACAGCAAGCACCTACTGTCTCTACAGACAAAACAGCTTGCACGCTGTTCTGGTGAACAACTGACTCCTTTCCATGAAAAGTTACTTGAGAGCTATTTTTGCTAAAGGAAAAACTCAAGCTTTTATTTGTAGAATCATTTTCCTTTTTTTTCCCCAAATATTTTTCCATCTGTTTTCCATGTAAAGAGTTTATTAGTTTTTAGTATATGTTTTGCTACAAAACAAATAGAAACAGACAGCAAAAGATATTTACAAACTGGAAAACCACCTTTTATCAAAAAAGATGTAAAAGGACATTAAATAAGATGCAATTTGTTTTTATACAAATCTTTGCGCACAAGATGAGAAAAAGCACTGTTAAAAATTAAAAAATAACATTATTTGCCAGAGTTTCCACCTTAGACAGTATCACTATTTACATTTTGGGGATAGTATTTCAGAAGAAACAAGACTGAAGAAAACATCTGAAATAAGCAAAAGTTACCATATTGCTAGGATCTATGTCATCTTTCACTTGAGAGGCACCAGACTTCACTGGACATGCTACAAATTCATACGCTCTTTTTTGATGTGCAGGAACATCGTCTGTGTTCTCAGTTTTATGATCAGGAGTCTTCATGTGCACTGGACAGCCTGAAATACAGGAAAAAACAGTATACGTTTTGCTACAAAACGAAAACTCTAAAACATGACAGGAAGTGGAAAACAGTTCATTGAATGCTCATGTTAATACAAACTGGTATTTCGCGCTTTTTTCCGAGCTTTGCAACAGTTTTAACTGTTCTCTTTCCTGCATTTTAGGACCCAGCACCTTGGTAAGATCTAAGCTTCTTACATAGTCCTTGAATGCTCATTCCCCACCCCATGCTCGCCCCTCTGCTTTGCTGTACTTCAGATTTCCACGGCAATGTTAATCCAACATGTGTTGATTGTGTCAACGGAAGAGCTGAAGTCCTCTTTCTCCAGACATTCACCTCATTCCACCCTTCTGCTGCCCTTTTCCGGATGCATGTTCTCTAGCGACAACCACCCACCCCCAGTTACCGCCTCTGCAGGAGCCCCTGCACCTCCCTGACCCTTTGTGGGTGTACCGCTTGACGGGAACAGATCTGCAGGACCCCTGTGAACCGCGACAATCGGGAGCAACCCACAGGTTCTACAGCAAGCACCTACTGTCTCTACAGACAAAACAGCTTGCACGCTGTTCTGGTGAACAACTGACTCCTTTCATAGAATCATAGAATCACAGAATCATAGAATCATTGAGGTTGGAAAAGACCTCTAAGATCATCGAGTTACCCATACTGCTATTACACAGAACCTAAAACCCACTAATGTAGCGTAAAAAACCACGCATGGTTTTCATGCATGGTCCTGCAGATCTGCAGGACCCCCCTGTGAACCGACAATCGGGAGCAACCCACAGGTTCTACAGCAAGCACCTACTGTCTCTACAGACAAAACAGCTTGCACGCTGTTCTGGTGAACAACTGACTCCTTTCCATGAAAAGTTACTTGAGAGCTATTTTTGCTAAAGGAAAAACTCAAGCTTTTATTTGTAGAATCATTTTCCTTTTTTTTCCCCAAATATTTTTCCATCTGTTTTCCATGTAAAGAGTTTATTAGTTTTTAGTATATGTTTTGCTACAAAACAAATAGAAACAGACAGCAAAAGATATTTACAAACTGGAAAACCACCTTTTATCAAAAAAGATGTAAAAGGACATTAAATAAGATGTCATTTAAGTTTCAAGAACAATTACCGCTCGTTTTTTCCTGATGCATAGGACATTCTGAAGGTGGAGAGGCCGTCTGATGTTGCCTGGATGCATTCGGCGACTGACCTGCAGCAGCCGGGGAGGACGCAGACAAACCCATGGCTTCCGCGCACCGGGTCTTTTCGGATCAAGTTTCTAAAGGGAAAAGAAAAAAGCAAAGACCCGTAATACAAAACCACACTGGTTATTTGTTAAGGCGAATGCAAGCACAGGTATGTTGCTGCATCACAAATTGAAAAAATAAATAAAAGATCGGTTTAAGGAATAAACATCCAGCCCAAATAAAAATCCACAGCGTCTACCAGGACTGACCGCGAATGAGCTCGCGTGGGACGAGGTGCGCGGGCTCCCTACAGGTAACATCCACGCTTACAGCCGCCTCGCCCCCGCTCAGCCCCTCTCCTCACGCCCGCTG
>NW_008794451.1:1740091-1747014 GCF_000699145.1 Aptenodytes forsteri
CCGGGCTGCGGCTGAAGGGGGGATGCCCCTTCTTCTGCAGGCGGCTGATGAACCCCAGAACCGGGAATGGGGGCTGCTGGCTTTTGTTTATGGCGCGTTTAAGAGTACAAAAGTTGTCTCAAAATTTGCCACCAACAGTGAATTTTATGTACCGAGGCCCACGTTTAATCCCCGTACAGCTACGTTAGCGTGGGCTACATGTGATCTTAAGTCACGCTGTGGTTTTGTTTGTGAAGTCATGGCCCCTTACAACGGCAAATAATGCTTTTTTTTTTTTATAAAGTATAGAAACCACTGAAGGTAGTAGCAGCGTGAATCAGTCTGGTAAAGGTGTATCCCCTTCCAGCACTAAACTTAGGGAGATGCTAAGGTTCCTTAAGGCGGTTGTTAAACATCAACTAGTCAAGCATCACAGCCCTGGAAGGTGTACTAAGAGTACCGCCCTATTTCACTGCCAGAAGGTGCAGTTTAAGGATACGCGCGGACTACCGCGCGCGACGCTGCAGCTCGGCGATTCAGAAAAGGCAGCTCCTTCTGCATCAGGGCAAGGAAGACTACTTTCATCCCACCCCTTTTTGACTAACGGATGGTAAGATCTAGCCACGCAGTAACAGCCGTAACAGTGAGTACAAGCCCTGCAGGACCGCTTCAAGGTTCATCCCGCAACGCGGGCTCTCGACAGGCTGTCAAGTGCAAAAGGCAGGTGGGGAGACACAAGACGAACAGTCAATATAAATACATAACAATTAGAACTGATGAAAAAACACAAATTAGTTTTTTGAAACGTGCCATTTCATTGGAGCAATTAAAAATAAAGTAGGAAGGAATTTAAGCTTCAAGTGGCCCAGTGACTACATTAACTTGGGATGAAGAAAATCCAAATTCCAATCTGGAAGAGGGGTCTCTCGCACCCTCTGTATGTACTTTGGTGTAAAGAAAGAAATGAGGGATTCTCTCCCTTTCTTTCAAAAAAGATTGGAAAGATTAATAAAGACAAATTCTAAACCACACTGAAGCAGTTCTAACAAGCGCTATTTCAAATTATGTAACTACCTGAATTAGAAGACTTATTTTATACATTCCTCTCACGAGTGCTTTTAAGAACATGTTCACATACCATCTTTCAAAATAGGATCTTGCTTATTAACGAGGACATTGCCATTCAATGTGAACACGAAATAAAAATACACGTATAAAGCAACATCAAATATGCATCCTTTCACTCATTTTTGCCCTTTTATAGTCTTTATTATGTAAGAGGAAACCGTTCCCTACCCTTTCTGCCTGCAGGAATTATTGGCACAGCATATTGAGAACCTGCAGTTAGGAAAGGGGCACCATGTCAGTAATTGAGTCCCTACTACATGCCTTAGAAAACATTATGATTGCCTCCATCGTTGCCCAAGTTTTAGGCATTTTTGGCTTTGCTGGAATCTCTAAGACCGCATTCCCAGTAACAGCTGTGTAAGCGGCACTAAACAAGATACAATCATTTTAGTCTTCACTCGCTGCACTTGACAACGCAGTTTAATAAGAAGAGCCTCCTGTAGACCAACTGACATCTCTGCTTCCCCGTATTTCACGTCGGTGGCAGAACGACTCTTAAGGTAAAACACATTTTCTGTCTCTGATGTTCTCCAATGGGGAATTGGTGCTACACCCTCCTCTCAAAGTACATTATATTTCACGTCGGTGGCAGAACGACTCTAAGGTAAAACACATTTTCTCCCTCTGATGTTGTCCAACGGGGAACTGGTGCTACACCCTCCTCTCAAAGTACATTATGTTGTTGATGTCAGTATGCTGTCTCCCTGCTTTCCACCATCGCACTCCACCAGAAGCAACAACTGCACTACTTATTAGTCACTGTATAGATCATAGCTTTCACCCTTTGTAAGATAAGCCAAGTAGCAAATACTTGGCTTTTTCCTCAGTGTGAAGCATTGCAAGGAACACCAAGGTCACAATCTCAACGAAGCACACAATCTACCCTGAGGTATATTACACTGTGAGCTCCAGAAAAGCAGAGCAAAATAAGAAGATACTCACAGCGGTAGTCCACCACCTAAAAAATGACAGATACCCACTGTGAAGGTTAAATAAAAAATAAAAAAAAACTTAGTGCAGAATTATCACACCAATACAAGTACAGAAAACAAAGTTTTCAGCAAGAACACAAAGAGTAATTAAAAAAAAAAAATTAAATGTGGGAGAAAATGAAGAGCAACTTTGCACCAGAACATGACAAAGAAGTGGATCTACAAAATACTTTCAATATCCTACATCTTGGGGAGAGGACAGAGAGCAAGATTTGTTGAATTTGTCGGGTTAAGAACGGCTCACTGAAAGGCATCCCTTGTTCCCAGCCAACTTAGTCCTTCCTTTCCACCATTCAGTGTTAAAAGCTGCCCAGTGCCAACAGGAAAGCCTCCCACCAAGCCCCTGCTGTCCTTCCTCAAGCAGTTGGAGATCTGACCTATATAGCACCTGACCCCAAATAACGTTTCCAGACGTTGCCAGTCACTTCCAAATAGACCGACGAGTTAACGAGTGGTTTTCTCTACACTAACGGTGTAAAATTGGTACCCTAAGAATATCATTTACAAATGAAACTAAATTTCCCTTAAAAGACGAGAGGAAAAAAGTAAAAACCACTGGAATGCTTTGTGTTTTCTTCTAGCAGTTTAACCATTGCATAACACGAAAGAAAACTCAAAGAAACGCAAGCAATTCCTGTGTTTGGAAGCCAACGGTTAAGATACAAACAGCAGCAATTTCCTCCGAGAAACCTGTGAGTTTTACCACACGATTCATGGTTCCTAGGCATACGTTCACCGCACATATGGAATCCAGCAATTGCCGTATCAAGGAACGTAATTGCCCATCTTAGTAAGGGACTGTGTAGTGCATCACATTTAAAGTACGCTGACAACGGTAGCTCTTTATGCCTAGAGCCTCAGACAACTGTCCAGCTTATGTCCTGAAACGTGGTATTACAATACAGTGCAATATAATTATACTATCTAAGTTTTTCCCCAATACACCACAAAATTTATGGTTTATGTTACATTCCTGGCCCCAGTGATGTCCTGCAAGGAGTTTCTCCCTTTAAAAGTCCAGGCACTTGAACAACAGCGTGGCTCAGACCTCATACTCCCTCCCCACCTTTTTTTAAGTAAAAAAAAAAAGATACAGCACGAAATTGCAAGATCCCATATAAGCCAGTTGTTTCTGAACTGAACCCAAAGAAAATTGTTCTTTCACGATGCATTCATTATAGGTACATAACCTATTACCATATTAAGAAAGAAAAATTCACAAAGTAAGAAACTGTGTTCCTTTGCTTTATTATGAAGTACCGATACCTTGCATACAACATGCAATTTATTGCTTATTGACATTATTGCATATATCAAAGGGAAAAAAAATAATCAGCCAATATCATTTTATGCAAGCTCCTAAACTGTTCAAACAAAATATAGAAATGCTTTACAGTATCACTGAAAGGCAAACAAATAATTCAGATTTTTTTTTAATAATAAAAAGTAAATTTGAACCCATAATACTTAATCACTGGCCTCACTACTACTGATTACTTTTATCACCGATCTGCGGAATTGTTATATTGGATTTTTAAGTTCTTGTGCCGTGATAAGGATTGCTGCTACCATCAGGCCACATTACTATTTGAATCTAATAACGCGATCCTGACATTTTGTGACAGCATTAGTATTTACTGCAAACCAGATTGTCAAGATTTACCAGAAATCAGTCTAGTGGAGTTTACAGTTTTCGTCCTTGCTCTGCACATAAGTTAGATATATCTATCAAGTTTCTTTTTAGACAGAAGATTATATAAACATTTTTGAATTACAGGCCCCGTTACTTATGCCTAACTTGTAACTCGTTTGTTCCCAACAGTTTTTGTAATTTGGTTTTGTATCAGGTTAGCTGTGCTTACGTGTTAAATTGTTCTACGTATATAGGCATCTGTAGATATTAAAGAAAACACTGTTTGGTATACGCATGCTAGAAACAAATCCAGGATATTTGGATGTGTGCATATTAAGTGTGCAAATTATATAGCCGAGCTCATGATTAGCCCTTTTCCTCCTTTCCCCCTACCATGATGGATTTCTCTTGTGAAACTGGAATAGGGTTACAATAAACAAAACCCATGTATCCCGCATTGCATTCCAAATGTTATGTTCTGCATTACAGCTTAGTATTAATATTTAAATGCTGCTTTCAAACCTAGCAAATTTTTAAAAATACCGAAATTTAGAAACTTAGAAGACGATTTACATGCAACATGTTCCACTTGGGTGCAGATTCTCATATACTTAAATATTTATAGGCTCATAAAAGCATGTCCTGTCCACAAGACAAGTACAATGTTTGACATCCCACGCATAGATTAAAAATAAAGATACACTACAGAATATTTTATTTGCTTTTGTATTTTCAATTTCAGTAAGTAGGGAGTTATAAATAGCACACTGAATCATTATATGGTTGATACCAAATCATGCTGAACTCTTCATAATTCACTCTCTTGAAGACATTTCCTTTACATTACAACTAGATTAAAAATTTATATACAACATTTTAATCAGATGCCCTCTCAGTGCGGGACATCACACAATGAAACTGATCTCAGAAGAAATTTTGCCAAAATATTTCTTATACCAAACACGACAATTTATTCTTCACAGCTACCTTCCATTCTTTACTGAGCTATAAAGTGCTTGGTTATTATAAATAGAGCAAGAATGTCAAAGGAGGTAGCTAGTAGAGATTTCTAATGGATGAGAAACCTTACCAAGTGTTACCACCTAAAAGTACAATTCGATACTTAATCCCCGATCTCTAAAGATCCCAAGCAGCTCATCTTTCATCTTCCCTACCATAAAAAGAACTTTGAAGTTGCTTTCAGAAAATCCTAAGACCTTCACCTGTCCAACAAAGAGATTTTACCCGGGTTTGGATGAACATTAAAGTTCATAAATATTGATCACTATTTCCATTTGACTGCTGTCAGGATCTCAGCAATGAAGTACTGTTCTTTTTCCAGCTGTCGGATATATTCCATAGATAGAGGCACTCCACCAGGAACAAATCCTTCCTCGTGAAGTTCCTCATAGCCAGATAATGATGTTGTACAGTAGGCTATTAAAAATATGAAAGAGGGCTGCCCATACTTTTCAAAGTCTTCTACACTTGCATTTTTTTCATCTGAAAATTCTAGTCCCTTTCTCTTTGCTTTATTGATGGCTTTCACCAGCAGCCAACACTGCACCAGATCCTAAGCTGGGGTAGTTGTGAAGCAGCCCTTAATCTTCCTCTGAATGGCTCAGCAGAAGCATCACAAAACAATTTTACAAACTTCTCTATTAAATGATCTTTTACGGAAAGCTTGTATGCACTTATAATTATACACAAGTCCATGAGAAAAAGTCCTCTTTGTACAGCAATCAACAACCGATAACCCATTTTATACAGCTTGAAAATTTTAAAGAATAAAGTTTCATTTTCCACTGTGAACAGAGACAGAGAAATACCTAAACCTTTCTGCTATGTATCACACTGCTGTAGTTGCAACCACAGCGCAGAAGGAAGACATCTGGATCTCTATACTTGTGTTCTCAAAGTCTCCTCCACCTCTCCTCTTTAAACCTGCTTGAACACATTTGCTCACTTGTGTAAGCTTTTACTCTTAGGTTAACATTAGTTCTGCACTATGAGTAATCTTCTCCCATAATTTTCTAAGTCAAGATGGAAGTAATTCTCTTCCAGACACTGTAATTAATTTTTAATAAATTTTAATACAACTTTGGAATTGTTAAAAATGTATATATAAAGTCAGCTCCCCTCATTTTCCTGTGCATAGGATATTTTTCATTATTCAATAGATTTTACTTTTTAAGCAATTAAGTTATTAAATTATTGAGCTCACTCAAGATAGCATGTATTTATAGAGGTAGAGTAGGCTTCAGAGATGTAATTCTTACCACTGAAGAACACGCACAGATAACTCATAAAGCATCTCTGTAGTGTAAGGCTCTCGACTGCATTGAAATCCACGGGAACGCTCACCGAGAAAATGAGCATCTGAAGTACATTTCCTCTCTGCGAGTACCGTATCCACAAATCAATTATAAAAGCAAAACTTGACCTACCATTCCCCTGTAGTAGTTCTGAAAGTGGTATTTACTCATCTTTTGATGAAAAAGTAAAGCCAGAAAAAAGGGAAACTTGCATTCCTACATACAGCCTTACCGGTACAAATAGACTCTCCCATGATCATCGTGCTGATTTTATGTTACCTGGTACTGAAGAATGTAAAAGAAAAGAAAACCAAGATTTCTGAGCATTTTTTACAAGATTAACTCCTTCCATTTGATATGTCCATGGCAAAGACACCTGGTGACATACCAGGGGTCTGCTTTTACACTAGACAATGCATATACTAAAAATAGAAGTTTTAAGCCACTAATAAGATAATATTACATTCTAAAGGTAGCATTTATTGCGATGCTACTTATCATGCATTTACTTTTTTGCATAAAAAAGCAAAGACACAAGCTTGCAACATTAAATTTCATCAATATTTCACCACAGTTTTTAAATTAATAAAGTGCAATTGAAAAATGGGTGCCGCAGCTATCTAATTTGCTGTATTATAAGCTTTTAATGGCAGGTAAAAAGTGCCCTATACTAATGTATTCCGTACATCACAACTTTGCAGACTGTTTACTACAGTCCTTGCCAAATACGCAAGTGTTAATAATTTTTTTCATTAGAAAGTTGTCTTCTGTCACACAGTAGATGCATCAGGACACAACTGTAACACATTAACAAATTAGAAAATTGAAACCTAATGCACTGAAAAATACTGTTTTAATTACACTAATTTTGTACAG
>NW_008794451.1:1747034-1773535 GCF_000699145.1 Aptenodytes forsteri
ACAGCAATTCAATATTACGTGTTTTAAAATAATTATCCCACTGCCCTTCCATTCTGGATTGTTGCCCAATGTGTATTATGCGGGAGGGGGTCATCTAGTTTTAACTTAATTTTATTATAGCTTGACTTTTCCCCCCCCCCCCCATCAGACACAAGATTATCTAGAAGTCTAGAAGTGAAGGAAACGGACCATTTTAATTGTTCTCCATTGAAAAGAAAAAAAAATACATACTGACGTATTAAAGCCTTCCATTCTGGATTGTTGCCCAATGTGTATTATGCGGGAGGGGGTCATCTAGTTTTAACTTAATTTTATTATAGCTTGACTTTTCCCCCCCCCCCCCATCAGACACAAGATTATCTAGAAGTCTAGAAGTGAAGGAAACGGACCATTTTAATTGTTCTCCATTGAAAAGAAAAAAAAATACATACTGACGTATTAAAGATTAATGCTAAGAAGGGATGAATTTCAAAAAGTTTTCATGAGTTATCACCTTGAGTTGCACCAAATCATGTTCCTTATCAGTTTTTTTTATCCTGCTTCCCAAATAACAAAAGCAGACTTCTACTTTCAAACATATTCTCCAAAATGTTTGAATTTACAAATTTGAAATTTGTTTTAGAAAGGAACAAGCTATTACAAAATGACTCCCTGATCTAGTGACTTAAGCATAAGAAAAAAGTATTTCATTTACACCTTTACATCATAAAGGAGATACAAACACGGAGCCTTTGTACGTAGCCTGGATTTTGCATTAGATACACTGAAACCACTATTTTAAAAGATACCAGGTTCTGCAAATTGGTATAAAAGGGAGCCTGCTTCTTTCAGCAAAGCAGGTCACAGGATCAACTCACAAAGACTACGGATTTACCGGTACCCAAATAAGGTACTGCACTCACTCAAATCATACAGCTAAACAGATTAATTGCTAACTTTCCCAAGGCATAAACAGATCTTTCGTCTGCAGGCCTGTGAATTATTAAAAAGCACAGAATCTAAAAAAAAAAAAAACCAAACCTCAGAAGTATTAACAATCCTTGATACCTCCCGTAACAAGGTAGGGTTGGGAAACGGTTTTGGAAAAATGCCTGCCCAGTTCAACAGCAGAACTAGGCTTACAAAAGTGCGTATTCCACTAGCCCAAACAGTATTCCCTGACATCATTTTAACTGGGGAACTAAAGTCACCGCAGCCACCTTGGGTTGTAAGGCATTGCAGCCTACGCGGCCCTCTCGGGGTCTTACAGACATCCGACTGCTGGAAGGCGGGAACGCTGCGTCCCTCACCCGAGAGCACAGCATCGGGGCGCTCGCGCCCCCGACTACAGAGGGGAGAGTTCATGTCACCCAGCTTCGCTAGAGGGAACAGGACAAGAGGAAAACTAATTATCCTACACGGGGTAAATACTTTATCTTTTTGTTTAAAAATAAATTGCTTAAACAGTCTGCTACAATAATTGGGACGTGCACTGAAGTACTGAGTGAAAATGGCTACTTTTAGCACACCTTGCCAGAAGGTATAACAAATAACAAGTAATGTCAAACAAACAAACAAACAAACAACAACAAAATTTAATCAGTCCCAATTCAGATATGGTTTAAAGTAAGCAAAACAAAACCAAACTACACACAAATACAGCTCTCAAAATCATTTAAAAATAAAACAAAAACCAGAATTTCCTCAAACTGTATTATAAATTAGGTTCTAGACTATTCCTAGATGGTAAGATTCCCCTCTGATGGCCTCCAAACCTTTAAGTTTGGAGAAGAAGGAACAGAGTACCTATCGACAAATACCTGGTTTAAAAAAAAATAAAATGTTGTGCCCACAGAAGTGAACTGTCATTCTACAGAATTACTGTACAGCTTTACAGAAGTTTGGCACAGTTAATTCAAGAACGTTTTTAGTCAACAACTCAGATTTCTGATGTGATTAAGAAGGAAAACATGACAAAGCTCAAACCTTCATATCAAATGGGTCATTTCTGTGATAAAAGAAAAAAAGAGTATCACTGTAAGTTACACATCACATATACAGAAGAATTTTCTCTCTTTACAATTAAACTTCGCATCCAAATAGCCAATGGTTAAAAAAAACTCTGAGTTGCAGCACTTCTCAAAGGTAGTAGCAGCAAAGGAAAAAGCACTCCAGTAAGAATTATGCTGTTTCCACACACTTATTATAAAAATTCCACGGGCAATTTAGAAGATGTACTATTGCGTGTCATCTAACACAGCAAAAGTGAATCCTTCCCATCAAAATCAGAGAATTTTAACAATTTTTAAGATATTCTGTAGTCTTATAATACAGCATTTTAGATAAAATTATTTCATAAATTTCCCAAAATGGTTTGCATTCATATAAGGCAGAACAAAAAGCAGTAAAAGACTTCACAGAATCAAAGCTAATTTTTTTAGCTTTTCTTGCAAAAATTAAAAAGTTGTCAAGAATGAAATCTTGATTGCTATTCCTAGAAGAAAACATAGAAACGTGCCAGGAAAATTGCACCATATCAGGAGTTTGGGGAGGTTTTTGTTTTCTAAAAAAAGAGAGATGTCAGTATTCACTGGATTTATAAAACATTAATCTGAGAAACCTGAGTGAAACACTTCAAACACACTGGTGAACAACAAGCAAGTAACCAGTCTGCTCCTTTCTAATTTCAGTAGCTTGTAACTGCTTAGAACAGACACGTGGAACTCATTTGTATGAGCTTTTCCGTTTATTCCTCACCGGACAGGATCCGTGAAGCGTGGCCCTGGGTGTGCAGGCAGTGTGGCTAGGGGAAGAGTAAGGTCAGTACAGAGGTAATACCTTGTTTCCTTAAGAGGAGCATTCCACGGCAGAAATGTGCACTGCTTCAGTGAACCCAAATTATTTTCATAGCAGAAATTTCATTTTATGCATGTGATTTCTAGTCAGATTTTCCATTTCTATGAGTTTTCGCTTCCTCCTGTCCGACAAGACAAATGACTTTGTAGCATCCTTTTGCAATTTTGACCATCCACATCACGTTCATAACATCCAAGACAACACTTGAGATAATCCAGGCACTCTGGGCTGCAAATCCTAGTCTCTGGAAAGCCTCTGTTCCAAACGAAGAAATTACATGGCTGTAATATATAGGCATGACGGCAATCCTCACCACGAAGAACACAACTGTCATCAGCACACCATTGATGATGTTGGCCTTTGAAGATTTGGGATATCCCAGTACTTCAAAAAACCACCTGCAAAAGAAGTGTTCACAGATACCAGGCAGACTTGAAGCCATCTCATTAAAAGAGGATTTCATGTCACTTTTTTAAAATTAATCATTTAATTTATTAATTGCTTCTACTCTTCTCATTTCTAAATTATTGCACTGTGTCTTGGCTTAGTTGCAAATTCTTCTGCTTGGCTGCATTTTATGCCCCCACTTAAGCAGTCTGTGACATCCAGTACCTTGCAGAATAACATGTAGAAAATCCTGATTTGAACTGGAAACCAGCTGACAACCAGCGTGCATTTCAGTGATTATTGTGTAATACACTGTAATTCAAATTCTCTTTTAAAATGACAAATACAAATTTATTACTTGTTACTATAGTTTGCACCAATGGGCAACTAAAATTCTATTTTTCCCCTGGAAGCAATTCTAGCATTGTATTTGGATATGGTAATCTAGATAGAGCTCTAATTTCCAGTTTCTCAGATTTGGGATTTTCTGACTGCTTCTGTTCAGCCCTAAACCAGAACTTCAGAACCAGACATTGTAAATGGCACTGGATCATGTCACAGCTAGGTATGTTATGCAATGAAAAAGATAAAACTAAAAACCCCCCTCTCCCACTACTACTACTATGGGGTCATAAGCGGTCTTTAAAAAAAAAAAATTCTTGCATATTAATTCCTTAGTTGACAGGCATAACTTATCTAGTGCCTAGCACACAGAACCTGCGGGTTGAATTCCTAGAAAAAGGAACAACAAACTCTAATTCTTTATCATTCACACTTAACCCAGAATAAATGCAAGGAAATTTTGTGCAACAATGGCGGGATAAAGACAGGACTGGAGGAAAATTACTTAAATCACTGTATTCATGATGGGGGACGGGGAGGGAAGTGGAATAATGTTTATTTTCAAGAAGATATGAGGGTAAAACTATTTAACAAAATAACAGTTCTGAAATTGGTTTTAAAAGTAATTTTTAACTTAATTACCTACAGATTACTACCTAGGTAATTACAGATATACTAAAAAGATTTGCCAGACAGCCGGCTCTAACAGAAATACTCCAGGAATTCATTAAGAGTGCAACTGAGACAATTAAAATCCAGGCACCCCAGGTGGCAGTCCAGCCTGGCAGTAGGGTACCTCACACTTATTGGGATGATGAAGAGAGAGACCTGATATATTTGGTCAGACTAACAATCAGAGCCTGTACTTTCACTGACATGTACAATGCAGAGTCCAAAAGTAATATAAAAAGAAGGTTTTAAAATATACTGCGATGTGTCAATATAGGTAACTGTTAGAAAAAAGGGCAACTAGACGTCTGCTTAGCAACTTCCCTCTCCCAGCAAATTCAAAAAAATAGAAGTCAGTAAATCATAGTTATCATTACAATTTTACCCACCACAGTTCATAATTAATTACCTAAATGCTGATACTAACATTAAAAGATCTAAATGCTTGGCATGCAGACGACCTCCAATTAGATATCCCTAACAACACAGACAGGAAATACACAGAAAATACTGCAATTCTGAGATTACTGTATCATTTTATATTTTAATAATAGCTCTTTTGGTAATACTAAGAATGCAAACAAGAAACATAATGTAAGTCATTATCATTATCCACTATTTACTGTCTTAAAGGTCTGGTTCTCTTCAAATTTAATGAAGAAAAAACCCAAAACATTCATGGACTAATGAGATGACATTCCTTAGTGCAAGGGACTTTAATATCTCCTACAGAGATTTCAGTTTTTTTCTGAGGAAGCAGTAAATGTGGGTATTCAAAGACACATGATCTCACCATAGGCATTTTAAAAGTGCAACATATATTACTTTTAGTAGCCAGATGTATCGCGATACTTCCTAACGCCAGTCTGAAAGGTAAACACCTGTATAGGTACCACTTAAACCCAGGATGAATTCCTATCTTGGTAGAAGTCAGTTGGGAGAATGGCCATTCACTAGGACGTGAATTTCAATATAGGAACCTAGAATGTAATACCACCTTTTTTCATTTTCTTACTCTCCTCTTCTTTGTATTACTAAAATAAGTTTAAAGAAGTGTTTATGTACTCAGTTTCTCTGTGTGCATGGAGCACAGGCTACATTAGACTATAATCTCCTACTCAACTGCGCTTGGGCAAATGAAAGCAACCTCTGGAGAGCGCCGTTATCCCACCCTGCCCTCCTGTAAGTTGAATTTGCCAAGCTCATGTTCAAAAGGGATCTCAGCACAATCTTTTTTATTCTTGGAGATCTGAGGAATGCTACAGTCTCATAAAATATTTCAGGGTTTACAGTCACAATGCAGTAATGGGTAATACTCAGATACCCTGTTTGCGGGAGGATCACAGTTCCTCTTTCCCTTACAAACCTCATCCTTTCTCTACCAGACACCTGGAAAAGGAAACAGATGCCACACATGTAGGATCAGTAAAGTAGAAATACACCCCAAAAAGTATGGGTGAGGAATAGGCATCCGGTACACTGAAAGATCTGATCCTACATTGCAAAAAAATGGAGGAGGAGGGGAGGACTGCAGCACGGCCCTATACCAAAGCCCCTCTCCTGAGGTGAAGTATTCCTGGGGCAAATCCCTGTCCCCAGCTGGGTCATGGTGGCTGCGGAGTGAGGAGCGAGGCCACCCTCCCCAGAGCACCGGGAAACTCCATTGACTGCTTTCCCCTACCTGCGGTACGTGGTATTATCACGCTCCTTTTCCGATGCTCACAGCAGCAATTCTAGTAGCAACACTATAACCAGAAGCCACGGCAGGCTTCGACTGTCACTGAGCTCTGCAAAAGCGCCTTCTGCCACTTTCTTCTCTGACCACAAGGGTGAAGATTAACCATTCCAGATATATGTAGGTGCTTTACTGTTTTTCTAATTTAAGTGCTCAAAATAATTTCCAGAACTATCTTTGAAAGTAAATAAAGAATATGCATGTGTATTATTCTGTGTATTCATATGCATATATTAATATTTTTATATATACATGCAGTATTGCAAAATAAACTTCAAATTATCTAGCGCAATGCAATTCCATTCTAAGATTCTGATGAAAATGCTATCTTGCTGCTTCTCCTGGTCTGACAAAAAAAAATCCCTTTTGAAAATGATGGCTTTATTATAACAATTAAATGAACGTACAAAGGCTAATAAACAATATTATATTTGTGAACTTCTTTTGTTCAGTAGTGTCAAAAAAATTTGGCATTTCATATGAAGGCTGGTCTACTCTAGAAAGGAACTCAGGGGTGCGTACATCAGTTATACTGTTGCAGCTATAGCAGCAAAGAGTTTTCACAGCAAAAAAGATTTCCACATAGTAATCCTTAGTTCAATATATATATAAATTCCCTTTCAGCAGACATTCAACAAAAAAAAAAAAAACTTTGTAAGTGACAGAAATAATAATACAGATTCAAATTTAAAAGAACTATGCAAAAATTCCCTAACTACTTACCGCTGATTGACAAAAGGAGTGGAGAACTCTGCAAGCAGACGGAAGTTTCCAAAATAAGCCAACAGACCTTTGCTCTGGTTAGCAAAACAAAACAGACATACAAAAATCAACAATGTAGATGTGAAATCTTGATTAAAGTCTTCAAGTATACACAGAATGATACAATGTCTCAACTTCTTTATTAAAACTGATCCTAGGCGAGTTTGCCAGCTGTGGCCAACTTCCTTACAATTTCAAAATGAGGTTTTACTACAAAAGCTGCAATTGTCCTTCAGGTATCTCGAATCAGTAGTTTCTTATTTAAAATAAATCTCTAAAACACTTAGAGTTAAGTGGCGATGGAAAGCTAGCTAGAGAAGACTGGCACAAGTAGTCATATGTTATAATGATATAATTACTGTCTAAAAGAATTACAAATGATTTCTCAATGTTTAAACAAGCCCAAAGGGAAACACTGTAAGCTAAAGAAAAATGTCCCTGCATTGTTTTAGGAACATAATTTGCCAAAGTGAAGATGAATTCCCAGCTCTTATTTGGCAGCAGCAAAGGCACATAAAGCCCCTTCTCTCCTCCCCACCGCAGGGGAAACCCCTTCCACCAGCACTGTCGCGGTCCCTGCTGTGCCCTGCGGGTTGGAAGAAGAGCACATCTTCTCCGTGCCGGTATCCAGACAACTGCGTGGTACCTTTACGCTGATACACGTTGTAACCGAGCACTTTCCTCCACGTGACAAAGTACAGCATATTCTCTGCCTTATCATCTGGTTGTGCTGGAAATAGTATCCCATTACACAATGGCTGGGTAAGCAGCAGTTTGCAGATGTAGAGATAAAAAGATTTTTTTTTTTAATTTTCAGTAGGTCTCCTGAACGACCGACGGAGTGTGTGTCATCATTCCTCTTTCCCCCACCGAGCGTGCTAATACCCACTACTTCAGGCATTTCATGTCAGTTCGCACTACACCAAACAGAAAATCTGTGTTCTTAATCAAATTCTCTCTCTTAATCAATCTCCAAGAGCAATTTTTGAAATAAGATACTTATGAGTAACTTTCTCTGAAGATAAGAGAATGAGAGTAACACACAGACAGCCAAGGGCAGAGCTAGATCCAAGTAACAAGAACTGCTTTAAAAGGAGTTCACACTAACGCTACGCTTTCTATTTACTCCAGAAACAACTCATTAATTTTCTGCATCAGGGATTAGCCTCGGTAGTGGTATTTTCATTTCTCTAACATCCAGCTCTAATTCACTTTCATCCGTGATAATATTAGTAGATCTAATTATCTTCAACCCAAAACAGAGTATTTACTTGTCAGTGTACTTCATCCCCTTTAAACCGTTACATGGGAAATCTGACAGTAATCTGGCACCTCGACACTTTTAATATTGTAAGCCTGGGATTCACACAGTAGGCAAGGAAAGAAATGTGGTAAATGAAGTAAATTGTATTTTATAAGATTTCTTTATTTACTGAATGAGCTTTTCAGAAGCAATTCAGGAGCATTATTCTGGAGGTCAGTGGGATTTCTACCAAGTCACATGGGCATCTTTGAGAAATTCCAGCAGCAGCAAAGAGTAACTAAGTTAGTCTTTATCCTAGAACAGTATCCTTTTCTTCCCCTTTTCCCTTCAATGTATGTACACCACAGATATTTATAGATATATACAGTTAATCATCCATTGTTTCCCCACCAAAGTAACCTTAAACAAGATCAGCTTGTGTCATAACAGATTTTTTTTTTAGAAAAATAAAAAAGGAAAAAGAAAAACAACAAAACCACCCCCAGAAAAAACACACCTAGCTGACTGCAGTACATTCACCAGAGTTAGGGATCACTGACCTACGGCCTTGCAAATACAATCACAAGCAGAACATAACCACTTGAAACCATTTCCTTCTGATTTTCGAACTAAATATTCAGACTTGTGGTTTTATTTGAAACTCTCTTCTACAATCATGTGAAAAGCCCCTCTGTCAAAGTCTCTCTACAGCAAAAACCAAGAAGAGTTTTAATTTCAGCAGCTAAGTAAGTTACACGTTTTTGCTGAAGGACTGTAACGTTGAAAAGGCATGCACTTACCACAAATGACTGATAAAACCATTTAGAAAGTAATGATGATTGAAAACATAAAAATGCCTTTCACAAAGCTAATACACCAACCAGTGAAGAATTTTTTTAAGCATTAAGCAAATGGGATCTATAAAAGCATTGTCTTCAATCTCATCTGCTTGTTATGTAACTGGAAAATACAGCACTCACCAGTACAAAATAGTAAGCGTACAGAGCTGCCAAGTGATGTATTACAAAAAATTTGTCACCAATTGCCTTCCAGTAGTAAATAATAAGCAACAAATCTACAAGAGAAAAGAAATAATGATAAAGAACAATTTATTATACTACCATTGACCTCAGAATAGTGTTTCTCTAAGTTTTAGAGGTATAAATGCCAACATATGCCATCAGTAGAAACTCTCTGAATTAATTATTTCTGAAGAGAACATCTTATCCTAAAGACTTTACTGTAGTCAAAGCATTAAGCAACAGTATTCGTCCAACAGTTGCCATAAATTATTACTTTCCACATCAATGGAAGTACAGAGGCAATAGCTTTAGCTGAAATATTTTAGAAGGAAAAAGTGGATCCAGAATGTCATAACATGACTTCACACTTACGAACTCCAAAATTTGGAACAAGTGACCAAAAAAAAAAAGGGGGGGGGGGCTACAGGGGGCATAGCCCAATATACAATACATGCAATAAATGCAGGGATCTATTATGGGGAACTTCTGAATCAAAAAGTAGTTATATTAGGGAACCATTTACCAAAAATATTTTGCAAGGGGCACTTGGAATGAGAAGTGAGAAGGCTTATTTAATCCAAACAGGGAACCATTTACCAAAAATATTTTGCAAGGGGCACTTGGAATGAGAAGCACTTTTGCTTATTTAATCACAATTTTCCAATTGCTGCAAAAGTGATATAGTGGACCTGAATTAATGTTATAAGGAAAGCTTTGACAGAAAAGTTCTTTCTTGTCCCATGACGGTCTGAGATTTCAGAAGATTTTCTTTTCTATACCGGAACAAGCAATTTCTTCCCCTACTTCCTCCAAATGAGCACTTTGGACTGGAATATTAGTGACCAAGGTTCCAAATCAAAAACTTTACCCCTGTGCCTTTCGTATCTCCAGTGAGTGCCTTGATCTCTTTTATATTAGCTATCCTCAGGCAGGACTCTCTATCATCTGACACAGCCGCTCCACTTCCTATTAATAATTAAACATAAAACTATATAAGGAAGTGAGAGAGAATGAGTGGCCAGGTTCAGGTCTCTGTTCAAAGGCATTCATTAATTCATAATGAAAGTCTAATGCATAATTATTCAAAAATAGATACCAATGAATTTAAACATGGGAGCTGAAGTTCTTCTTATGGAAAAAACGGAGACTTAAATTAACCCACATTTAACAGGGTGTGCTGATCACCAGATTATCAATTCCATTGGGGTGAGAAATCTAGTCTGAGAGATAATCAAGTCCATGGCCCAGTCTCTGACCAGATACTCCATCCTAACACGAGAAGTTTTCCCTGAAAATAGTCCAAGTCACAATAAGTTTTTGCTTTGATAAGTCAGCGCTATCCCCACACACCATAAAAAAAAGCTCCAAAGCATTTTGTAGCAAAATTCCCATGCCAGTTTTAGTTGACAGTAAATAATTAAGAACACAAAATATACGTAGGGGTAAATGCCATACCAAGAAAGTAATTTAAAATTTCCATGTTTTATACATGACTAAATTTTGGCTTAAAGTGAGACTAAAAGGTGGGCGGGCAGGATCCTATGGCATCATTTGCCCCAGCTTGTATTGAGGGTTACTAAAATTCTTCTGCCAGCATTCTGAGGTCACAGGAAGAAACATATGACAAAAGAGCTACAAGTTGTAGACACCCTGAAGGGAGTGAAGGGCACTGCTTTAACACCTGCTCAATTGCCTGAAGGACAAAACTGAGCTGGAATTGGTGGTTGTGTATCAAACCATCATAAAGCCACACAGTGGCATTTCCTCAGTGCTTGAGGAGATATCATTCCGTCTTTCACATCCACTGGCAAGATCCTGTGATTGCACCACAACCCACAACTCCATTAGCAATTTTAAAAGCCACAGTAGAAACTGTATTGTATGCACATATCACATCTCCAGCATAGTGGTTCAGTATAAATATATAGGCATAGTGACTCAATATAAATATACAGGTTGTGTGTGTTATATACATGTTGCATAATTACCAGAAATGAGGTAGCCTGTGGTAATAGCAATATTCAGTTTCACAATTGAAGGGTCACCCCTGTAAACATACCAAAAATACACAGTTACAGCCTTTATAACAAGGTAATTTGCAAAAGACATACACATATCAAACACAATGTCCATCAGGCCACCTTATTCTTGGCCCATCAGTAAAAGGTTACGAGATTTGGTGTATCAAACACATAGTGTCCATCAGTCCATCAGGCCACCTTATTCTTTGCCCATCAGTAAAAGGTTACGAGATTTGGTTAAGAAAGGTCCTAGTCGTGAAAATGGGTTCCTTTTCCATCCAGATATAAAACATCTTCTAACTACCCTAATCAGGATTACCCCCTGCCTTGGGGTAGAGGCTGCCCCAAGAGCCTTGCCAGAGACTAGAACTGAAACCCAGCAAGTACTCTGAGCTGGCTTCTCTGGAAACGGAGGATAAAAGAGAACAGCCCAGGCAGCGTCTCTTAGCACTTTAACTGACACTCTGCGTCTCCATTTTTGTTCTTCTGCCAGCGTTAAAACTTTGTTAAGGATGACAAAAATATCTCGCTCAGCCAGTGCTTTTCATATTCTTAAGAAATGGATGCTTATAGGGATAAACAGAGTAGAAGGAGACATGAAAGGAACTATTTGCCAGTTCTTTGAAGCCAAGGAACCTTCGAGGAGGAAAGCTTTTCAGAGTAGTTTCACACCTTCTGTCCCTTCCCTTTTGATGCCAAACATTCAGCAGGCAAAGCTCTTAGTAGCACACACACAACTCAGCGCCTCTAGGTTGTTCACCAAACCCAAACTTGTGAATACAGCTCAAGAAAGGGAAGCATCCACATTACAGCAAGTAACATTTGTTCTTTCCTCCACTGTCCTCTGTGCATTCCTACTTTGAGGAGTTTGGTAAGCAAATCTCTTTTCCTCGGCATAAAGATCATGATTTTTTTTTTTTTAACTAAGTTGTGCATCTAATCTAGATACGTTTTGTGCAAGTATTAATTGAGCTTCAAGTGACAGGTCTACAGATTTATAAAATGTGGACGGCTCAAGACAAGCTGTGAAAGCAATCTTTGTTGGAAACCTCTCAAGAAAAGAAGAACATAACTCTGCTTACAGCCATCTCCAATACAAAGTCTACCTCAGCTAGAAAGCAGTAAAATGCTATTACTTAGCTCTTATTTTTTAATCCTATTGGAATGAAGCAGTGGAAGAGATTTCCTGTATTATTACAATCTGTTCACTAAATTTTAAGGCTTTCTTAGCCTCTAAAACTAACTGCTTCCCTGAGTGAGAGGGTAGCTTACAGGAAAATAGGACTCACAAACCCAGAATTCTGCCATTAGGTGAGGAAAAACATTATCAGGAGAGCCTGGAGCTCACTCCATCTCTTAAGATTGGCCATAGAGGCTCTCTTAACTACAATTTGAGACAGGAACATTTTTCCATGGCTTCAAAACCTGTTTTCATCAGCCACATAGGTTGTGGGCCGAGTCCCTTCTTTACGTGTAGCTCTTCTGAAAGTCACAGTAGACACAGAGCATAGACAGATGTGTTCTCACAACTTTAGCAGAAACTCTTTAAATAGTTACAGCCCTCCTGTTAGAGCTCCCAGCTGCAGCAGCGGCAACATCATAACCAAACTTGTAAGTGCTCCCAACACACTTCAGCACATCATCACCAAGATTGAGCCTGCGCTCAAGAACCTTCATATTCTTCTCCAGAGAAGACGCAAAGGACTGAGTATATGAAATTGATATTGGTTCCTTGATATTGGTAAACATGGCTTAGCTGGATGAGACAGGGAATGATTCACTTCCCTTCATTCTTTCCATGAGAATGGTCACCTTGCAACAAACCTTCTCTAGACTTTCTAAACCAACACTTCAACAACATATATGGCTGCACTGCCCATCTGTAACCTCCCTTCAAGAAGAGTCCATGTTAGAATCCCAAGTTAATATCAATTAATGGAAAACTTAGAATTTAGTCTAAAATCTTCTAGATTTCCTGATCTGTCTCCTTGAAGGGGAAGTGCAATGGAGCTTGTGAGCCCTGATGTTTGCAGCCTAGTTTTGACGCAAGCAAGAGCCAGGAGTGACAAACAGGGAGTGACTTGAATAAGCAAAAGGGAAGAGCTATCTCTTCTGTGATTGCTAAGGAGGTATGTGCAGCAAATGAATTACACACGAACATGCACAGGCAGATATAACAAACAAAAGTCCACATGACCGACTTTCTTCAAACTTCTTTGCAGATACAGAGTCATACTAGATAAAAATAAAATGCTAATCAAACATCAGACTTCAAAAAGTGTAACGACTGTAAAGTGGACAGTCATATGAAAAAGCCTGCTCTTCTGTGAAGCTACAATTTAATCCACTTATTTACATCTTCTCCCTCTCCTTATCTGATCTTTACCACCTCCACATTTTCTACCGTGTTATTCTCACCACCTCAAAAACAATTTCTACATCGTCTATGTTAGCTAGTCTGTATTACATATAGAAAAAAAGGCAAAGTGTTATGAGAAGTCCTAGACCATCAAAAAAGGTGTATGTACACAATGCTGATGCTTCCCTGTAACTTATCAATGCTCCAGTCCTTATTATCCTTTGTTAGGATCTATTGTATCTAGTTTCAGGCATTACCTGACAGTAATACCACATCCTCTCTCCATTGAACCCAAACCCTTAGCAGGAGTCCTGGTCCCTTTCAGGACATATGAGTACCATCATTACCATGCATTTAAGCTTCACGTGGACCCAGAAGTTAGGCTGACATACACAGAGGCTCAGAACTTGTGAGTTTCCATTATAGATATAGATATCTTTAAATTCCACCAAAAAGAACTGATTGGATACTGTCATACAGTCAATGACTACACAAAGATGGTGGCAATAACTAGAGGGAAAGACCGTCTGTATCAAAACCTTCCCAGTACTCTAAAATTGGAGCATCTGTCTAATGTTTTCAGGCTACCTGGGCTAGAAGAGTGCAAGAAAGCTGCGTGAAGGATTCCTGCACATTTACTTACAAACTACTGAAACTAGACTCACAAATGTTTCTTGTATTGTTAATAAGAGACTCCTACAGAAAGGCTTATGCATCCTTCGTATCTATAAATGACCAAGTCCCACTCTTATGCCTGCATTTCAAAAGGGCATTAGATTTCCAGACTGAGCAGCCTTGCAACAGTCCATCTGGCATTCCCCGTATAATTTGGTTTTTCCTCTTCAGTCTCATTCAGTTAAAATCAAGACTATGTGGATTCAGCTACGAATCAATGTAAAAATGATAAGCAACTTAAGACTTAATGTACAGCTGAGCCATAAAACAGACTGGAAAAAAAAAAAATGGTTAAAGCGCTACACGGCCAGTTAAGGCTTTAATTACTGTGTACCGGGAACCAATATGACGTATGGGGGAATGCACAGACTAATGCTAGCCATCGCATTTTTAAGAGTAATGTAAACGTCAGCCTTAGAAGAAAAATGTACATCTGCAAATTCTGAGGAAACCACCCGATGATTCCAGCTTCACTGGCAGAAGAAAGCCTAACACAAAGTTGTATTTTCCTCACAGGCTGCATACAAGTACTTGTAAAGCCACAGGCAATATTATGTTCAGTCTTCCTTTGCAATTAATCACTTGCACGAACATGAATTCAAATCATTGTGACTGCTTTAAATACATCAAGTGATACTTCACACATTTTAAAATTATTAGTTTGATAACTAAAAATACTGATTTCCACATCTAGAGTGTGTTCTGTGCACTTTTAATTGACAAATTCCTGAAACCACTAAGATAACTTTTACCGAGAAAAAAACACAGATTAGATATACTTCCACTAGATTTTTAAATATATACATAAAGTTTTCCTTTCTCTACCAAATGTAAATAAAACCACTGATAGCAATCATTGTAAACGTATCCAAACAGAAGGAACTATTTAGAAGCAAAAGTAGAAATACAGAAAAAAATTCTCCCAAAGGCAGATGGATTTTGTCTTTTAAGATTTAATGTTTTTACATAATCTAGGATGCTAAGGCTCCATAAGCAAGATTAAGTTTTCAATGCAGTACACAAAAATATCTAACGTAACTTTTCTCAAACTTACTAAGAACAAAAAAGTGGTTCGATTTCTGCTTAATTTGAATTTTTCCTGGAATTATACCAGGAAAATTTAGTTACTGTGAAGACTCGATTTATTTATCATCACCAAGAGGCTATTATTTCTGCCATTCATGACTTCTTTTGAACTGTTGAGAACAAGGTCTACTCAAACAAACCACGATAAAAGCTTCTATCTGATAAAGCTTACCACAACACACACTGTGAGAGTTGTAATAACATGCTGCTTTTCAACATGGTTAACAGATCTCCTAAGATATTCAGACTGTATTTGGTCTCTCTAAAGATACCAGAATGCAATGAAAAAAATCCAAAACAGCCAACAATTTAATCATGTATCACTACATACAGAAGAGGCCAATGTTGCCTAAATTTGTGTTACGAATTAGTGTTACATTTATTAAAGCCACATAACAAGTCAGTGGCAGAGCGCTTCAAGCACCCAATCCTGTCTAGTCCATGCTGCACTGTCATTAATTTACAGTATCAAAAGAGCAGAACAAGCATCAGATGTTAAATTTGTCTAAGTTTAAACTGACTCACAGTGTGGTCCTTTGACAAGGTTAAAAACAACAGTCTATGACAGAAATATGAAATTAAACTTAAAGTAGTTAGGTAGTCTTCAGGAAAAATATGGCCACCTCCTTCTATAGGGAAGGAGTTCCAGAGGATGACGAGTGAAATGGCAAAACACCAATAGCAATCTATAATTAACTTGACTAAAAGGCATCTTGTTCCTCCTCCCTCAAAAAAGTGTGAAACAAAACAATATAACTAGAAATCAAGAAAAGAAAAACTTAATATAGAATATTTTGTTAACTAGAGAAAATATTAAAGTCCATTTATTAAATACTCCTATTGCTTGTGAAGACAGCACTTGAAATTTTCATTCTTTTTTTAAAACAAAGATTGATAGAAGCCTTTTGGGAGGCGGAAATGTAAACATCTTAATTTATCAATTTAGACATATATATTTTATAGATATAATAGGCCCCTCCAGCTTTTTTTTCCTCCCCCCACCCGGCCCTCCAGACCTGCAACAGCATTTCAATTTCACTTTAGAATGATTATACTAAATAGCATAGTTTCAGTCATGCTGACTTCCTGTTACACTCTTGGTTCTATGCTTTAGTAATTTAATATGCTATTTCAAATCAATTGCTTGTATTTTATCTATTCCACTTCACAGAGACACAATGCGCTAAGACATTAATGCTGACAGAATAATTTGGAATTATCTAATCATACGGACATAAAAACGGACACATCGCGACTGCATATTTTAATGGGAAATGAAACAACTACTTCAGTAATTAATACACTGCAGGATTATTTTTTTCCTTCTCAATTATGTTACTTTATGGTATAAACACAACATATATGTAACATGCCTTACCAGAGACGGTCAGCATTAACAGCGTCATCATACAACAAAATATATAGGCAAAACCCACCAACCACCAAGGCGTGGAATGTGGACACTGTCCTGAAAAAGAGATCACAGTCACAAGGAGATACCGCCATTCACAACTTTATACACTGCGCTTGAGGTAGGATGTTTCCAAAGACATTCGCAACTGCATCCAGATACCTCTGCGGAAGACGATCATCTCTTCTTTACGCTACATCCAACCACTTGGACAATGACAGGTGGGAAAAACAGTCAAAAAGGAGGAATCTCTTAGATTGGGGCGGGGAGGGGTTTAAATAGAAAGTAGGGTCTTAAAGTAACAGAGATCTACATTTTCCTCCAATTATCCCATATGTTAATGAATCTTTAAAGACAATACAACATCCAGTTCTCTAATAAATACTTACTGAATTGGCCCACTTGCTGGAAAAGCTATATGCGTTTCCTACTCAGATTGGCCCATGAGTCCTGCAGCAGCAGGTTTCTCCTTTCAGGCACCAAATTAATGGATGACCCATAATAAATCTGCCAGGTTCAGGTTTTGGAAAGAGGGGCATTAAATGAAAAATCCTATAACGGAAAGTTTCAGAAAGTAGTAGATTCTGGTTTTCAAAGAGAAAACTTGCGTAACAAAAGGTCGTAGCTGAGTATCTGAGGTATAACATATAGTTATATAAATATATATATAAGTGTGTATATATATATAACTATAACATAGTTCACATGAACTAGCAGCTCGCAGCTTTATTTTATACTCCTCTTGTCCTATATAAAGTCACAGTAATCAGAGTTGCCTTGTCCATACTTGGGTACTAAACACTTTTTTTTTTTCCCCTCCCAAAGACACCAGTCTCGAGTACACCGGCTGCATGCACACTGTAGATAAACTCTGCATGTTAACAAGCGCTTAAGAATTACTTATTTACAGAGGCCCGGACAGGGTTTCTGCCAGCACGCAGGCCAGCGCCATTCCTGCCCTTTTGAGTTCACACCTATTCTTGGAAGGTAGAACAATGCAATGGGCACGGGTCCAAAAATGCGTAACCTTGTTCCTCTAGCCATGGGTTTAACACCACTATAAACTGCACCTAATACTGTGTAGCTACCACCTGCCTTCCCATTTTTTAAGTGCGACTAGGAAGAAAAAAAATTGCGTGCCAAAATAACTCTACTGAATCATGGATAGCATTTGAAAGATGAGAACCCTAAGTTAGATGCTTAGGTCTAAGATCACCTAAGATCTTAAGTGATCAGAAACACCTTTGCGCCATATTCACAGCGTGAACAATATGCACACAAATGTATAGATGCTGTTAGCTATTAGTCTTGTCTTTGTACATATCGAATACCTGCATTTGGAAGTTATTAATATTTTAAATGCGCGTAAGTCACTCTCGGGAATCTGAACTCTACCATGCAAGATTTGAAGAAAACATCTTACTTCCTTTGCAAAATCTTCCACAGGAAGAGTAGGTTATAATCCCTAGTCTGTCTCCAGAGGTTACATAGAATCATAGAATCATAGAATTATTGTCTATTGGCATTAAAAGATTCTGTGACTTTTCATAACTGTAGTCTCTATTTACAATTTGTTTAAAGAGTCTCATCATGCTATTTTCAGCAGCTTTTTCAATAGTGTTCCAAAAAATGAATGGAGATTAATATAATATAAATAGCCAAATGTAACAAGCTGGATGAGAACATTTACTAATCATTATAGCACAGGCTGCTTTCTCCCCCCCTCAATTTTTTTTTTTTTTAACAAAAAAAAAAAAGAAATACCTGGGATTTTTTAACTTTAGGAGAGGATAATGCTGAAAGAAGTAAAATTTGTCCTAGAATATAGCTCATTGGTTTACAGTTGCAATTTGTCTCAGGAGTGGCTCTTTATCCAAACCTTAGTGTTCAGAATACAAGCAATACACAAGCACAGCACTTGAAGGGGGAGAAAAAAAGAAAGAAAAAAAAAGCCGATTTCCTCCTTAACTTTGGACTTTCTCCATAGAAGAGGGGACAGAAGAAGGAAAATAGTGCAACACTCCATTTTAATATGGAATCTAGGTCAAGCTATCAAGCTCAGTACATTTCCTTGAAATTATTACTGTCAAAGCTTGCATCCTTTAACTCCTCAGTAAACTGCAAAGAAAAAAGTTGCACTGATAAGTTGCGTACTCGTTCCTTTATTATTGAATATATATTTTTTTGTCACAACTGCTTAATAGCAGTACAAACGTATTGTAGAAGAGGTGACAGGAATTTATGCACAACAAATTAAAAGAGTTACGCTACATCTGTGTCAAAGTATAGTTTTTAACTCAATTTGAGCATCTGCGTACTTAAGATTCCAAAAGCAATTACTTTATTGGTTCTTAATTCTTGGAAGGTCAGAACGAACAAATTGACAGTATGGAAAACAGTCCAGAGCTGCAGCTCAAATGCTTGATTACAAAACCCTCCAAACTATATATATTTTCAATGTTACAGCTCATTTCAGGCAGATTCCCCTTTCCAGACCCAGCTGAGCTGATAAAAATGCATAACCATCCTCTGTGCCAGTTTCCTTCAGGACTGCCAACAGAACCATTTGTGTGAGCACCCCCTACACCAGTTCAATACAGGACAAAATAACAAACATCCGCTTTTAAATCAGTTAAGTTAACCCAACTCATTTTACTGGAAGATAGTAACTTTCTCTACCTGCACAGCTACCTGCAGAGTACATATATGTCCATCTACATTCTCCGATCATGTAAGATACCCCTTGGGGTGTTTCTTCATTTTGGTGAAACACTGGAGTGATGAGGCAGTTTGACAAAACACTGTGTTTGGTCAGCAGAGTTAACAGTCAATCTTTCGTAGAAACACAAGCACAGTTAGCCTTTCTCTCACTTCATGCTCTCCTCAGGTATACCATCAACAACCTGTTGATGAACCATGAACAGAAAGTTTCATGCCTTCTAACTCCAGAACTGAATGTAGCACCGGACCACGATTCATGCGTGTGCTAACATCTACATCCTGCTATCAGCCCCGAGAAAAAACGTGGAAAAAAGTAAAAAAGGACACAGCCTGGGGTGCTGTATCAACTTGAGTAGTTAAACACCTTACTACAAAGTAGTCCAGAGATTACAAAGCAGCTTATTTCCAGCACATTTGTGATGTGTGAAACAATTCATATGTTATTATGCAAAGCACTACAACTTAGCATAGTGCTACCAGGCATGGGGTAAGTTCTCAGAAAGCCTATTATGCAATTCAAGGGTCACTTGACGTGGCTTAAAGACAAATGTTCAGCTCCAACATGATAACAGTTTAGTTTACTTTCCCTGTCTGCCTCTATTGTCGATGGTAACAGAGATAAACCTAAGTTGCACTGATGTCATGAACTGGCGTCCTACAAAGTTGTTCTGGCAGACAGGTAATTATTCAAAGATCGAACTCTAATAAAGATGGTGCCTTTAAGAACACCGCAGGTGGACATTTGCCAAATGGAAGGGCAAGACTATTTGAGTTGCTAATGCTGCCTAGAACAATGGAAACAACTTTGAAAGTATCCACCTGATATTGCCTTTAAACAGCACCGAGGAGGAACAGTGATACGACTAATGCATTTTGAGTGCAGTGACAGCCATACAGTACACATTTTTGAGCTTCAAGTTTGAGAAACACTTGAAAAATATTTTAAAGTTACGATAGGCTACTGAAGCATAAAGTTATACTGTATCAATTCACTTCAACCGGAGAAGCTTGTGTACTACATATACCCTTTCAGAGTAGTATATTGCAAATAAAACCTCAGTGATCATCCCATTTGCAATTACTACCCTGTACTTCCTTTATGGCTTAAAAGAGAGGAAAGCGCCCAGGAAAGATTCACAGGGTTGAACAAGTTTCTAACAGCGCTCTGTCTGAGGAGACAAGTGTAATGCAGGTGGATCCGTCCCAGGGACGGAACTGCAGAAACACAAAGGGAGCGAGGAAGGTTTTTAGATTGAGTTTCCACAACTCCTTCCTGAATGTGTACCCTGCATCTGTCACAGCTTCCCCCTCCTCTTCTTGCAGGCTCCTTCCCCACCAACACACAGATGTACCTGTCCAACCCTGCCTCGCTCCGATACTACACCAAAGATTCATCGAATTTCTTGGAAAACCATAACATATAAAACAGGTTGTAGCGTAGTAGCAGCGGGAAAACAGAGAGCAATTTGCTTTGCACCCAAAAGCATGACCAGAGATACACTAGCATTTAGATCATGGAATAAATTGCAAGTTTGGATTTTCATGTATGTTTGGGGGAAGGGAATTTTGTACCTCTTCTCTTTACTAGAAGCCTCACAGAGAAGCCATTTAAAATTAATCCACCTCAGCTTATTAGCTCTCACCAGTCGCTGTTTTCTTTTTTTACTGACTTTCACTTGGGCATCACTGTCTAACAAAGCGTTTAACGTACAAGCGTTTGTAACGCTGTGGGTTCAAGAAGGGGCCTCAGCATTTTACATTCAGAATTTGTCAAGCACCTAGAGCCGTCCCTCTAATCTTTACAGATGTTTAACTAATGATGTTTTCTGCAGTTTTAGATATACACACACAGGTGGTTCAGATGTTGACGATTTCGGGTAGGTCATTAGCTGTAGTTTGTTTTGAACACTCTACCTTGAATTCCATTCGATCTTCCTTTTTTGGCTGAGATTGTTAAAACCGGGTGTTATTCGTGTTGACACCCAAGAACTTAAAACGTGGAACAGGAGCTGAAATACAGTAAAACTGGCAACAGCAATGCCAATAGTCAGGTTGCTGAAGGAAGCCATTGTTCTTCAGCCTGTGAAGAGAAGCAAAAGGTAATTTTAGTCCATTCTCCATTTAACTATTTTAAGCAGCCACAGAAAATGTTTTTGACAGCTAACTTATCAACAGAAACATTACTCACTATATTGCTCATTCATCCCGTTCAACATTTCCACTGAAGCCTTAATAGTATAAAAGTATCCCCAAACTTTTATATGTTAAAAGTTGCTTTTTGGTTTTGGGTTTTTTTAACATTTGCATACCATACACTTTCGTTGCCTAAAGTCGCATGTATTTTATCTACGCAGAAAGGGCAGGGAGGACCACTGACCAGTGCAACCGCCAGCTCAGAAGTCTCCGCTCCTGTCCCAAGAAGCTCCGAAGTTAAAACTCATCTCATTCTTACCAGACTGGCTGCTGCCGACAGGATTTTAAAAAGCAACAATGAAATCAGGTAAGCATAGTAGAGAGATTTTCAGGTCAGCCTCGGGAAGTAATAGCCTCACTGCAGTTTTACGTTTGTATACTTTACAGAGACAGTAGTTCTTAATTTGCACTTTGTTCACAGTTGAGGGCTTCTCTTTGTGATAGCGCGTAGGCTATCGTATTTGAGCTTTTTTTCTTCTTCACGTGAAAGTCTAAACTTCGCACCATTTCCAAACACACCGAAAAGCTTCCTATCATCAGAGCTAATCCACTTTTCAGATGCTGGATGTTTAGCTATTTCATGAGGTCTAAATAAATAGCTAAACAATTCCAAACATAAGTGTCAGTCTCTAAATGCTTCAGTCATTTCTCCCGAGTTGCCAGTATTTTGCAAGACACGATGATATTTTCCCAGAAGCCACAAACTTCTGACATACATCTCCGGTTTGATGGTGTCGTGAAGTGTTTTATATTCCAAGACTGGCAAAGGTTACAAACTCATAAAAAGTCAGTTTGTATTAAGTTGAACAGAAAGGGGGAAAAAAGCCAAATGGCTTCATTTAAAATATTTAAATAATTATTTTAATAGCCATTTAAGTAACTGCTGTCACTTATTTTAGTTTTACTGAAGAAAATACCTAAAAATAAAATGAAGACTTGGAGGCTAGCATAATTTGATGTTACTACAACAACCTCATGGTCAGCAAAAGCTGATACAATTATATAACACACTCATGTCCGCCTTTAGTTCACATGCATTATAGAACGAGGGAACATGCCTTAGATTTTTGAAATTGTATCTGCATTGCAGATGGAAAGAAACTTGAACTTCAGGGGAAAAAAATAGAAAGAAAAGTCCACCAGTCAAAATAACAACTTTTAAAAAAATTAAGTACAATATTCTCACTTGGTGGTATAAATGGTGATTATATTGAAACACGGGTTGCGTTTAAACTTAGAACTTTAACAAAATGTGTATTACATATAGATCAGGAAAAAAATACTTTTGTCTTCAAAGATTTAGAAGCAGAAGGTTCAATGATCTCAAACTTTTTTAGTCCCTCCACTTTATTTGCCTTTTTTTTTCCCCCGTTCCTCCGCTTTATTTGCCTTTTTTTTTCCCCCCAGAATTGAAGAGTAAAAAGAGAAAGTGAATTATCTGAAAACTTTCTCTGACTAGTACCCACAGTAAAAGCTACAGCGATATAAGCAGAATGCAGGACAAATAAGAGCAGACTTGCTGAGTGAAACCTGCATCCATATCACATGGGTTTCAAGTGTTTACTTCAGACCAGCTTAAATCCTGTCCTAGGGACTCCGCAGCTGTTAGATCGTATTTGATGTGCTCTTCGGGCCTATCTTCCTGCTCAGTTTAACCCAAAAGGAATCCAGCTTGCATGCTCTGGGACAGCTGTGCAACACAAACCAACGGCCCGTAAGTAGGGGTGATCAGAAGATTCAGTTCATAAGTGCATTTTTACGCCGAACTAAAATTTTAATGTACGCACGCTGCAGTGCATTGCAACAAACTCTGGTTCATTCCAGTCGTTTAGCTGATGACCTGTTCTAGTTCAGCAGCATACTGGTCTTGCATGCTTTTTAACGTTAGTCTATTAAAACTTCCAATTTCAAATACTATCCTGAACATTCAGTGTTCTCTCAAGTACTTTTTTTACACTGTCCTCCACATACTTCTCCATTTGCCTCCGCTGACCAAGAAGATACAAAACACAAGTCAAATTTTATGCACTTTTTACGCAGTTTAAAGTACTAGAGACAATGGGTGTTAAGCTTGATTTTCTACAACTTTTCCATTTGAAGGAATAAAACAATCAATTCAATTTTATATCTTCCAGTTTAAACCCACTGATAAGCACTGTACAGCGTCCATTCCAGATTCTACTCCCGGGGCCAAAACTTCGTTATTACATCATCTCATTTGTAGTAAGCAAGTCCTCAAGTGGACCACGTAAGGAAAAAAAAAATCAGTTGGTTTAATTCCTAAAGCGAAGGAAGCCAAAATGCACATTGAAGACAATTCTCTTCAGAAAAATAGCAAACCCACTGAACATCAATCACACCTACTTCATCCTTTTGACTAAAATATAGCAATTCTCATGATGCTACCAATTCTACTCATCTGCAATGACTATACTAGTACCTCTGAGTTTCAAAGACACTGACATAATCTCTTGGACAAAAGAAATCCATGTTTTGTTTCCTTAGCACCAGAAGATTTTGTTAGATAAGTAATGTTTCAGCGTGTGACAGGTGTTCATTTTAGTACAGGAGATTATGGAATTAAACAAAAAACCTCCCAACCATCCCTTGCAAGAAATGCATTAGAAGAGCTAATCTTTCCCCTAAGGCGCCTGTACAGGGAATTCGTTTTAAGAAAGAGTACTTCCGTGGAAAGTGCATGATCTGACTTTCAGAAGTATTAAGTACCTATTATCTCTCAGAAGTTTTAGCAGCAAGTACAGAACCGTGATGCCCGCGAAGGAGAAAGGTACGATGGTAGCAGAGAAGAAACTAGTCACCCGGCCTCTGTGGTTGGTCTCACAGAGTTTTGCAAGACTGATTTCAGAAGGTTGATTTCATACATGCTTATCAAGATGCTGTTTAAGTGCATTAAGTAACAAGTCCAGGAATAATTTCATGTTTCACTTAGGCGAATTAAAAGTGCTGTATTTTCATGCAATTCAAGGACCAGGTGCAAACACAGTGTTTCATGTGAGATGGAAGAACAGTTCAGCTATAAATGTTTTCTCATATCTCTAAGTTGTTTTCAACTATACCCTGTTCAACATGAAAAATAACTGTTGTTTACCAGATTTTCTTTTTATTTAGAAGAAAAATCATTCATGTTGTTGAACCAAAGCTTATCGCTTAAAAGAAACATAATAAGCTTCTGATCCCATATGACTTCTTTGCCCTGAGGACAATGGCCAAAGTTAGTAAATCAAAGGCAGCTTCAACTACACTGTGTTTTTCTGCCCCAGTATCTTCTCATAGCTGTCCAGCAAAGTCTGATCAAGATACAGAACTTCATGGATTATATACGAGCAGACACTTTATCGCCTAAACTGCATAGTCATTGATTACCATTCAGTCAGCTGATACGGTTTTTGAGCTAGTGGAAGGCTAGGTGGGGAGGAAGGTTTAGTTGAACTACTTTGTAATTCAGGAGAAAAAGTACTATATCCAGGTTGGTTCTTCACCACTAGTTTTTTAGCAGTGGTCTCTTCCTGGCTTACCCAAAATTACTGTCTTAACCATTCAGTTAGACAGTAATTACAAATGATCAGAACTTCACTCTTGCAGCTTTTCAATGGAGTTTTTAGGTAAATAAGTATCAGCAAACACTTGAAACTAACAATTTTCAGCAAGGTAAAGTACTATATCCAGGTTGGTTCTTCACCACTAGTTTTTTAGCAGTGGTCTCTTCCTGGCTTACCCAAAATTACTGTCTTAACCATTCAGTTAGACAGTAATTACAAATGATCAGAACTTCACTCTTGCAGCTTTTCAATGGAGTTTTTAGGTAAATAAGTATCAGCAAACACTTGAAACTAACAATTTTCAGCAAGGTGTTGCTTACACACGTCTAGCACAGTATCAAATTGCTCTATTGACCCCAGTAATTTTGAAAAAGCTAATAACACAACTTTTCAATCATACTCAGTAAGAGCTGAAAATACGCTTTCTTCATCTGCTATTAACATGCTGTGGTTTTCCTGCAATTCTGCTTCTACTTGAAATTTAGAAGAAAAAACCCAACAATATTAAGACTCAACATTCATGCAGCCCCAATATGAAACCATTACGAACTTCTGATAGAAACAAGCCAGCTCTTACTGAAGGAGGATAAAGGAGCAGAAGAGTTACCAAGCGTTGTACCTTCGATGGCATTTAGCATTTATGTTCTCCTCATTTCCCTGTTTCCACATGAATTTTTCACATCCTAAAAATAAGAAATGCAACTGTATAGCCACAAGACATAGTAAGGAGGTGCAGAGGAAGGTATAAGGCCCGCAGCCCTTACTTTCTTCAAGGCCGGATTTCAAGATGAGTTGGATCAATTTCCAAACAAGATTACACCCTAAAGCTGCTAGCGATACCAGGACATGCCATTCAGCCCTATGCTCTCCTGATCTGTTTAGAACTGAAAGCCAAATCCAATCGTCATAAAACTTGCCACGCTGATTTGCAAAGAGCAACGTGGGACTACTGACTGTTTGCACATTTTATAATAAGCCTAGCAATAAAACATCTGCAGTGCTTGAGTTTTGCTGTGCTGTTGGTTCTGAATAGTACTTTGTATTGCTCCAATTAGATTAGATGTACTGCGTTTGATATCTTACTTAGCTCAGCAAGCATTATTGAGACACACAACAAAATCATTAAGGAGACACACAACAAAATTCAAGCTACTCACAGCTTAAGCCGTTCCCTTTTCTAAGGCTACTCACACCCCAAACTCCCGCTTTGCTTTCTGCTCTTAAAACACCACAGCAACTAGCAGATTAGGCACGCTTTTTATAAGGACAGGGTAAACAGGGTGAGCTGTGCGCTTCTATACCATCAGCCTACAACATCCATTTCCTCAAAGCCTGCAAGAAGTTTGCAGTCGGAAAGCAACAGGGAGGGGAAACCCCCCCGAACTCAGAGGAGGTACCGAGCCGCAGGGGCGCGGAGGGACCCTAACAGGCTAACTCCCGAGCAGCGCAGCGCTGACGAGAAGCCGCTGACCGCTCCCCC
>NW_008794451.1:1774817-1783735 GCF_000699145.1 Aptenodytes forsteri
CCATCACGAGCCTCGGAGCCCGCTCGCCGCCTCTGCGAGCTGCCAGAGCCGGTGCACGTACACCGCGATGGACTCCTAGGTCCCCAAATTCCGCTAAATGCACACGGCTGAGAACGGCTTACGTGTTGGGGGAGGAAAAACTCCCGTTCGGTACAGCGTCTCGCCTTCCCACAACGTCTTAGTCGCTACGCCTTTCATGTATGTAGCCCCCTTGCCTAAAATACCTCACGGGAACAATGCTGATGTTCCTGTTCCTGCCCTAGGAATCCATTTACGCGTTCCTTGATAGCACTGTACAGCACAGGGTCATAGGTAAACGCACCCGTCACACGGAGAACAGGTATTGCTGATGCTTGCTATTTGTGAAATTAAAGGCTGTGATTTTTGTCAAATTATTTTTCATTTTACATTTTTGAACTGTTGTATGTAAAAATCAAAGAGAAGCAAAATTATGTTGACAAAATTAAATATGATTATGATGAACGGACTTGTTTTTTACCAACTAGAAAGCGTGACAGTCAGGACTCCGTTCCTCTTGGCATGCTTCTACTACCATACGCATATCCTAAACCACCTCATTTCCGTTAAGGATTCCTAATCTTTCAGATCAATAATTTAAAATTGCTCCTCTCTCAACATAATGTTGAAGGTATTTATATATCTCGCACAAGATTAAGCTGCGGCTGATAAATCGTCTACCCCAACCGTGCACGCTAATCTCTCTTGCAAGACGTCTCCCACGGCAGGAATGCTATGGCTTAAGCCTGAACAGAAACTGATGATGGCTTCCCTTGATACGCCGATCTGCGAAATGCAGAAACTCGGGTACCGATTAATGCGGCATTGAGCCATCCCTGCTGTAGAAATGGTAACCCGTAGGAGGTGGGCAGGGCGCGCCGCCAGCATCTGTAACTGTTTCGAGCCATCCCGGCTTAATCCGTTGCTGAACATAGATCAACTGCCGGGTAAGCGTTTGTGTAAACATCAGAACTACTGAAGTTTGACTTCCTATGGACTTGTGTCTTATGGTTGACCGGCTTTTAAACTGAATTTTTGCTAGCAAAATTCCACATGACGTTCTCAGCTGAGTGAAGGAGGAGATCCCATTCCTGCTTCCAATCCTCTTCCCTTCCAGAAACAAACAGATGGACAAATAAAGACAGCAATAGTATATCGACACAATTTCTTAGTGAAATTGGGATAAAACCTCATCTTTTACTCTCATGTCATATCATTTTATTCCTCATATAAAGGAAGATTTCAACCTATTTTCTATTATGTCTACAGTTTTTAGTGAAACAGAACAGCCTCTAAAGCCTAAGAACTGCATGGTGGGATCATAAACCACTTTCAAGATTACATATACTCGAAAAATTCTAAGATAAGTTTTTCTTCAATAATTCGTCTTCCAACGAACAGTCCTCACTTTTTGCTTAACCCAGTATCACTGACTTTGAAGTTTCTTTATACATACTCCTTGCCCTCTTAAGTTGTAACAACTACGACGACAGTCCATATGGACAACCACGGGACTTGTGGGGTGACAGAGGACCTGCAGTGGCAGTGAAGGCAGGAATGGTTGGCCTCAGGCCTGCAGGCGTGGGCAAGGACTCTTTCCACTCCTGATTAAGAACCAAAGGCTCTGAACAACATGCTCTGGCAGATTTCGCTGCCTTGTTTTAAGGTGTTATTTCTCCCAACCGCCTGAGGTCATGATCATTCTGCTCGAGCACAACAATGAAAGTTGGTAGTTTTTTAATATGCCAGCCTGTGACCTGGTAAGAGTGTGGTAATACCTAGCAGCAGGGTAAAGCAGACAGTTGAGAGTGGTAATGGCTTAAACTGAACAGGTAACTCTGCCAGAGACCACCTATCAGAGCTCTAAGCCTCAAAATAACCCATCACCATTATGCACTTACAGGTTAGGAAGCACCTAGGAGAAGACAAACCAGACTCTCCCCAAACCTCTGTGTCAGGCCCGTGTAGCACACAGCCGACCAAGCAATTCCTTCGGCCCAGTGTGCTGCGTGGGTGAAAGAAACTAGTTTGACCTGCCTCACTGCTCTCACCTTGGCCCATGATCAGCATGTTGTTGAGCACGCAGCAGATCATGACCAGAGGCAACGCCATCTTTCAACAGCCCAACAACACGTGCTGGGTTGAGCGCTGCTGACTGTAAAGCTGAGAATGGTGATGCACTGAGGATTCCTGGCTGGCAACTGCTTTCCATGTAACCATACGGCAGGATCTCTCTCAGCTTTTTGATAAAGAGAATTTGCAGATAAAAGAGAACTTTCTATGGGGGTATGAAGGCGTTACAGTAGAAGGGAGGCCTGTAGACATGGTTAGATACGGCTACCGTAAGTCCAGGTTGCCTTAGTTTGGTCGTCTGTCCTCTTTTCCAACCAGAAATGTTCTCCAGTAAGATTTTGAGAACTGCCTGTATATCTGAGATTGTTGGTATCTAATAATCTCATCAGGTTGCGTGATACCGCATATGTGCAGCAGCCTCACCTTGGATGTCCCATGTCCACGGATCCCAAAGAGACCCTCAGAGCAAACACGCTAGGCCCGTACAGGATGTACAAAGCAATTCCAGCAAAACCAAGAGAGTACTCTACCCCTCCTACAAAGTGTTGCATGAACTTGCCACACAATTGCTCTGAGCATTTCCAGTTAAGTCCTAAAAGTATGAGGCTTACTGTACTTGCATGATGCAACTTGTGCACCTATTTCTGCATCAGAAATACAGTAGCCAAAGGGTGGGATAAACAGTCACCAGAGTAGTATCACAACCAAGTGGTTGCTATACAGTGAGCACAGTTTGGCTTTCACGACTAACACACCTCTTCCTCACTCCCTTGTGATGTGCAGCCACAATTTTCCAGCAGCTGCAAACCAAAGTTGCCACCGCTAAATGGTAACTGTCGAGAAGTTCCGCAGTGACAAATGCAACTTCTGAAGCTAAGCTTCAGCAGGGAAGAGAAGTACGGGCAATGGGCTTGCTAAGGTGAGGTGTAGAACAGAGATTTAGGAACACAAGGTGAAAAATAAAATTACATTCCATGTCGATAGAGGGCACACATGCTGAAAGACCATAGGGAAGGTAGGGAGGACATGTAGGTATCACAGCAGCATGCGCAGGTAACAGCGTAATTCTGTTGGCTTCAGCTGAATCATCTTATTTACACTACGTAATAGAAAAACTGGGCTCTGCCTTTCATCTATGCTTCAATTACAATTAAACTTCTTGGTTATATTGATGATTTTCAGCTTCATGCCAATTAGGCCCAGAAATTCCATAAATGAGGAACAAATTCTGCTGAAATGGAGGGGGTCTGCTGAGACAGGGTGGTAAAGAGAAGGTAGCCCAACATAAGGAAGTTGAAGTCTGCAGTAATCCATCCTCAGCCAAGTTGTACCCACCTGTTCCATACCCTTCTCCTTCTGTAATTGACTTTCAGGGTGGCACTTCAGGTACGGTAAAAAAATCATTGTCAGATGACTGCTTGTAATTCCCACTAAAATCTGTGAGAGGGATGTGACCTTTTATAGAAAACCACACGGTACCCTTTCCTAAGTACGCCTGTAATTTCAGAACCGTGCTTTCTCAGAGCTGAGCCTACCTCTGCCAAGAATGAAGCCTTTATCATGGTCGCTGTACTGAAAAGTGAGGCATATGTGAGAAAGGAAAATACTTCCAGAGCATTTGAAAATTGTTTCAGCTGTGGTTTCGAACTTACACAGGACGTAACTAACCTTTCTGTCTGAATTTACCAAATGTAGTAAGAATAGAGTCTTAATGAACGTTTAAAGCCTGATCAGTCTATGAAACAAATTATATAACATGGTGTTGCAGCAGCAGTGGATTGAACTCAGTGACCTAAAAAATGCTTAAATTTATTTCCATCTTAGGCAGTTCCTAGGTCTACCTGTCAGCAGCAGGAGATATTCCCAGAAAATCAATTATACATGTAAGCAAAAATATCACGGAGATGAAAGAACACATGAAAGAGCAAGCACAATTCTCCTTTCACAACACTGTGAATCAAGAGTAAGTCTGCTGAAGCCAACGAGTTACACTGGTGTGAGTGAGAAAAGAACCAGCTCCATTGTCTGAAAATTGCTCAGGCCACCCATGGAGTCCAATCACAGTAACTGTACGCCGCTAATATTGCAGCGTTTAATTCAGAAAGCCCAAGACTGGAAAGAGGAGACTGAAAAGAAAGGAACTGAATTTGGTTTTAGCCAAAAAAGCTGAAAAATAGCAGGAAAAAGGTGAATGGAAAAGGAAAAAAAAAAGATTCCATTTATAAAAAATCCTCCCTCCCCCCCAAAAAAAATTTCCATAATAAAACCAGACTGAATCTGCGTGCTTGGTTTTTTTTTTAAACACCCTGCATGTACGCAGTTAACAGTTGCTGAGCTATATGCTTCCCTGAAGGAAAAGTGTTATCTCCATTTTCCAAACAGCAGGCACGTTTTGTGTGTCGATGCATATTGTGTTATACCTACTCAGATTGAGCGCTACAGAATGTGAGCCTTACCTTTCCAGCATAGGTCACTGTAACGTATCCTGTCACATTTTTAGGTGGCAGTGTACTAAACAATACCTTCATTTTCCCCTGCTTTAGTTTACATCCTCTAAACACACGCTCCCTTTTTCATCTCGGGTCGGTTCGTTTAGCTTTCCTAGCTCCTGTCACCTCCCCATTTGAAATAGCATTTCTGCCAGTAGTACTTACTCTCGGTAATGGAACAAAGGCTTGTTTCTGGAAAGCTGTCTGGCCACTAACCTCCTCCTGTATCTCAGCCTCCCTTCTTCAGCTTTCTTCCAGTTTTTCTCTCTTCTCCATTTGTCTCTCATCATACGCTGTCTCTTTCATCTAGTTACACCTCACCTGCAGCACTACCCTCTCTGTTGGTATTATTGTCCTGATTATAACCATCCAGAAGCTGTTGAGGACCTATAAAACAGCACCTTGTGCGTTTATTATGCTGCATTACAAACCGCTACACCGATGCACCGTGTCAGCACTATGACAAAACATCAAGCCGCATTAAGACAGATGTGCTGAATATGATCCACAGAACTCGCAGGAACGCCACCTCTTTTTTTCTTTTCCCGGTCATTCTGTCTCCTCTTTTTCCCCCTCCCACTCTATCCTCTATTTTCTTATCACCTTTTCCTTTCCTGTCACTTTATTTTCTTCCTCCCCAGGCTTCCTTCATTGTCCACCTCACACTCCTCCGTGCATTTTCTGTCCTCCGATGTGCCCACACAAAGGACTGTAACAGAGGCAGTACTGCAGCTTTGTTAAAGGTGTCCTTGGCCATTTAGTAAACAAAGCTGCACCTGGGTGCATCTTTGGGATCAGCAAACTGAGGGTCTAGAAAGCATTCCATTCCCAAAGGCTTAAACCAGAGAGCTCCAAGATTAACATGACTTCTCGGTTCCCTAATCTCCGAGCTGGAGCGCGCCAGAAACAGCAGGAGGAAGCTTGAAATAATACCAGATTCTTTTCTTCACATGCACATATTTCGTTTTGCCTTGTGCGAGTCAAGGCTCTTAGCAACAAGAGCCCTGTAGAACGGGGTAGTGACTAGAATTTGATGATGTCAGAACAGCAGAAAATGAAAGAAGATATACTTTGTAATGGCATACAATTGAAAAGCATGAAATTGGTGCCAAGCAGTGCTAAAACCAAACAAATTATTTCCCAACGATTCAACGTGCAAAGGGTCGGAAAGCAACGCTTTTTTTTAATATTCAGACTGTTAATTAAAATCAGCATAATCCAAGTAGAGAACAAAACAGTGCTTGTTGACACTAGGTGTTTTGTTTTACATGATAGCATCAGGTTTTCAGGAGCAGCACATCAGGTAAAAAGACCGAGCGCACGCCTGGGATAGTATCACCCATCTGTATGCTAACGATAGCTTCTAAGCCTCGCTTAGATCAGTCTAAACTTCGGCACATGCCGTAGCAGCTGCACAGCATTTATCTATGCCTCTTTCAGCATGCACCACAGTGCGGAAAGAATGGTTTAGTAAGGTATTTTAATGGCAGATATATTCACCTGAAAAGGTTAAGTAGTTTCTTCAGACGATAGTTTCCTCTGAGTGTCTCAGTTTTTAAGATTTTGCAAAAATTTGTCTGTCGCTTTTAGTGATTTTTCCATCCTCTGTTGATCTGTGAAAGCCTTGAGGAAACGAGGAAGGAAAATGATTTAGCGGCACAAGGAAACAATGAAACCTGGTGCACACTCACATTATATATGTCTGAATGCTGTTGAAATCCATCAAAAAACCCCCGAATAAGAAAACAAAGAATTGTTTTTCACATAGTTCTCAAATAGAGTACTCAATAATACTTGTAATAATTACATAGTTTTCAGAAAACAACATGATTTTTAAATTGATATCTCTTAAATAGTACGGCTTTTTAATTTCGTATTTTGGGGTAGACATTAAAGTGGTGCAATGCATTGTTTCAAAAGGAAATCTACTTTATGTCCTAATTTTGTCAGTTTAGGAGCCCCAGCATGTACTATTCATTTTTATTTTATTGCTAATAATGTCTTTTAGCAAAGACCCTGCTTCTTGCAGTACTACTTGTTAATATTGTAATTATTTGCAAATTTTGTATTGGCACTATTCTAGCTTCTTACCTAGAGTTTCTACCTACCTTCTTACCTAGGCCTAGTGATTTCTCCCCTCTCTAAAGCCTTGATCTGCATGTTACTTCACACAGGCAGGTCTCTCTGCCTCTGTGCAATTCTGGTCATGTGAAGGAGATCATGCTCTGTACTGTAACTTCCAAACCTAAGATCTAAGACAGCAGTCCTGGTAAGAAAGATATAAAAAGAGGAGAAACAGTACATTTAAATAAATCAGTGCTAAAACACAGAACTAAAGCTTGCCTTTCAGATCAAGTGAGGCATTTTTTCAGGTTTCCACTTCCAATAACACTATTCAACACCTTATACATTTTTGCTGATGAGCAACTCTCACTCTGATTGACGTGCTCAAGTATCTACAAATGTGCGGGAAAAAAATGACTATAAAACCCAAGGATAATTAAAAATAAAGAAAAATACAAAAGTAATCCTACTTCTATGTGATGACATATATGAAGAAATGCTAAGGTGGAAGAGTTTCACCATAAAAATGTATCATGCAAACATTATAAACAGCTTTGAAAAGTCACTTTGTGAATTGCACCAAATACATTGTGTAATTGAATAAATTGCAGGAAAACTGTATTGTAATATACACTAATTATGTCATCTTCATTTGTTGTTTTTTTTCCTAGTGTTGCACATTTACTTTTATTTTGTTGTACACCTACACATTTTGCTGTAATAATTCTACTGGGACTGCTTAAAGAGCCAACATTTCAGCACCTGTTCATGATTTGCTGAATAATGGGTATTGCACATCTGGAGTTCCTCTGGTGACGTCCTCTTTTTCTACATGGAAATTATGCCCCAGTGGAAACAGGAATCTTCCCACTGAAAGCGGGGACTTTCAGATTCAAGATCTCTTGGGCAACAGTACCCGCACACATGCAGACCAAGATGTTCTAGTCCAATGCCATGTCCTGCAGTGCACAAGTCAGATGTGTTCTGGACATAACCGCACTCTACGCATATGCACCGAGTGTTCGACTGGACATCTCTGACTCACTGGATGTGCCGGACACACCGTGCAGCAAGTCCACGATGTTCAGAATTCAGCAAATTTGATGCTCGTGTATACAGGCCACCTGGGCACTGAACAAACTCTTATATGTCAAGTTATCCTTGGGAAAAATACACGAAGCGAGGTGCTGGAGCAGGTAATGCTCTACACCTTGTGTAATTAATCTTTCTTTAAAACAATACATATTTCAATAAATCTCCTTAAAACAGGAACAGGCTTTTCATCTGACTTTTGCATAGTGCCTGTCCCAAAGAATTCCTGCATGTTTAACAATAAAAAAAATAATCTGGACAAGAACACAGTTCTCCACCCCCCCCATCACCACTGTGGAAGTTACAGGAATCAAGGCTTCTTGTGATCCAATTCTTAACTACAAAAATACACAACAAAGGGAGAAGGTAACAAGTCCGGGGCAGCAACTCTTCAGTCTCACTTTGAACAAACCTTTTTTTTCTTTGTGTGTACAGTACTCTTTAAAGGTTAATGCAGTCTACCCTACAAACAGTTTCTCAATTAGATTTTTTAAAAAATAATAGTAATAGTTGAGGCTTATACAAGCTCTTGGCTTGACTATTATCTACTTAAGAATTGCTTGTATTTACAATTCTACCAGTCCTCAAACACAAAGGTACAATCAAAAAGACAACATAGTTCATCTTCAAAGTATTTTAAAAAGAATATGACATCACTTGTAAGATCCCTATTTGGAAATTATTTCTATTATTTATTTGTCTTTGGTCAACGTTAGTGAATCAGAAGCTGCCATGAAAACTCATGAGTGTTTCCACATGCATAACATTTTTGTCTTTTCAGTAATATATTAATCATCAGTCAGCTCAATAACTAATACCATAACTTAACTCTAAGCAATTGTCTCATTATCATAGAATCACAAAATCATAGAATAGTTTGGGTTGGACGGGACCTCTAAAGGTCATCTAGTCCAAGCCCCCTGCAATGAGCAGGGCCATCTTCGGCTAGATCAGGTGACTCAGAGCCCCGCCCAGCCTGCCCCATCCCTCCTGCCTCCAAAAGCAGAAACATGCAATCCATACCTGCCTATCTACTTTTTGTTTTGCACATTAAGATCACAGGATCATAGAAATAGTTTGGGTGGACGGGACCTCTAAAGGTCATCTAGTCCAACCCCCCTGCCGTGGGCAGGGAACTAGATCAGGTTGCTCAGAGCCCCGTCCAACCTGACCTCCTGACCT
>NW_008794451.1:1783957-1790578 GCF_000699145.1 Aptenodytes forsteri
GAGCCTTCTCCTCTCCAGGCTGACCAACCCCAACTCTTTCAGCCTTTCTTCACAGCAGAGGTGTTCCATCCCCCTGATCGTTTTCGTGGCCCTCCTCTGGACCCGCTCCAACAGGTCCGCGTCTTTCTTATGCTGAGGGCTCTTAATCACTGTTTAATTCACAACAACAGGAATCGACCAACTCTCTTGACACCTTAACAATGCATTAAATTCACAATAACTAATGCAAACGGTGTATAATTTCCTAACATTCATTTAATCTGTAATATAGGCAAGGACATTCTCTTCTTGTACTGTCAAGCATAGAGAGAACAGTGTTACACATCACCTGTGGTTGATGAAAAAAATGTAAGCGAGGGGTATCTGGTTTTAAATTTTATGTTGTCACATAATTAAAGACTGTTAAAATGCAGTGCAGGAGGTGAGTTATATTGGCTATAGCCGGACTTTTAACTTTGACAGCTTTTTGTTAACATGGTTTGCTGTGCTTGACATTTTACGTATTTTTAACGAAACAGAAGCAATAGAAGGAATTTCAGGTTTCAAAATTTTAATATTTTGTCTTGCAAGAATTATACACAAACGTACAGAAATTAAAATGCTGAGATAACTTGGCCAGCCCTCGCAAACTCCACAAAGAATTCAATTTATCTCCGTTGAGAGCTAGTGGAGTCATTACATTCAATTGACTTTAATAGGATTTGGACAAATCCCCAAACCTACAGCCATACCTGGCAGCATCCCCAAAACAACAGTCAATAAATGACATTTTTAAATACAACCGCATAAAGAAAAGACACAAGGAAAACGGGAGGAAAAGAAAATGAAAGACAGTGTAGAGCAAAACCAGAACACATCATCTCTTCTCTTTTAATATGGCCAGTTCTTTCCAACTCCAGCATGTCATTAATTCAATGTAGACCTTTAGAAACCTAAACAGCTGAGAAAACTGTCCTCACTTCCAGCTCAGGAACCTGTCTTTACAGTGGAGGGTATCAGTTCTGATGCGTTTTGCATGCTCATAAGGAGAGGATGGAGTGAGCGTAGAAGGGTGAGGCGCCTTTTTCTCAAGCCTAAGAATGCTGAGGGCTGAGTACCGAAATCTAGAAGATGACCTGTGATGGCAGCAGCACCCCCCCAACTACCTGATTTTCAGCCGGAGAGAGGAAGAGGTATGCACTGATACAAGCTGATAGATGAGACCAGGCTATCTCCCTGCACAAGCAATGGCCAGTTTTCTGACAGCAGGAATCCAGGAAAGGCTAAACAAATGTGCATTTCTCCTCATCCTCCTTACAGATCCATGGAAAGCTCAGGAAAACCCCAGTCAAAAAGGAGCAGTGAGTATGTAGAGAAGCCTACATCCTAACCCCCAAGTACCCTGCAAATTTCATTTTACATTATAAACAGATTTGAAGATGTATTTCCAGGAAGGTAATATCAGACTCCAAATCTATTTTTAGGAGCATTTTTAAAAAAGACCCTATTTTTACAGGCTGAGTGGCCAGAGGCACCCAGTGACCTCCAGGACGCTCAGTACTTTTAAGCCGTGAAACAGTAGTCTCTTTCTCCAGGCTTTTTGAATAGATAGAAGAACATTAGTTTACATTATGTTACAGGGACTGCTCCCTAAACATGCTACCCAGTAATTAGAGCAAGTTGCAATATGTAGTTTTGGTGTCATCTACTACAAAAGTTCCTGCTTCATAAAATCACGCTCAGAATGCGTCCAAATGGTTACCAAACCTTGTGTCATCAAGGCTGCACGCACCAGCTCGCTAGCCACGCTGTCAGATGCAGTAGGTGAAAGAAACATCTGCCAGCAATGTGGCTCATGCCTGTTAGAGAAAAACATTTTCCCTGCAAATTGCTGCTCTGATTCTAAATCCGTACACGGTATTTAGACCCAGACAAATTTCTAAAAACAACCTCCTCCCTCCTCCCCCACTTCCAAAGACTATATACAGAGAACTTGTCATTGCCAGAAGGAGGGAAATCTTTAAATAGTGGGAGGGAAGGATACCTTACTCATAGAATCGTGGAATGGTTTGGGTTGGAAGGGACCTTATTTACCGAATTGGTGTAAACTCACAACCACTTTGTTGTCTGTCACTGGTGGTAGGGTTAGACACCACAGCACACCACTGGAAATGAAAGTGTAAAGAATGGCAAACATGAATGGGAGAAATAATTCAATTTTAATAGCAAATAAATCTCATTATTTGGGGGATTTGGTTCCAGTTTTTTGGCTATTTAGGACAAGCAGTGTTTAAGTGTTTGCAAATGCTGTATCTTTGTATCTAAACAAATGAGAGTCATCTTAAATATATATGAGAAGCGCCGTTATACCAGGAAGCACAGCACTAACTGTAATGTTAACATAAATATTACAGATGTTATTGATTACAGATACAAATCAGGACTTCTAAGATTACATTCCTATAATTGTAATGACTCACAAGAAAGTAAAACTGCACTTAGCCCAAAGTAATTGAAAGTAACTGCTGCTAAAAGGGACAAATTTTGCCACAGGCTGGCTCTGATAACATCCTAGTTCTGCCATCAAGTGGGATCAGCAAGTAACATATATTTATCAGCTGCCTGCTTCAGCTTGTCCCCAGTTGATCCCCAATGGTCTAGTCCACTGATTTCATTAAAAATCCCTTTCCTTCCCAACAGCAGAACTTTTTACAACACTTACGATGTTGTTACTGTTCTAGAGTCTTCCAGATGCAGCTTGCATTTCTAATATTAAAGAAGAATCATTAGAAACCCAGTCAGAATTCTTCAGGTTTTTCTCTAATCAAAGAATGTAGTATCACTGCTCTTTACGTTTCTAAAAACACTGGAAGCACATAAAAAGAAATATTTGTTTTCTGCAGAAAATCAAGTTTACTTATACAGCATATCTTGTTTTTCAAATCACTTCTCTTATGAAATTATCATGCAGAAACTAAGAAGAATATGTAGATACATTTAATACATGACTGAGGTTTAACATGATAAATGGTTCCACATTACAATTCTTCCAGTAGCAAAGCCCGAGTAAGAGGTTCCTGCACTTTTCCTCACCCAACTCCTCCAACCATTTTGCTAGTTTAGCCCTCAGTTGTGCTGCTACAACCGTTTGTGGAGCTGCACTCTTAAGCCTAAGCAAGGCAAAATGACCTCATTTAAGAAAACAACAGTACAATCACTCTTGTTCATAGGTCTACTTTTAGAATTCATCATTAGAAGAAAAAAAAATTATTCAAAATGCCAGTTAAGAAGTCATGAATATAAGGTGTATTGCAGCTGCATGGAAAGACTCTCTAACAGTTAAAGTTATTTCACTTAAAAGTAGAATGTCAGAAAGTGAATGACCATCAGATAGCCAAAGCTGCCTACATTTCATTTCAGGGAAAAAAATACTTTTGTTTATATTCCAACTGCAGCCTTTCCTACTGGAGACAAAAGAAACTGAAACACAAAGAGAGCGAGCTTTCCTCAATTCAATTTAGTACTCACCAGTGTAACTGCCAAAGGAGACATGCATCAGATGCACTAGTAAGCTTCCGCAGGGAATATTCACATATAAAAAGGATAGCAGCAGGTTTTTCTTCAGAACATTGTCTCACAAGCAGTAAATGGAAAAAATACTATACCATTTTATAAAAACCTATTTTTTCCTATTCAAGAGTTTCAGAGTTTTCTTTTGGACGACAGCGATCAATTATTTAGGACGAGCGTGGTTTACTTCTCCTTCAGTAAAGAAGTTCAAAGCTAACTTCCCACATCAGTAGCAGAGGTACCAGAGACAGCCCTTGCAATTACTGCACTTGCATCACTTTCTGCCAAATGACTTTTCAGGCCAAGTGCACTGCTTCCTCCCAGACAAACAGGTTACACGTTCACTTGCAGTATTATTAATTTTACAAACTGGAGAACAGGATCCAGCACTAGCCATTGCCTTCCTCGCAGAAGTCCTATACTTCGCCTGCCTCGCATTATTTAGCTAACGTGACCATGATGTGCTAAACTTCGGGGGAGTTACTGCTTTTTCACATTAACTTTCACGTGCATGTCTGATGCTGAGGCGGAGAATTCTCAAGGCACCTGACAGATGGGAATCGATCACCAAGCACGCAGCGCAGTTGGATGAGTAGAGAGCAACCTGCTTGCTCCATGACTCTTACAGTTCTTGGACTGAAGTCTCCCTGGTCCAGAACATTGTCTGTACCAAGTGAGCAGGGAGTTGCCACGATGAAAAAACACACAGACCTGTGTCCTACTGAGAAAAGGCGTAGTAAGCAGTGTTATACTGCAAATGGGATCTTCATGGGCTCTACTCAATTTTCACAAAGGAAAAAAAAAAATCTGTAAAACTTTATGGCAACTAGGTTGCAGACTGTCGCTTCAATCTTTAAATAGTTATTTTAACCAGTCTCACCAAACTCTGACTCTTCCCTCAAGCCTTGCAATCTGCTGCGGATACTACTTGAAAGCTATATTCCTTATTCAAGCAGAATTCCCAATGAGTAAGAAGACTTCCAGCGCTTGTTCTAGGAGTTTTTGAGGCAAACTCACTGGTTAGCTTTTTAGACTCCTTGACAGTCAGGATCTTTGCTTTGCGTCCAAGGAACCGTCAGATTCTCAGTTTTCCAGTCCAAAGAACAGGTATTTCCCTGTATGCATCGCTCTTATTTTTCCTCTTGTTTTTAAACGACCTGCCTAGCAAAAAAACACCCTTCCGACTTCACTGGTTTTAGGTCAATTTCTCCTTTCACCAAATAGCCTTACAGAAGAATTCTATATAAGAAGGGGAAGTACGTACATACAGAAGAAATAACATGAAAAGGAGAAAATAAGTTGAGGTTTTTTATATCACCCCCTGCTGCTGAGATTCCAGGATTGTTTCTCTGAATAAAATGCCTAATAAAAAGCAGTTCTTTAACACTTCTTATGGTAGGAAAAATAAAAGCAAAGGGAAGATATAAAAAAGCCTTGGAAAAAAAAAAATCCTTAAATAAAACGATTGTTAGCTACACCCCCTGTGGCAACCTGGGATACATTCTACACCAATGACATCATTTTCACTGAAGAAGGCACAAGAGGGGAAAGATGACCACAGATAAAATTAGTATTTAAATTGCCTATAGAAGTTACTGTCTTGTTTTAACATAGCAGTTTATTTTCCAAAAAAGGACTGTGGTGCTTTCTTCCTTTCTTCTGTAATTTAGAGACTTGCATCTCTATTGTCCCTACTTATTAGTCTTACGTAGCTAATTAAGTGGAAAGCAAAATGAATTTTTGAAATTCGTGCATCACCAACAGAACTACTAATTAAAACCTTGTTGTTTCCAAGTGTCAACAATGATTAAGCAGTGAGATACTTTTTGTGAGGTTACTCATTTGGGTGGAAGACCTTACCATGGTAACACCTTGTAATAGCCTCTGCTTAAAACAACTGCAATATTGTGTGTTGCGCTGATGTGAAGAAAAACAAAAGATAGTCTGTAGAACTGCGAGACACGAATCAGAAAGATTCACTTCAGATCCGAAGATGGCAAGTGGTAGCTAGAAAGTGTATCTTTTACTTGTAAATTATGCAATAGCCACTGGAATCCATGACCGGCAGAAGATTTTGTTAAAAACGAGAAAGGGACGTTCAGCTTCCAAGGCTGGTAGGGACATAGAAAGTCCAACTTGTTCAGAATGAACAAGAGGGAAAAAAACAGGCAGAGAAACCACGGCAGACAGATGCAGAGTTGCAGCGTGTTTGATCTATTGTGTTTGTGCACTTGAGGTACAAGTGCGCAGCTGTCATGTTTCATACGCTTGACAAGTCACCCCATAAAGCAACGGTGTCAAACCCACTCCAAAAAGTTCTAGAGTTCATTGATCCCCATTCGTAGGCCAAGAGGAGGGCCTTGCTCCCTGGCAGACAATTTAAGGACAATGGTGAAGAAACTCTACTGTTTCCTAATCATAAAATGTAATATCTCACTCTTTGTAGCAAACGCACATCTCGTCTGAGATTAGTCCAATGGCTAAATCATCACAATCTCCGCAACAAAGAGCGGATGCTGACAGCGATGAAAAGAGTGCTGATCTGCTGCTCCACACTTCTTACTGGAATAAAAAGCTAAAGTATCAGAATGAGTAAAAACAAGAGTCGTGACAGGCAGTGAAATATTAATATTCTACATTTTCTGCGTTATTGTAGCTATGTAAAAGTATAGTTCCACATATGCATACACACCTGGACAAAGATTATGCCTGCGCATGCTTGCACATTCCTGCAGGAATCTGTACGTGTCAGTGGAGCCACACGGCTACTTCTTCAGCGGGTATTTCTCCATTTACAAATTAATTAAAGCAGTTAGATCCCCTGTCAGCTGACGGCAAGCCCTGCAGAAAAGGCAGGCTAGGGGCACGGAGGACTGGCTCAGCACGCAGCGCTGTGAAAGCTTCGGTCCTTGTTCACCCTCCGGTCAAGCTCCGAGGCGGGAGTATTTCGGAGCCGCGGGGACTGGGCCGAGGAGTAGCTGGGGCGCTGGAGGCCGGTTTCTGCCGTTCCCACGGAGGCGCGGCAGCCCTCCTCAAAGGCGTCCGGGAGCGCACACCCAGCCTTTTTACACG
>NW_008794451.1:1791560-1831517 GCF_000699145.1 Aptenodytes forsteri
CGGACCCCCCCCGGTCCGCGTCGGGCGCACTCGAGGCCGCCGCCTGTCTTCGGGTTTTTTACTTCTTGATTTGGGTAATTGTTAAGCTTCGTCTTTATTTGGGGCATTTTCGCCCGTATCGATGTCTGGCAGTTCGGTTTCTGAACCTTTCCTTCAGACGGCACGTGCGTTTCATCGAAGCCGTTAACGAATATATTGACTAAAACTGATGCAGGACAGACCTGTGCGGCTGCTTGGTCTTCTCACAGAAAATTATTGATGGCGATTCAGGACAAAGCTTTCCAAAGATCGGTACGCCCCTTACGTACATGGCATTTTGTACTAATTTTACCCAAACCACGTTTCTGTGGTTTACTTACGAGAGCCTCACGTGGGTCTGTCAGAGGCAGTACTGTTGTCCAAGCGTGTCACCCCACGCCAAGGGGACGCACACACATCTGCTACTCCTTGTGACCTCCCCAAAGTTGCAGGGCAATTAGTGTGCCAAAAAAAATTAGTCTGCCTTGAAAATTTGCAGTTGACAAATCCAGGCCGGCTTTGATTTCATCACCTCAGTATCCCTGTGGGTTTTGCGCACCGACTAATTGAGTAATAATCCCATGATCTTTCTGCAATCTGAGTTTGACTGGCAGTTTTATAATTTTTCAAGTCATTTTTGCTTCCACCAGGGCTGGAAATGTGCTTGTTTTCCTTCGGTCCTTCGGAATCTAGTTTGTATATATTAAAAAAATACATTCACTATACATAAGCTTACCAGGTGACATAATTCGTAAGTCAGTTAAGGTTCATATAATGTTAAAGCCTATTCTTCGAGACTTTTTTGAAGTAGGAATCTCCTGCTCTTCTGTGAATACTCAGATGATTGCATTAGAATTTGTGAAAGCTTCAACAAACCATCGCTCACGAGAAAACCCCTCCAAACGCGTTTGAAAAATACTGCATGAAATTCTATGGAGAGGCAGCAAACTCTCGTGTCTAATGCAGCAGCATAGCTCTCGCTGCTTGTCAGCTGTTTGCCAGCTAAGAGTGCTTGACTTTTACAGCAAAGATCTCTTAGGAGGCTGATGACACTGGGCAGTGGGAGGTAGTAGGAATACATTTAGTTTACTATTTTGGTCTGCAGCTTCCTGCAGAGTGAAGAGTAACACATCCAGTAAATGCTTATGCACGTACTTACGGGTGCAGTTTGATGTTAAGCCGATCCAGCCCAACCGATAAAAAGTGAGCCAGCTCCACTTTACCTACGCACACAGTCTTCCCTCTCCCACTGTTACAGGTATTCCTGTAACTCTGGTTCAGGAAACTCAACTGACAAAAAAAAAAAATTAACCCTGCTGTCAAAAAACACAATAAGTACACCCTCCCCTTCTCTCCAGTTTAGTGCCAATTTAGCTACCTGAACAAAGCGACCTTGCAGTTAGAAGGTCGTCAACACCCGTTCAAGGGCAGCGGTTAAAGCGCTTGGCTGGAGCCGGACTGTTTCTTCTGTAAGCGCTCAGCTTTTACGCTGGCGTAGCTGCAGAGTGAAATTGCTGCCTGCTTGATTTCGGTATTACGAGCTGGGGGAGTGCAGCCCCTGCTGCTCTTGCGGGTCGTAGGACTGAACACTGGGTAGGGTCCCTGGGAGGTACGCTTCCATGGCGCGGCTCTGAGCCAGATGCCGTCCAGCTTCGTTCTGACCGTTGCACCACGGTATGGCTTTTGAGTAGGGACTACAGTATAACTGTTTGCCCGCTTGTTTTTGCATTGTGTACGGGACACTAAACACAAATGTCGTACTTCTGTGTGATCCTGGTTCAACCCCATTTAACTGAAAAACTTCCATCAATACAGCTTCGCTGGGAGCTGAATTGTCTTCATGTTACTGGTGGTTGAGTGTTACGGTTTTGTATGGTAACAAAATACTGGTGGTTATGTGTTATGGTTGAGTCCCCATCCCTGGAAGTATTTAAAAGACGTGTAGATGAGGCGCTGAGGGACATGGTTTAGTGGGCCTGGTGGTGTTGGGTCGACGGTTGGACTCGATGATCTTAGAGGTCTCTTCCAACCTTAATGATTCTATGATTCTACTTAAACAGCCGCGACCATCCTTTAATTGAATCCTCTACTCTCAGAAGAGTGTCACCGATAATATTAGTACTAAAAAGTTTTAAAAGGAAAAGTGACTGATTCAGCTCAAGAAATTGAAAGTTACAAAATTTTTCATATATTAACTGCAGTTTATTTTGTTTTCACAGGTGGGCACACCACAGAAATCCTGAGGTTACTTAGCTGTTTGTCAGAGTCGTACTCTCCTAGACATTATATTTTTGCGGACTCGGATAAGATGAGTGAAGCTAAAATACGTTCTTTTGAACAAAAAAGGTCTGAAACATTCTCCAATTCACAGGTAACTTGTTAAATATGCTCTTGCAAGATAAAATGATCTTAACATGACATTTATTTCAAGGCAATTTGGAAGTGATTCTTTAGAGGGATATTTTTAAGATCAGCAGGTGCTTTTGATTTTCTAGGTATTGACAATCACTTGCATTAAAGTTCAGCTAAAGGTGCCATTCTGTACATGCTGGTTTTTACGTTTCTAAAAGTGAACTAAATAAACACTATTAATTAATGCTGTACTAGAGAGACACTGAAAATACAAAGTAAATATACCTAAAAATAGCAAATGCCATCCTTGCTACCAGTTTTCACTACCACCTTCCTTACTTTCGCTTAAAATGGTCTTTACCTCCTGTTAACATATTAATACATTTAAAGCAATGAGGGAACATAATTGTAGTGAAAGTGACCGTACAAAGGCGTCTATCTCTTGCTCAAGAAAAGCATGCTGAAAATAAATCTCTCTTAATTTTGTAAACCAGCTAGCCATCAAAGTGTTATTTGTAGCTATAAAAATACTGCGGCAGAAATATGGTGGGTTTTTTCTTTTATTTTTTAGTTTGGCATTTCCCTCAGTGACATAATGTATTTTTTTGAAAGAAGTTATATCTAAAAATTTTTTACCTAAGAAAACCTTAATTGATATCGTATTATTTTTGTGTGTTTCTAGACTGTGTTTTGGTGGGATTTTAAAATTAAGTGTTGGTCAGATTTTCCTTAATTGATTTGTATTATTTTTGTGTGTTTCTAGACTGTGTTTTGGTGGGATTTTAAAATTAAGTGTTGGTGGAATTTAAACACGTTTTAAAAGTATGCAATACCTCTTAATGTCTTAATGATGTCAGATAGTTTTCTGGTTGATGACCTGAGCAAATGCTGAACTCTTAAAAATCATGAAAATATTCTGTTTATCTTTTTATCAAATGTTTGCTTGCTTTGAGCTAGTTTGCTGTATGATTAACAGACAGCAGTATGACTTTCTGGTGACTTAAAGTATGATCTGATGTCCGGTGAAATTAGTAGAAAGATTATATTTTTATTTAGAAATTGGAGTAAGTACAATGGGAATGAATGTTCTGACTACAAAAAATCTTAGTCCTTTTGAGGAAGTAGTACAACACACAGTAAATTAATTATTTACGTGTTATTGATTTCATATGGTGCACTCCTGATATTTCTGTTGTCTTCAGCAGTGCTACTGGGACAAAAGATTGTAGAACTCGGTACCAATGATTTTCAGAATAAACCCTTTTAATGTAAAGCAACTGCTGCTAAGGTGAGCGGCAGGCTCACTTAGGAATGGCATTTTTAAGATTGTTTAGCCCACTTTCACCTTGGCAGACGAAGGTTCCTTGCCTACCACAAGCTGCTGAATCAAGTGGGGATGACTTAGTTTAAAATTGAGCGTGGCAGTCTCTTCTCTCATTGTGCACCAAGGATGGAAGTTTAGTAAGGTGACCGGAGGTATTGCCTGTTCAGAGAAATCTTGTTTGGTAATTAGTCATTCACGCAGTCATACTCACTTATCTGAAAAAATGTCCAACCCTAAATTATTAAATTTCTTAAAAATACATATTTTGAGTATTAAAGGATTATGCAGTTTTCCACTAGTTCACTTAGTTTTGCTTAGCAGCTTCCCTTTCATACCCCCTCCAACTGCTAACAGATCATGTAGTTATATTTTCCTTCAACATTGAAAGCCAGAGGAGAGTTTTTGGCTGCATCCGAGTTTGCTGTCTGGATAACAGATGCTCATTTTCCTTTGGCCATTCTTTTTCCACTGAGCAAAAATATTTAGAGTGAAAATGGAAGATAAATTTTGGAAAGTAAAGGTCACGGGCCTATAACATTTGCTAGCTTTCAGAGTGTGCTTTCAAGTAGTACGTGTTTTGGCACTGGGGATGCTGGAGATCATCAAGCATTTAAAAATCATGTGTTAGTAGGTTCTTGCAGCTCTGAATAAATTAAAGGGAAGAGTCTGAATGCTTCAACCCATGGTCATTCCCTTCCTCATCTTGTCAAGGAAGTAAATTTTTCCAGAACTAAGGACTGGACAGAAGACAGATTAAAATAATGACCTAAGAGAAAATCAGTGTACACATTTAACAAATTCCAGTGTAAAAAAACCACAAATATAACCAATTTCTCTTTTTGATCTGTGGTCTAGCCCAGTTCTAAAAGCTATAGTATTTGGGGAGAAGGAAAGGAAGCCAGAACGAGCATCTTGCTTACAAGAAGCAAAATGCTGCACCTCTACCCACTAAGTCTCCTGAAAAAAAAAAAAGAAAATCCGAAATGCCTCCTATGAAAAGTCTCTGGTCCTGCTATCACCTGCCTCTTTGTTCTCTGCTGGCCCCAGCCTGTAACCACAACTATTCTACATGGATGCCCCCAGAGCTGTTACTCAGGGAACCTTCTGCGCTCAGCACAGAGAACCTGCTTCAGCTCCTGCTGACCTACTGAAGCGGGAGAAAGACAGCTTAGATTTGTTGACTGAAGAACATGAATTCTTCACTGGATCTTATACCCCCATTTGTCACATCCGAGATGCGCAACCAGATTAATTAACCTTTAGATAATACTCATCTGACCTCACGTTCTTTTCCATTTTATGTTTCATGAGAGATATCATGCTAAGAAATCTTGTTCCTCAGCAGGAAAAAGAACTACGTAAACCCAGTTTCTTTGCAAGCACTGCAGTATATTCAGTTGAGCATACTATAATAATACACAAGAGTGGCAATTTTCCACCTACTTTTCCTTGCATGCTTGCAAAACAACAATATTAACTAGGTAAAGGACTACATCACTGGTTTTGAAATCGCAATACCCAGTCAACCATTATAGAATTGCCAGTTTGGAACATTTATCTTCAAATAACAAAAAGGTTTCTGACTCCACTAAAGATGTAAGGGAAAATAAATGCAACAATATGACACCGTAGAAGATAGGGGAGCAACTTGTCTGTTTCTGGTGTCAGACGTACTGTGCAGTCTTCCAGCAAAAGATGCAGGAGGTACCTTTGTCTGGAATACGAACAGTACTCCATCAGATGAGAGGCTGGGATTGCAGAAGCATCTGGCAGTGGCTTTTAAACAAACAAACAAAAAAAATCCGGTTTTCTTTCTCAGCTTAATATTTAAGTGTTGACTGATACGTGGGCTGAAGTCCTAACATATGACATAGACATTGATGTGCAAAGTTTCAAGCCTGTTTTTTGAAGAGCACAGATAAAATCAGTTTGATCTTTACTTGAATTCTACAAGTAAATTTCTACTTTGATACCGTTTGGGGTCCCTGCCAAGTTTTGCTGAAATCAGGTTTTTATGATGAAGAAAATCACATACTTTTTTTTGCCAGATATTGTTTAACAGCATTCTTACAGTGAAGGGAGAATCCCAAATAGTTCCACTGAAACCTGATCTGCCTAAAACAACCTTATCGTACACGTATTTCTTGCAGGACTGAATACTGTGCAAGGGTCTAAACTCCACTTAACGGCATTTCTTTTTATCACCTGATCTCTTCCAAAGCTTTAAGAAACAGAGAGGTAGTGATAACCAGAATCCTGTTGAATGGGGAGCAGGGGGCATGTTTATTTTTCCATATTCTGTTGTCAGACTAATGCAATCGGAGTTTCAACACCTGCAAATAAAACATAAAACAACCAGTTCGTAACGTCTGTTAATGCCTGCCAGCATCACCACAAGTGAAGAACCTTATCACAATGAAACAGGATAATTTCAGTCAAGAAAATTAACTTAATATTCTGCATTTATAAGTGGGGTGGGTTTTTTATTCTTTCCACCTTATATATTAAAAAAGCCCCAGTTATTGCTATTCAAGACTGGTTTGTAGTTACTGTACAGCTATTGGCAACATAATCTTTCCTGGTCACAGATCACCAGGGCTAAGCTATGCCAATTAGCAATGGTATATCTGAAGTAACTGGGCAATTTTCAGTATTTGTAACGATATTTAGAGTCTCTCACTCCCAGTGTGAGTTCTGCCGGTGTGGTAGTGGTCTGGTGTCCCATATGAAGCGAGATAGTGACCATTGTCCAGATCTAAACAACGTCAACGCCAATGAACAGCGCACTGCGGCCATTACGTTTGTCTTTCATTTGAACGGTCAAAAATTTCATTGGCATCAGGACTGCCTTCTGACGTAGCCGTAGTTCTTAGGAGTAGTTCCTCTGCATCAAGGTAAAAGCCATCTGCAATGAGTGCAGGAAGCCTAACTACTGTTAACTGCTTGCAGTGTTCCGAGACAAACAGAAAACATCCGTGTTTTATTAATTTGATACCTTTTACACACAGTGAATAACCCCTACTTTTTCCTAGGGAAAGAACAAAGAAAATTATTTCTTAAGCTTATTTTTTATTTAATGATAAGATGTTCTTTTCTGTTTCTTTATACAAATATTTTGCATTTTGAATATGCATCTTGCATATCTTTTGAATACTCATTGAGTACTCATTTAAAGGATAGTGATATTTGCTGTTACATTTTTAATAGCATGCACTGGACATTAACTGAGAAAAGTTGTCACATTTTCTGCAGTGTAAATCCACGAAGAATTTAAACAGGCAAGAGACAGAAGAGTCATCGTGTTTGCATTCTATCTCATCAGACCTAGACTTGTGTCTCGGTGACCACGAGGTGGGGCACTACGTTAACATACTGTGGTTGAGGCTGCTATTAAGTTAGGAATGTTTTAAACTAAAATTAGAAGAGATTAAAAAATAGATATATAGTTCTAGTATTTCGTTTTTACTTTACTGCCAGGAGTGCTAAGCACGACACTGAATAAAGCGTTTAAGAAAAGGTTTCATACCCAAACGTTTCCAAATGAGATTAAAAAAAAAAAAAAGTTGGCACTGACAGATCTAATAACGCTATAGAAGGAGCAACGACATTCTTAGAAAAATAACAATTCAGCTTATCGTGCTCTCTTCCAGTTCACCCTTGATCGCATTCCCAGAAGCCGTGAGGTTAGACAATCTTGGACCTCCTCTGTGGTAACAACCCTGTACTCCATACTTTACTCCCTTCCTTTGACCTACAAACTGAAACCAGATTTGGTAGGTAAAGTAAATTTTAATTTATTGAGAACTTGCTAATCTGCATCATAAAAGCATTTGGAATATCAAGACATTGCAGACTGTATCTCATACATATGCTTAGATTTACGGTTCACAGGAAAAGTACTTCTGAATGTAAAATTAAAGCTGAAAGAGTTGTAGCAGCAAAACACCAAGAAAGAGAGAACGGGTTGCACTGCTGGTGAACTAGAGTAGCAAATACCAGTTTTCCCTCTCAAAGCTTGCAGGGAAGATCATAGAGTGTGTCACTCCCTTGTTAACGCTGGTAGAGCTAGCACAAACAAGGTTGCAGGTTCTTGATAATATCTCTTCAGGATTGCAAAGCACGAACTGTGCCTGAAAGCCTGGTTATCCTCTTGGCTGGTCTTGCTCCTGAAATGGTTTGACCAGTCTGGAACAGGCAGGTTCAGACCAGCAGAAATATATACAGATTCAGTTCTTGTGCTTACATGGGCTTTTCAGTTACATGCATATTTATTTAGTCTTTGGCTGACTGACGTTAATTATCTCATCTAATGACAAAAAACATCACTGCTGAAGTGGCAACTCCTGGGCACTTTAGTAACTTCTTCAAGCTGTTCACAAAACTGCACTCTCATGCCGATTACAACATTTACTTAAAAATATTCCACACACTTAATCAAGTTAGAAGCATTCAGGGTTGTCAGATTATAGAACTAAAATAGAGATATCCGATCAATAAAGTTTTGTGTTAATGCAAGACTCAAAGGTAGTGCACGGGACTCCCAGGTTTAAGTCCTCCAATTCTTTAAGAGAAATTTTGGTTAAAGCTGGCGTTTTGCTAGAGTTGTTGTCATCTTAAGGAGTCAGTTATCCAAACCTGAGTTTTTTAAAAAAGCATTATTTTAGCAGAATTTCAAATTAATCTTTTATGGGTTTTAAAATATTTTAATGAAACCTGTAAAAACTTGTGCAGTTACAAGATATTTTTCATCATTTAATAGCAGCATATGTATACCCACAGCGGATGTTTGTAAGTAGACTTTTTTTAGCTCTCACTGTGAACTGTATGGCTAATTCTAAAGAGGCTCTTATATATTTGTGATATTTTGAACATTTAGAGAAGCTGCTGTGAATAATTTGATCTCATTGGCTTCAATAGTATGGTTAGTTCCTACCAGGGCAAAAGCTACCTGCTTGCTAGAGTTTTCAGAGCAGTTTAGTGTGCAGAACAACAGAAGTAGCTTTTTGCAGTTCTTATTTTTCAAGCCTATTCTGGAAACGAGATGGGAGGGAGGAGGAGATGGCATACTATTCTTTTTACAGTGATTTTAATTTGGGGGGTGGGGGGAAATAGTAGAGGGATGTTTACATGAAGCTGACATCTTAGAGCAAACGTGAGTAACAAATATTTAGGAATCATTTTGCTACACCACTGGTTTTGGTTAATGTATATACTATACTTACTATTGCAAAAGAAATTGACTGGAAAATCTCACTGTAGCTTAATATATTACCAACAGTGTCAACAGGACACATCATAGGAGAAGAGCAGGAAGTTACTAATCTAATTCCATGGTCTCGTTGTTTACAAGAGGAATTTAAAGTGACAGTGGGATTTACACGTAGAATTATTAGAAAGGGTGTTGGAGTTGATAAACTGTGATAAGCTGTCAAAAGCCTAATGTTTTTGAAAAACACTTGTCCTTGTGAAATTAAGGATACATTTTAGCAAGGCCTTTAAGCCCTTTGTAGTGTTTAAGGGAACCACTGACTCAAAATGCTATCCAAAGAGTCCTTATCCTTGACTAGAGAAGGGCTGGAAGGGAGGGAGTTCCCAAATATTTTTTTGCCAGGTACCATCATCAACCACAACAGCAGCTGGTACTGTCACTGGCAGAAGTATCTCTGGTGTTACGTCAAATCTTATACCACTTGAAAGCTGCTTGCATACTACTACTTGTAGGCATATCTTAGTTTAAGAATTCTGTAAAATACAGTAAGTCGGAGAGCTGTGAAGATTTTAAAACACTTATCAAAGGAGAGTGATTCAGGGATTAAAATGCCAGTGAAAAGATTCTGTGTGGTATGTGAAGCAACTGGTAATATTTAATTGCCTTTAGAAGAAGACGTTCGTGGTAAATTCCAACTCTCCCTACTCTTGACAAAATATAATGCTTAGTAGTTTAAAGAACCAGAAAGGGTGGCACAAATGCTGGCGTTTACAGGACTCATCTATAACTTTTGGCATGGAAATCAACACCCGGGTTTAGAAACAAGCACAGTATTACATCATGCTGAGAGCTTCATATTTTTAAACAGTAGAGCTTACGGGTACTGTACATTTTCAGCCTAGGCAACTGTTTTTGTTCAACTGGGGGAGGGAAAGACAACTTTGAATTGCTTCTAAGTCATTTGTATGTGTGAGTGATCCCCAAATCCTTACACTCGCTTTTAGGCTTGTAAGAAATGTGTGCATGTTTGAAGGAATGACTGAAGTCTTCTCCAGACACCCAAAAGCTAGACAAAAGCAGAAATGTTGCAGTTTTCAAGGAATGCAGGACAAGAGAAGTACTGCAAAGGGAGCCTGAGACCATTAGGTGCACAAAGGCAAGATTTGGAGCAGATAGGCTTAGGTTGGCATAACTAGCATATCTGTGGAGCCAAAATAGCTGTAAAGGGGAAACAGCAAACCTAGCTGCACAGGAGTTACTTTATATGTGCTTATTTACACGAGCACTGTGTCCCCTTTGTATCTCACACTGATCTTTTCTGGCAAAGCTTCTTAGTTTACTTTGCATGAGAAAGCAGCTCCATCTAACCCTTCTTCAAGATAGTGAGTTCAGAAAGAACTGAATAACTTCTCGGAGACCTTTGCTGTCTTGCAGGACTTGACCCACACTTGAAACAGGCCCCCAGAGTGTTTAAGAAATGTAAAAGTTAGCTTACTTGTTCAGTTTGAGATCATCCCTAGGAGGCCCATTTCTGAGTTATGAACATCTGCACTCTGCAAAGTTAAGTCTCGTTAGAGATATTAAACCAAGTAACAAAATTAAGATGTCAGAAGCGATGATTGGCTTGTGTTCCTGTAGCCAAGAATTCTAGAAATATAGGCGTCAGAGTGTTCTGCAGGCACATCTATGCTGGGCAGTTTTTACAACATGTCAACCTTAGATAGGCTTCCTATGCAGAGGCCTAAAATTCCAGGAAAGCAAGGCGTGTACCAGCACACTCTGACTACACCTGCCTTCCCCCAGAAAAGCTTTTAAAACCATTCATCAGTTGCAGCCAGATTTAACATGCAGTCATAGCCTCAAAGACTGGAAATTCCTACCATGAAAACAGGCAGCTGGTCAGAGAAGAGAGACTTTTATTGCCTTCATTGAGAGAAAGGCTGAGAAGAAACGTAAAACCAGAATAAGATGTTAGAAGATCTACCATCTAGGGAAAGATGCAAATCCTTCTTAGACAGTTACAGAAAATTAGACAAGCTGCACAGAGATTTTTGCCAAAGATAGACAAAATTACTGAAACTTGCGTAGATTATTTGATGTCCAAGAAGGAACAAACTAATGTTACAGCCTTCCTATGATATGCTTGAAGTCAGTCAGTCAGTCAGTCAGTAGGTACAGGTTCAGAGGAAACCAGTCTTCAGTTATCTTGCTGCTTACAGAACTATTTTCCTTGTTGTCTCCAGGCTGATTTGCCAACCCTGAAACCAGGTCTTCAGGTGATCTAGCCCTTTGGCTAGGTCATGATTATTCCAGTCATCCTGGCATACCTGAAATTCAAACTGAAAACAAAGGATATGCATGTACCACACAGCAGAGAGCTCTACAGAGATTGCATCCAGTCCTTGTTTTCAGCCATAGATGGGCTATGTCATTGGGTCAGCGATTCGCTCTCCTTTAATGTAATTAAATTTCACCTAGAATTGTGCAGAAATGCTGTGTAAAGCTCCATTCGTTAGTGGATTGTGCATCCTGGACCCTTAGGACCAGAGTTGTTTTGCTTTTCTGGGGACACTTCTCAGCAGTTCCTACTGCCTCGGTGCTCCACAAAGCCAGAGATAAAGAGGTATTTTCAGATCACTGCTATTTGGAAAAGCCTGGGTTAAATCAGGCAAAGAAGGCAGTCCTTCCACATTAGGGCCTCCTTCCCGTGGGAAGTCTGTAGTAAGAAGTTTACATTTGCACAGCAAGTACAACAAGCTCTGCCGTCTCCCTCCCCACCAGCTGTCAGCTGAATGGGTCCCTCCGTTTTAAACTTCTTTCTAGAAGCCCGAAACCTGCACAGCTGATTATGCTTCTAGCAGTCTGCCGATTCTGTTATGACTGCACATCCCATCACACATGCCTGGTCCCCCGACTGGTTAAATTCACTACAACAAGCTTCTAGAGTTGTTACAGAAGTGTTCACACAGTAAGCTATATGAAAGGAGATCGTTATTTCGTTTAGCTAAGATTCTCTATTCTTTGTGCCCTGCCCAAAATGTCTTAAGTTCATAGCACTTTAACAAATCGCTATGATGAATAATAAGTTATTGTCCCTTATATCATGGTTCTTATTAGAACTTTGTGGAAAGCTACAAAATCTGGATGGTGGCATTTTTTCTGTATTCACTTCATAACAAGTGAACTTTGTATAATGCAGTATTAAGGCTATCTTGTGCATTCTTCTGTACACTGAATCTTTCCCCGCTATTTATAATTCTTTTGGACCAGATTGTTTTTACAGTATGTCTGATCTACTATTGCTCTTCTGGGATCAAAACAGTCAAAATAGGCAAGAGTTAGAACATCGGATTAAGAGCGTCAGTGATACAAATTGTATAGTCTAAAAAGAAAACAAGTTAAGCCATCCAAATTTGTGTTTAACTTCTCACTGTTGATGGAAATATGAGTCTCATTCACCCCTCCTCTACCTTGTGTGCTGTGTACAGCTACCCTGCAGCCACAGTGTAGAATTACCCTCTGCTGAGCAAAGATAAATGTCTAAAGCTATTCAAATCAGCTAGTTTAAAGCTAGCTCTGCTCTTTCTGTGACTGCCAGTTAGACGTGCCTATAGACACTACATTTCAGAGGGAGGATAGAAGTAGCGGTAGAGATGAACCAAGATCTTAGTTTAGATTTAAGCAGAGTTTAAACTAAAGATGGATCAGTCTTAACTCATCAGCTATCAGGTTCATTATGAACTTAATGAACACCCTGGTCACACTTCCATGTTTGTTATAAAGCATGGTTTCAAGTAAACAGTCTCGCTAAATCTGACCACTGACCCAGGCCACTGGTATGCAGATACGGGTTGCTAACACCTCTAGGTTTTGCATTGTAAAGACATTTCAGGCAGGTATTTGATGCGGATTCTTGCTATACCAACTGCAGTGATTAGGCAGCAGTCTCAAAGATGTTTATATACATATAAAATATCAGGTTTAGCTAACCTAAAATACCGCTTTCAAGTTCTAGTTAAATGAATGCTTGACCAATGAAAGACATTGAGATTTGCAATTAAAGGCTCATTTTAGGCCACTGTTAGTAATATGTATGATTATATTTAACAGTCTTTGGATTTAATTTCTCCTTTCCTTTTGAGTAGAGGCAGGCTACTGTAATAAGCAGTACTTTTTGATATCAGGAGATGAGATAAGCCCTTATTTTTAAATAGGCTCTAAACGGTTAGATGGTATTTCTCATGGTGCTCTGACCAAGAGACTTTAGTCAGGTTCAGGCTCAACCAAGATGCCACTTAGAACAACAGCAGCTTGCTGAAAGACAGCTAGTACCTAGTGTTTGTAGCTTCAGATGTAGTTCGTTAACTACCATTTCATTTACTTGGCAAAAGCCTTTTACTGAATTGTTTTACGACCAACTTACTCATCCACATGAAGTCAAATTTCCTTTACTTCCTACTAATTTATCAGCAGCAATAAACCACAGACCCACTCCATGGTAATGTAGGTAGGGAGTTAGTTTATTCTCCAGCCTGCATCTGCCTTGGTAATCTTGTTCTTTTTTAACCAACCTTCTATCCATCTCCCACAGTTTCTCACAAGACTCACTGGTGCCACTATTTCTTGACACAAACTTCTGGCAGAGATCACAATGCTTGGTTGGTCCCACTGACAGTCTGGGTGTTAATTTAATGTTTTCATAACCAACACTAACATTCCAACAGACTTGAGTATTAGTACCACTTTCACACCTGCCATTTATTATTATTTTCAATTGATTGGTTCTATGTTTCTCATCTTACACTTGTCAGCTAGGCTGGGGAGTATGCTGAGCTCACATGTCCCATTCTGCTTTCACATACCTGCAGAAGCATCATATGTATGGATGGAAACTACCACTCCAAAGACCTTTTCATCCCAATGACGGACCTGCCACCTTTCACCTGAAATACAGGGGCAGTTAAGTAGGGTGCCTAAGGTTAGCTTCATCAAAAAAAGAAAAGTCAAGCTTGTATGTTTCTTCATGCGTCCAAATTTAGAATCTCAAACTTCCCTCACTAAGCTGTTGCCTAACTTCTGAGGCTCTTAATAGTTATCTTTCTTTTCATCAGTAAATCCCCCAGGCATACCCAGAAACAGACGTGAGCTGTTTAAGTCTTTACAGTGTCCAATAGCCATATGCGTAGCCGAACTCCTGAGCTCTGCTGAGATCCAGAAACTAGGAGCTTCCCTCACTACTTTGCATGTGGATGCTGATCCAAATCACATCAGCTGGGCCCCTTCCCTTTTGTCTCTTGCCCCTGAGGACACTGGCCTGGTAACTCTGGGTCAGGCCACTAAGTGCCTAGAAGGCAGAAGTGACAATGCCTAGTGCTGTTAAAATTAAATCCTGTTGTTAAATCTAGTTCCTAGTGTTTTTGTGGAACCTCTCCTTTTCTCCCATAGAAAAATGCACTAGGTAGGATTTTTGCCTCCCTCTCCCCAGGCTTTTATAAAGTGAGAGCTGGGGAAACGAGGGAGTTAGTGATACTTCCCAATATATTTCATTCTGTGATGAAAATAATACTCAGAAAAAGAGTAGTGCACATTAGAAACCCAACTGCACAGTGTGCTAATTTAAGCCCTTGCTCTTCCACTTCCCTCTTCCCCATTCTGGCATTCACTGATCTTCTTTATCCTAGTTAGGTAACCTGCCTGTAGGACCACACATGTCTCTGCTTGTTTTGAAGAGCACCTCACCTACTGTGTGTGTTGTATGGTAACAACAACAGGAACCATACCAACAAGATGTGCAGAAGCGGACTAGAAAGGTTTTCACGGCAATGCTACAAGCCGTAGGTGCTGACCAGCCTGGGCACAAGCTGTTGCTGTAGAACACTATAACTATCTTTTTGCACCCCTGATGATTCAAGTGATTTAGAGAACAGAAGATGAAAGTGTACCCAGGTATAATTCAATTCTACCTTAATTACCTGATTTACATCAGACTACACATCTAGATTTTTTTGTCCTAGCCCGCATTCCGCAGGTATGTTCAAACAGCAGGTAGGGTGTGCAATTTTAGCTGGTTTTGTTTTCAGGTTGTGGAGGCAGTGAACTGGATAAAATCTTCACTGTTCAAAAAGAATAAGCCAGTACGTAGTTTAATGACCCTTACATTGTTCAAACAGAACCTGAAATTCTTCTTTCTCCCCACCAATAGCAATAATGAGGAGTTGTTGGAAAAGGTTTCCGCTCTTTTTAAACCTTAAAAAAATATTAAAAATTCTAAGCTAGTTTTTCTCGAGGTTCAAAACTTGAATTTTCAGACATGCTAAAGAGCTAGACTAGCAGAAGCTTTAACAAGGACACTCCCTCCCACATGCTTAAGTATTTGAGCTAAGGAGAAATGCCTTTCTCTCTTAAATTCTCAGATTTCTCTTGTTTGTCTGGTTACCAAATAGATTTATATTCCCTAGAAGAGATCTTATTTCTATCATAACTGCATTACCTCCATGTAGACGAACAATGTATCTCTTGAAAGCTTTTAGAGTTACTTATTTATGAAAAAAGTAACAATTTTTCTCGGTTTGCCATCCAGGGTTAAGTTGCCATCAAAGTTACTAGCAGAAATTCATTCTCAATGGATATAGCCTGGATATATTAAAAAAATAATTCTATTCAAAAGAAAATAGCACGTACATTTTATCTTATTCTCAGAGTATGCTACTGAATCAAAATGCATGCTAATAAAACCAATCCTCTCCATACCTGGAGATCTTCACTGAGAAGGATATACAGGAATCTTGATGCATCCTCTGTGAGGACTAAATTATTGTTTTCCTGGTGTTACAGTAGAAAATACTGGTGTGAGAGAAAGTAAGTACTGTGCCCCAAATCCTGTGGTGAGTCCACAGCGGGACTGTGAGTACAACCCTGGTTTCTTGACTCTCCAGGCTCGCATCTTGGTCATGAGCTCGTAAGGTAAATATATTTACAGTTAAAATTTGAGATATTTATTCACTGATGCTTTTCGTAGAATCATAGAAACACAGAACAGTTGGGGTTGGAAGGGACCACTAAAGGTCATCTAGTCCAACCCAGAGCATCTCCAATATTAAGAGAGCTGGTCCCACAACTGCAGGGCTGTAACGCTTGCACTTGTGTTTCCCACAGACTTGGGGGCTGTTCAGGATGCACTGAGCAGCCAGCTGAACCGAGTCCTTGGGAATCACAGGGCAGGAAATGGGAACAGCCGAGACCGAGAAGCCAGATTACAGCTGCCTTTGTAGGTAGCACTCAGTTCTTCTGGAGGTGAAGGGAAAAAATGCTCAGCTGGATACTTCACCTTACAGGGCACTAGCGTGAAGTTTTCGAAACAGTAAGATAATATTAAAAACAAGCAAGGGCTGATGAGCTCATGAGATGTAATTTACATAGCAGAATACAGATGAATTCATTGCAGATTCTCTCTTCTTGTGCCACAAACAACCTCCCCCCAGCAAAACAAAACACACACAAAAACATTCGTTATTACATTGAAATCATAAAAGGCAATGAACTCCTGAAATGTCAAAAGCCCTAGCTACTACCTGATGAATGCAGGAGTCCAAAACTAGCCCTGACATAAAAATGAGTATCTTGTTATGGTTTTTCTTCTAGTTTTCCTTTCAGTGTCCGCAGACCTCTACTCAGCTTTCACTAAATGTGACTGTTCAGGTTCCCTGCCACTGGAATCATTCTCTGCTCCATTTCCCTTGTTTCTGAAAGATCCTTCAGGTTATTCTACAGTTAAGTTTGTAGTTTTGTGAAGGAGACTTTATGTCGAGACAGTGTCTTCTGCACCCTGTTAGTTTTCTGTATTTGTATATCATTGAATTGTGTTTATTGTTACTTCTGCTACCTTTGTGAAAGGTTTATTATTTTTGTCTGCCATTGTTTCTGGAATTTCTTAAAGCTCATTTTTGTAAGGTTTCCATGTATTGTAACTTGCTATGGCACTTTTTTTTTCATTATATAAGTCCAGCTACCAACAACACAACATCTGGGCATCTGTCATCAGCTAAGAACATGCAATGAAAATAAAAATATATAATGCACAGATTAGAATCCCTTTAGCTGCTTTCTCTAATTGGTGCATTTCCTTGCTGACCTTTGAAAACTCATTCCAAAGCTGGAATTCGCTTTGCCTAGCAAGGTGGAAACTTGTCAAACTTGGTCCAAACCGAGGAACTTTCTGCTAAAAATACCTTTGGCTGAGGAGTTTTGTCAGATCTGTAGATGGTCTAAGTTGTTCGTCAGAGCTGAGTGAGATTGGTTTATGCTCCTCCTTTTTCTTGATAGAGAAATGAAGGGATTTGTTTTGGGGGTTTTTGTTTTTTAAACAAAGCTTTATTTGCAAACAGGCAAGCTTTTTTTCTTAAGTCTCTTCTACGAGAGTACGGCAGTATGGTCATGTTTTAAAACTCCTTTTTCTTCTGTGCTAACTTCTTTTCCTCTCTTCCATGCTTTCTTTTTTTTTTATCCCCTTTCCCTTTCCTTTTCCCTTGCCTTCCTTAAAGTATCAGGAACAGCTATTCAAATTTCCTTGGCTTTTCTGACAAACCTCAGAGATATCTTCTGGGCTTTCATATCTTAACAGGCTGAACAGTTAGTTTTTGTTCCCAAATGTTAAATAGCCATTGAAATGAAGTATTTATCAACAAAAGCTGAGTTTTAGCAGCCCAGCAAAAACACAAACAAAATGAAGTTATTAATAAATTACTGCCTTTAGGCCCACACTTGTTCCTGAGAAGCAGAAAAGACCTGGTTGTTTCCTGCATTGTTAAAAAGTAGGTCTGTTTACTTGCATAGATATACAGAGATCACACAATTAATCCAGTTTTGTATCATTCCACTTGCCTTTGCCTCTTTTAGTAGTTCTCTATCACCACCATCTATTCCCTTCTCCATTTGTTTAGCACTGTGGGGAAGGGAGCATTACCAGGACTAAGGAGGCCTGAGCGATGTCCTAAACATACTCCAGGAGGTAGCTCCGTAGCTGGCGAGCAGCAGAGTCTTCAGTTCACATCTGCACATCACCCTGCAGCAGCAATCAGCATTCCCACACCACGAGCCTGCCCAACCCCAGAAAGCTGGGCAGTTTTTCTGCTCTTGTCCAGGTGGCAAAGGCCAATCTCTGTGGAAGTCATTAAGGAGAACAGCAGGTGTTGACAGTTTCTTACACAAAGCAAATCTCACATTAGTTTTCCACTTTCTACTAAGTTTTTGTTGCCCTCCCTTTGATTGTTGTGATTTGGGAACATAAGCAGTACTCAAATACTTGTTCATTAAAGATACACAGCAAATGTATGTTTACATATTTATGAGAAAAACTGCAAGTTTTCTGCTTCATTCATTTTTGTTCTAACTAGCGGCCTGACATTTAATCCCAGTGAAGCTGTGAGCTACGCTTTCAGTGTTTTAGCTGGTAAATGTCACTCTGCTACAGTGCTGCATTCACCAACTCTAAAGCAGCTTTTATCAGCAGTGGTGCCATGTGCCAGTGTTCCCAGCGTGCCAGACTGCTGGCTTAGCTTGTTTTCTTTCAACTGCTATAGAAAATATCTGAAACAGAAAGGCAAGAACTGTTCCATTTTTATATGAAAGTGATTAATATGAAATTAGCTTTATAGAGAGAGTTGCTATGTATAAATGTTGTATTCTGATCCTTTACTTTTGAACCTCCATTAATATACAGATTGATTAGTTTATTGTACTGTTTAAAAGTCTGGTTACATTGAATTGGTAGAGGATTTTAGTATGTAGGATTTAGTTTATAGACCTAGCTGTGAAGCCAGGCAGCCAGACAGCCATTAACAGTTAGCTGGTCATTTCTTTGCATTAGAGGCAAAGGTAAATGATATAAAGAGACCTGCAGCACTGGCTTCTGGAACGATCCCTTACAGCTTGTTGGCAGCAAAGTCAGATAGCCCAGTGACCAAGAAAGTCCTTGGGCAGTTGCAGCTCAAGAGGTCACAAAGGTGACACAAAAATTGTCTTTTGCCCCTTCTTTCCCCCTTTCTGCTGCCTCACCAAGGAAGGCTGAACCAAATAAACTAGAGATCTTCAGAGGCATATCTCGTGCAACACAAATATTCTACAGGCAGCCTTGTAGCTAAAGTAAATAGATATTGGGGAACACTTACCCTGAATAGCTGGTTGACCTTGTAGAGGCCCTGGTCCCTTCTTGCCCAACAGATGCCTGCTTCTTCTCCACAGCATGCTAATGACTGCCCCTGGATTCCCTGAGAGATACTTGTATTCTGCTGGAGGGGAAAAACAAAAGCTTTGGTCTTTTCAAGGTGGAAGACATCGGTCATTCTCCAAAATTTACTTTTGAACAGTGTTTTGAAATTCACTGGTAGGACAGCTTATCTTCTCTTACATGTTTAAGGAAGGCTGCAGATGATTCAGTTCCTTTTCACCATCAACAAGTTCGTATGCTGGCAGGAGCTGAACAGCAGCATTTCTAGCTTATAGATTCCACACGGTTCCTCTTCTTTATAATGTGCACACTTGTTTTCTCAGAAGTTTCCCCTGTATCCCTTGATGAGTGTATGATGTTGGATTCCAGGCAGCGGGGATGCTGGTCTCCCTTCCTGCTGAGGGTGTGAGAGGGAGTAAGTAGGACTGGTCAGACCAGATTTTTGGAGGAGAATTGCCATTCCAACACGTGAGCAACTGCACCAGTTCTAGGTATGACATGTCTCTAGACACGCACTGAAGGTTAACTGAAGGTTAATTTTTAACGATCAGAAAGATTGATTAATAGTTCTGACTTACAGATCACGACCTCAAATTCAGATAGGGATCTATTTGTCTGTTGGCTTCAGCAGGTTTATACTAGAGTCTCTTTCAGGGGACAATTGCTAAACCCAAGCATTTTAGAATAGGAACACCTTAGTTCCTATTCTGACATCAATAGTCAGAGTATTTTATGGGCATTTTGCATACAGAGATCCTATAGAGCCGCATCTGCTTTGTCTTGTTTGAACTGGTATGGGTGGAAGGGGAAAGAGCCGAGGACATGAGTTATGATCAGGTCATGTTTTTTCAGAGATGCCTAGTCCGTAATTTCCCTGATCCTTTTTCCCGCATGCAAGTACTTTTCCATGAATCAAAGGGCATCTGAGAAGCAGCTTACAAATTATAAACAGTCGGTAGAAGGTATAAATTGAGGAAATCATATCAAAACCTGGATATAGTAAGGGTATTTTATTATGATTTTAGTTCTGATGATTGCTTTTCTGTTTTGCACCTCAGCAAAGTAATAACAGCAACTCAGTGTGGCCTTTAGCTACATATAGATTCACAAATAGACCCATTTACTATTATTTCATTACGTGATCTTTTGTGAGTACACTTAGTTTGGTATTCATTCTAGCATTTACCTTTGTATGTGCGACTAGACACAAGAATACCAAATACCACAACGACTGGAGCTGCTAGCCAAGTTTAATAAAGGGGGGAAGTAGGATGAAGCCTATGGCACAGTGGCTTGATAAAGACCATGATTGTAATAATTCAGCTTTTTATAAAACCTGTTCTACAAATCTCAACTTCTGGGCTGAGGAGAATGTTAGGATGTCTACCTGACCTAAATCATACCTGCGACTGGTATTTTTTCTGTCAGACTGTGGAAAGTAAGGGACCGATGTGAAACTCCCTCCTTGCTTTAGACAACTGGGCTGAGCTTTCGTAACAGACGGAGGCTAAAAGAGTGCAGAGCCGGTACGAGTCTGGAAGGCAGGCAGGTGGGAGGGCGCCTGGGAATAGGGATGCAGAGGGAGACGAATACCAGAGATCACAAAGAAAACCAGGGAAGAAGGATGGGTGGGCGACGTCTCAGAGGGCTGGGTAGAGTACAGAGAAACATCGAAATGGAAGACACTGAGGAAAGGACAGGGGAGAGGACTGTAATGCAACAGAAAAAGGGCTTGGGGAGCAACGAAGATGAGACAGTACTTGTATTCCAGGTAGCTCTACTAAAGGAAAGCCAAAGTGGAGTTTCTGTTGAGCAGTGGTGCACATTTTTATCTGTTCGCTTACAGCTGAATTTTGAATCTGAAATTAGTAGTCAGACTGAATATTCAACTCACAAAAAAAAGTAGTGAATCACTTCTTTGGACTGTTTTGGTGCTTCTTAGGCACTTGTCTGAAACAGACCAGATTCTGCAGCAGGGACCCTGGTGGGTTTTGCCTGCAAACACAGGAGAACAGTCCAAGTTGTTTCCTATGCCTGTTTACACTACAGTAACAAATGTTATTACAAACAGAGATACCTAAACATGCCTTAATTTTGATATCAGTAGCCATGTACCAGTAGCACAGTCAACACCAGTGCAAATTAATCAAACTTGTCAAGAAAGAGGGCAAAATGCCTGGTTTAGTTCACAGGTATGGGAAAGTTTCTTTGAAGTGCTAAAAGGCAGCATGTGTGGTTGGTTTATGTCCTTGCTTGCCAAGCCAAATGTGTAAAAAACAGATCATCATTCTCAGCAGACTGTAGAGTAGGTTTTAAAGTCCCAACACGGATTCACCTGAAATCAGGTTCAGCAGGAGGTTTGAAACCATAGTATCTTACTCTGATTTCCAAAATCTAGTATGCAAATTCAATGCGTTCAGCCTCTTTGCTTCTTAGCTCTATAACTGCAAATATGAAAGAATTGCACTGTTGCAATTTTCTTGTACAAGTACTTGTGGCTGTTGATAACCTAAAATTTCAAGATTAAAACAGTATACAGCATGTTGCTTGTAAGGGTCTTCCAGAAAATGTCAGCAAGTCTTGCATGAATAAATAGTTCAGTTAAGATCAACCATAAAATTGGAGTAATTTTGCATACCGTATTACATTCTGTTGATTCTGATGAGAAAACACTGCATTACAGTCGTTGCATCCCCAAGCTAGATTTCTGGGGCCATCTTAAAGGCAAAGGAAAGTACAGGTGAGAGAGTTTGGAACTCAGTAGTACCAAAGCTGCTGCTGCTTTTAACTGAGGCAAGGTGCTGTTAGCCAGTTCATCAGTGGGATCTTGCCACGAAGCAGGGAAGGAAATATTCTGAAATGTTTGCTACAGCCCTGAAACAGAAACTCTTGATATTTTTTTTCCCCCCCACCAATATAGTATCTTTCACAAGCTGGTGAACTTGGAACAAAAAAATGTGAGTTTATAGCAGATAGGGCCATGATTTTATGAAAGAACTCTTTATTTCCACGTAAACCCCAGCTGTGCAGAAAAGTGCTGATTACATGGTAGTAGTTAAATTTAGTAAGAAATGCCTTGCCTGAAATCAATTTTGATACCCAAGTAGAGTGCGTAATATACCCTGGTTTAAACCTTTTACTTTTAAGCAATCTGTTTTTCAGTTTAGCAATGTTTAAAATTGAAAGACCACTTTCTTTTACTGTTAACATTTATAAGTGAATTTGAGATCCTCTGCTACAAGGACATGACATGTATTTACCAAAACGTCTTCCTTCTGTATGGTTGTTTCTATGTACTAGTGTTTATTAAAAGAAAAAAAAAATCCAGTCGTGCATATCAGCTAGTAGATTCTGATGAAGGTCCTAATTCATCAGCACATTTTTGCTGAACTCTTAAGTGTTTTGCTGACTTAAGCCAAAGTTCAAGAGGTTTATAACTGGATCCCAGGTTTAGTAATCCTAATTAAACTTCTTTGGCTTTATTATGCCTTAATCTGTGCACAAATCTCATGATTGATACAACACAAAGCTGTGACTGAGATTGGAAGCTCTTTTAGTTATATACCCATGAGTCAAGGAATTCTGCTTCCTTCACAGAAATTAACTATGCCGTCTCAGAGCTCTTGTCCTCCTCCTTGACGTGTAAAGAAAGATGATCTTTTTTGGCAGCTACTTTGAAATAATGTCTTTTGTTTGCCCCATCCCCCCCCCTTTTATTTTTTCATATTCACTTGCCTCTTCTGTTTTTTAAAATTCCTTTGGAAATACTTTTTTTTAAACTGTAATGTTATATGAATATACAGACTTTTAATTCTTTACCATATGAAAAAACTCATGTTTTACTTTTGTAAAATGTTTCATCTCTTTTAGATACTGTGCAATGGACCAGGAACATGTGTCCCTGTCTGTATATCTGCTCTTCTTCTTGGGCTTCTAGGAATAAAGAGAGCAATCATTGTGTATGTAGAGAGCATCTGCCGCGTGGAAACTTTATCCTTGTCTGGAAAGATTCTTTACCACTTTTCAGATTACTTCATTGTTCAGTGGCCTGATCTAAAGAAAAAATATCCCAAGTCAGTATATCTTGGTCGAATAGTGTAACAACAGAAGACAGGCTTTACCTAAAATAAACTCTGCAAGCTCCTCACTGAAGAAATGCATTCATGTAGCAATTTATTTTCAAGGATTCCTGTTAAGAATTTAGGCTGGTACTGGAAAAGGAGACACCAATAAAGATGTCTCTACATTTAAGTACATTTTTATGTAGTTGTATTTATTGCCATCATGTAGGTCTGTTCACCAATACCCCATAATGGCCTTAAGTCTATGCTGTCTCTGTTTTCATCTAGTTTTCCTGCTGTGTGAATGGCAATTTTTGTCTACAAATAAATATGGGAATGTGTATGAATTGTAACATTTCCTGTAAGGAAACTTTGTGTAGTTTTCTAAATTGTAAGAAACAAAGTCTTGTTCTAGCACAACAGACTTTATTTCCTGTATGCTAGCAGTGAAGTCCCTTGTGATTCCTTAGAGTATGAAGGAAACAGTTATATTAAGTTGGCTTCATGACAGTTTGTACGCTACAGTCTTCCAAAACCCCCAAAGCATTACACCAGTATCATTTTTCCTCTGGGCTTGTCAAAGCTGTCCTTATAATCGTAGTGCACCTTTTGAAAATTGTTGCTCACTTCTAAAGATAAATAAAAAGGTGACAAGTGTCATGCTACAGGCACAGTACTTAGAGATTTAAGAAGTACTTTCTTCAAAGCTTACGTGCAAAAAATCCTTAGCAGGCTTACATCATGGAGAGCAAACTGTCACTTGGGAAAATTGAACTGGTTCAGGCTCTAAAATACAGAAAAGAAAAAAAAAGTGTTACTATCGGTAATAGGGGAAGGAACAGAGTTTCCCTCTCTTTTCCTGGTACAGTGAATTTGACTTTCAGTATATCCTGTTTTCTCATTTTAAGTACCTTACTTTCAGCAGTACAATATGCACTTAAGATTTTGACATGGAAAATGGTATTCTGTACATTGGAACAACTTTTAAAAGGTGTTTTGTTGGAGCTAAGTGTGTGAAAGTCTACTTTAGCATTTCACATTCATCTGGCAAAATGTAATTCTACACACTGTTCCACCTCTAAAGCAACACAAACACATCTGTCATCTGTACACACAGAGCTATGTGTCTGGCTACAGAAACATATACGAAAAAAAAAGCTCAAAGAAAAGTAGAAACGCTCTGCAGACTGCACAGCCTGACCCTGGTGAAGCCAACAGCAGCTCCTCGCGCTGCCCCGGGAGCAGACTCAACTCTCTGAAGCCTTTTCCTCAGTGTCGGATGTCAAAACCTTGCAGCAGTTATTCTGGTAGGGAATGGGGGTTGGAATTTGGCTGAAATAAGTTTAAATAAATTTGGCTGAACCACCACGGAAACGGTGGTTCCTGCTGTTAGCAAACAAGGATCTAGAGGAATAGTCTGCTTTATGCAGAAAATCATTAGAAATCATCAGGCAACATTATGCAGAAAATCGCTGTCATGATGTTGCGAGGCCCTGTGGGGAAGCCAGCCGTTACAACCTGTCCAACAGGCTTAATAATCCTCAGCATAAGTAGAGTCCCTTGATGTGGTCACATGTGAGTTCAGAACAGAGAGTTTTTGTGGTTTTTAACCTAGATTATGTCTGACATTAAAGAGCAGTTAATAGGTTAAGACTATGTGGGAAGGACTCTCTGTGCAGTACATACTCAGGTCCTTGAACGTGACCTGGCTGAAGTAGATCTGATGTGTGCAAGGGCTTTTTTTCCCTGGACTGGAGCAAGGACTATCTTATCAGGACTTTCTGCATAGTTGCAGATAGTTTGGTGAATTGGAGATGCACTGGACTTTATTATGGCTAATGGTAGTTTATTTTAGATTAGTGCTCTCTGCGCTGAATCTTGCGCTGAATCTTGCTTTCTGTTTTGCAAGGGAACTAGAGCAGAGGGGAATGAGGACAGAGGCAGCCTCGTCCTCTGCTCCGGGTAAGGGGCAACAGCACAGGATCAACGCCCCGAGGGTTAGAGAAGCATGAGAAGAGAAAGGCAATGAATGCTTCCATTCATGCACCACATCCCGTGCCTGAATAGCCCGCTGGCCTGGCAGGGAGGCAGACTCCTAGACCGCCTCGCCCGTAAACGCAGCCAAGGCTCAAACGGCGCCGAGTTCACATGCTGCTTCTGTGTAGAGCAAAGCAGAATGTAGACCATCCTCGTCCTGCTCTAGATTTATACCTCGGTGAAGGCATCTCTGGCTGCTTGGTTCCTCCCTTAGAGCCCTGACCAGGGCGGGATTTTGGCTTTTGGTGCGCTTTCAAACTGTGGGTTCATAAACTTCGTGAGTCTGCCTTTGAACGCCGGGGAGTTCCAGGAATTTTCTTCCACCTGTCACCTGCATGGCAACGACTACTGCTGAAGGAAATCACTTGCCTGCTCAGACTTGTAACCTCCCATGTAAGCACTCTGAAGGTAACAGTAGATTTCTTCACAAGAGGCTGTTCTGAAAAACTGAACTGCTTCAGGCCATCTGATGTGGAGGAATCGCATTTTCAAGGACTTGGGAAGACTTTTCCCCCTTTACTTCACTGCCGGCCTTTTGGGGGAGCAAAGCCAAGAGAATCTGCCTGTGTTCCCCCAGCTGCATGTTCTTTACTCTGTTTGGTCAACCTGGGAAACACAGGTTAAAATAGCGCATATAAAGTGGGTTTTAGTCCGGATAATCGACTATGAGAGTGTGGGACGGTACCCATTTCCTTATATTTGTTGCTATTTTCCTTACTGATCACTGGCTGAAATGCCAACTTGAGTTAAGGACACTTACTTTTCGGCAGTTTATAATTAGTCGCAGTAAGTGAAAACTTGGATTAGAAATGACCCAGAAGTCTGTAAAGTTGGAGCAGCTAGAACTACTCAGGAGAGCTCAGAAACGGAAAGATCACAGCCTAACTCTGACGGAAGCCTTCAACAAAACGCTGCATCGCCACCACAGGGGACGGAACACGGAAAAGAGTTCCTGGCTTGAATTCTCTTAAAGGAAGTTTTGTTATCAGCTAGATTGACTTTTCCTTGAAAAGATTATCTCAAGTAACTGCTGGTTCTCTCCAAAAGCACGGTGGAGGCGAAGTAAACCAGCATTTTGTTATTGAGTAGCTCTTATCTTTTGTTTGTAGTAGGTGGGTACAACCAAACTGTCATCGTTCTAGGGGAAAATTGCATTCTCCCAGCATGGAACAGAAAACAGCGCTCCCAGGGTCTATCCAAAGACTTCAAGGTCGCTGACTGGATTCGTTATATTTAGATTCTTGGGTTTACTGTGTGTCATTCTTTCCCTTAAATATTAACATTGAGGCAAACACGTTTGCGTTATGTATGTGAGGCACGTTTGGAGCGAAATACATTATCTCTTTTTTCTCCATTTCCAAAAGAGGAAAACATAATACCTTATGGATTTAAAGGAAAATAGGGAAGAAATATATTCTTAAAGAAATCAAATATGACTTTATGGAAATATCATCATCAAAATTGGCAAAGATTCGAAAGAGAACAGAAGGCATCCAAAAATTCCTTCCCCAAGTCCTAGCCTGGAAGCCAAATTTTAAATGAGTTTTAGTTACCAGATTGTTTTATCTAGATATGCATTAGTTGACAAATACTAAGTATTCAGAGTTGCTTCTCTTTTGACCTGGTTGTCTTCTGATGGAGAGTATATATTGCATGTACATTAAAAAACAGGTTAATTTTATTTTAGAAAAGGAGGAAAGGAAGATAAAAGAGGCACGCCAGTTGGACTGTAATAAAATAACGATATGAGAAGAAGGTTGACTCTTGATAAAAACAGCTTAGAAGATTATTTCCAAGTTATGCCAGAAGAAAGCTAAACAGTCTGATCTGAAAGCTAAACAGACTGATCTACTTTCAGCCAACGAACCAAATTTCTTCCAACCCTGCAGTGACCATTCCAATAAAGTTACGCTGTTCTGTAACATTTTGCAAGCCATTAAGGGTTTCTGGGGACAGCAGTCGAAGTCTCAAAAGTAATTTCTGAAGTTGTACTCGCACAATTCTTCAGACACCTGTTTTTCATGCAAAAACACCCTGTCATAACAGATGACAGTTAATGCCTTGAAGCAAAAGATTGCTGTATACAAATAGCACATAGACCATTTTAGAGAGACAAACGCAAATCATGTTTGCAAAGCAAAAAGATCCTCTTTTATCTGTGCAAGGGGCCACAGGGTCATAAACAGACCCGGTGAGACCATCTTTTCCATCCTTTTTTCACCCCCAAATGACCTTATCGGCGTGCCTTAGCCAATGTGCTATCACAAATTGCACCCAAGCAGCAGCCCGGTGTCCTGGGACGGGAGAGAAAGCTGGCTGCCTACGTGGGAGAGTATCTCAGAGACAGTTAGGTAGCGGCACTTGCACAAAAACCTTTGCTCGGTTCAGTGCCAAGCGGCACAATCCAGTTGAACACATTTTTTGCCCCACGCTTCAGTCCTTGGCAAACAGCACAAAAGGCTTGCTGTCGCCATTTCTCTCTAAGGACTGTGTCTCCTGCGTCTGCATGATGGAAAGGAAGGGTTTTAACAGACCCTTGCTAGGCGTCTTCACGGTGGCTCAAACACGTCGCGTACACAGTGCTTGTATTTCCCTTCAAATCACGTTTGTGTTGCCTTTCCCTCTACTGATCACACTTGAAACCAAGTCAGCGTGGCGGGCTATGGAGTTACAGTACCGCAGCAGATACAAGCTGCTGATCTTGCGCTGCTTTTATTTCTTCTTTAAAGGAACCTGTGCTCTCCCAGCTGGAGGCGCTGGGAATGAACGCAAGCGTGCAAGGACTGTAGCCGTGGCCATCCCACTTCACTTCTGGTAGTTTGCAGTGGTGCGCTTGGGAAAAGCTTAGTGACAAGCTAGTGCTCGTCATAAATGTTGGCGCTTTAAAAAGTCACTTTTTTTCTTTGATTTAAAACTCACTGTGCAAATCAGAAACATACACTTTTATCTAACATTGGCTATTTTAAGACAGTACAGCAGGGATAAGCAAAAAAATTGTCTTTGTAAACATTTTCTACAGCAGATTGCAATACCCCTTCTCAGCCTTGCATAGGCCGGAGCGGACTGCGTTCATCTTGTCCCTGTAATGCATTCACTGTAGCGTCTTCCCTTCTGGTCGAGCAAGGGACGTCAACAACCACGGCGTACGTAAGAGCTTTGATCATTGAGCTGTGTGTCAGAGACTTACCAGCGCTAGGAATCGATCACACAACCCTTAATCTACATTTTCAGACTGACTTCAGGAAACTAGTTCATGAAAGTAATTACGAGCTGGTTGTTGAATGTAGTCTTTAAGACAACCGTTCCCTAGGACGTTAGTTTTTAATTATCATTTCAGAAAAGTAGTCTTCCATTCATTAAATAACGCTGTGTGAACGAAGGACAGCTTACACGTGACGAACGCACAAAGATCATTTAACTGAAGCTTATTTAATTGTCAGCAGAGTAATGCACTGGGAGGGTGGTGGCTGTATCGCGGGACAGGAAAACACAGTTTGGAAATTTTACAACAGAAAATGAGAGCTTTCAAAAAGATGCAGATTTGAAGAAAACCGAGTTGTGCTCTCGTACTAGATCTGACAGTCGCAGAAGTTAAAAAACTGCTAGTGCTGGTCACCGTAAGGCAGAGCACAAGCAAGCACCGTGTAAGGTGTTTGAAGCAGCTCCCCGGCTCTCAGTCAGTACTTTGATATTCCTCCCCTTTTGCTGGCCCGTGCTGAGACCGCACACTGTACCAATAAACACCTGGTTGGGTTTGTCGGTATATTTATTTTTGTTTTTTTAGGAGGCGGGTGAGGATCTAGAGAAGTAAGCGGCGAGCCCTTCTGGTTGTTTGCAGCACAATTTGAACCTAGGCCTTTCTGAAACTTGGATTTGACTTTTTTTAATCGCCATACTTCCTTATAGCATAATGATAGTCTCATGACCAGTACCGCTGAAATCAATACGAAGTACTTTGAGGCAGAGGTCATCTGGCAGAAAACAGCTTCATAAGGGACAGGATTTTGCACAAGAATTTAAGAAAACCAGTAGCTTTCCCTGCAATAGCTTTGGACAGCAGTTTTCATCTGTATTGCCGTTTCATGCTGCGGTGGTAATGGAGAAGGAAGAGAAAGTGATGTGTGATGCAGGAAGATTGACCTGTGTTGACATGCTTATTTAAACTCAGGTGACTATTCTGCAGAGCGTAAAATTTCACATTTAATATTTCTTAACCTTTTTTACCTCCTCGCCCCCAAAAAATTTTAATGTGTTCTGTAATCCAGTTAATGGGTCAGACAAAACTAAGCATGCAACAGAAATAAGCAATTTCACATTCAGCTGTGCCAGTGATAGGCTTTAACCACGCATGTATCAATAAAAAGATGTATTTGTTGATTGATAACATCAGTTTTACACATACCTTCTGTTATCTTGGCTCATACCCGCGGAACAAAGCTAAACAAGATGTTGGACATGTTTGTTATTCTCTAATCAGAGAGAGACTGGGGGCAATAATAATATTTAACAGACAAAAATGGGGGAAGTGAGTGGTCTCTGCAAGGAGCGTTTCATGTTTCCAACAAGTTAGAGCACTTTATCAATTATGATATTACGCATGTCAGACAAGTCTATTGTGAATGGATGCTTCATGAACTGTAGCACAGACGCTAGTCCGGTATGACCAGATCTTTAGCACTGTTCCACACAGAATGTTTCATTTGGGTTTTTGGTTTGGGTTTGGGGTTTTTTTGGGGGGTGGGGGGATGGGTGGTGTTGGGTGTTTGGTTTTTTAGTACAGAAATCAGGTATTCATGACTACGCAGTGAGATGACCTTCTGGAACAGTACTGGATTTAGACGGGTGCTCAAAGAGATTCTGTAGCACTGTTACAGAATGTTTCATTTGGGTTTTTGGTTTGGGTTTGGGGTTTTTTTGGGGGGGGGGGGGTGGGTGGTGTTGGGTGTTTGGTTTTTTAGTACAGAAATCAGGTATTCATGACTACGCAGTGAGATGACCTTCTGGAACAGTACTGGATTTAGACGGGTGCTCAAAGAGATTCTGTATAAACTTCAGAAAGAGAGAGAGAGAAAGAGAATATTCATAGATAGATGAAGTTGTCCTTGCACTATGCAGCAGATAATTTTTAAAGGGTGGTGTTGGGTGTTTGGTTTTTTAGTACAGAAATCAGGTATTCATGACTACGCAGTGAGATGACCTTCTGGAACAGTACTGGATTTAGACGGGTGCTCAAAGAGATTCTGTATAAACTTCAGAAAGAGAGAGAGAGAAAGAGAATATTCATAGATAGATGAAGTTGTCCTTGCACTATGCAGCAGATAATTTTTAAAGGAACCCATAACACAAAGTTACAGTGGTTTGGTTTTTTTTAATATCGAGATTGAAGAGGTACTTTAAACCGTGCAGTGATGTTTTTATGCATAATCCTGCCCCTTCTATGCACTGATGCACAGAAAGTTCTTAAAATCAAAAAACCCTCTACGTGGTTTAAGAGTGGATATTTGTAATGTTATATCAACAGTCAGATCTGCTCAGTTAGCATTACTGTAAATTCTACTTTCAGCTGCCAGTAGTTTGGCAATTAGTGTTTCCTGCTTTATTGTTATACAGTGCAATTGAACTCCGCTGCTTTTCATTTATGATCCAGCTTGGGATGTCAGCTGACACCGAAATGAATGTCCTAACCTCCAATTCAGTGGCTTAAAGGATATCTCCCCAGCGTTCACTGCCAAGATGAAGCCTAGAAATTATTATTCAGCAGCAGTAAACAGGGCCTGTCTTTGCAGGCAACCACTCGTAAAAAAGCAACCGTGACAGCTGGGAATCACAGTTAATGTTCTTTTTACATACGCACTGAAAAGCAAAATGTTAGAAGTAATGCTGCAGTATTTGTAAAGAAGCACTTAAGTGATATCTTAACAGCTCTACATTAGTATTTGTAATAATTCTTTTAAAAGAAGTAACCTGGGTACACTAAGTCAGATTTTGCAGTGTAGTTAGATACAAAATAGATTCAAAAATTATTGGTGTAGGGATCTCCGCTCTTCTGTCACTTACAGACAGAAGTTGGCCACTGACAGGCAAAGGTGATTATCTCAGAACGCAACCGCAATTCTAAGCCTATTTTTAATTTAACTCCAGACTAGAGATAATTCCCAAACATGTTAGTCTAACTTCTTCCTTGAATAACAACAATGGGGGTAGAATAGGAAGGCAGAGGAAATACAGAAAGCGCTGCTTCCATGTGAAGGACTACTTTAGGAAAGATTGAACAGATAATTCTGAGAGGAAAGAAATTATTACTGCTGCCTTGCCCTCCTGCCCCTACACCATTCTTTCAGGTTTATTGAAGGTTCAGAATACATAACACACAGCAATTAAGGTTTTATACTGCGTAAGCTCTATTTACTACTGGCCTGTAACGCTGAACTGTGCTGGCTGTGCTCTACGGAATATTTCTAGAATATCATGCTCATTTGCCAAGCTTTTCCTCTGAAGAAAGTTTATTATACAATGCAGATACAAAATGAAGCTGTCTCTGTTCACTTACAGGTTTTAAACCTCCGTAAGTAGAATCTTCCTTTGTATTTGCAAGTAAACGTTACCAGGTTACCAGTACTTTCTGCCTGCACGCGGCTCTCCCTCCGCCCCACGCACCCCCCTTTTGGAGATACGTCAACAGACAAAACACATGCGAGAACTGCAGGTACAGAACACTACCGTCCCCAACGCTGCGTTTACTACTGAGTAAGCACACCTAGCACATACGAAGTACGTCACATTAATGTCACTGAGTCTTAAACAATAGGTATTACTTGCAGTAAAACTTAAGCAAATAATTACTTTAGACAGTAAATCTTTGTTCCAGTTTGGGAGGAAAAAAAAGGGGGGGGGGGGGGAGGGGGAAGAGACTTCTCCACAGCACCAAAACCAAAAAAACCCACCCCCCCCAAAAAAAAACCCACACTCAACATCTTTTGGAAATTCTGAAGTTTTGTGGGATGCAATACAAGCATAAAATGGACAAGATTGATGATCCGGGATAAAGTGGCTAAAAACCTCAGGATTCTGTATTCTGGTACAGTCTTAGTTATCTGAGCATCAGCCATCCCTAATTCCCTCCTCTCCCCCCCCAGCCTGAATCACATCCTCTGACATCTACTGAAGGACATTAACAGTGACACGGATTATTCAAAACCCCTCTCACCCAAACAGATCTGGGATCCTTACTATTGTAACAGCTGAGCCCCCACACCCGGGGGCGGCCAGCCTCTGGCTAAATGTCGCCGTATCTCAGCTAGTCACCCATCATGTGCGACGCTCAGCAGTCTTTTCTCCTGTGCACCGTTTCAGACCCAAATAACCCTGTAAAGCACCCTGACTGTATCAGAAATAGTGTGGCCAGCAGGAGCAGGGAAGTGATCGTGCCCCTGTACTCGGCACTGGTGAGGCCGCACCTCGAATACTGTGTTCAGTTTTGGGCCCCTCACTACAAGAAGGACGTCGAGGTGCTGGAGCGTGTCCAGAGAAGGGCAACGAGGCTGGTGAGGGGTCTGGAGAACAAGTCTTATGAGGAGCGGCTGAGGGAACTGGGGTTGTTTAGCCTGGAGAAAAGGAGGCTGAGGGGAGACCTCATCGCTCTCTACAACTACCTGAAAGGAGGTTGTAGCGAGGTGGGGGTCGGTCTCTTCTCCCAAGTAACAAGCGATAGGACGAGAGGAAATGGCCTCAAGTGGCGCCAGGGGAGGTTTAGATTGGACACGAGGAAAAATGTCTTTACTGAAAGAGTGGTTAAACATTGGACCAGGCTGCCCAGGGAAGTGGTGGAGTCCCCATCCCTGGAGGTATTTAAAAGACGAGTAGATGAGGCACTTAGGGACATGGTTTAGTGGGCATGGTGGTGTTGGGTCGATGGTTGGACTCGATGATCTTAGAGGTCTTTTCTAACCTCAGTGATTCTATGATTCTATGATTCTATTCTATGATTCTGTGACTGTCACTTGCCATGTATTGTTTTGCTCTTGAAATTACCTAAGCAAATTACCTAACTTCTAAGCAAAGCTTTACCGTGGAAGTTCAAAGAGGGATAATGAACTAAAGTTAACACAAAGGCAAAAACCCCCACATTTTCTCAAGCTTGTAAGAATACCACATCAGCGGTGGGAAATGTTTCTGATGAGGAATTAGTCTCATTTAGAAAATACTACCTAGATAATTAAAAATGGAAGAAGTCACAGAATTAGGCAGCGAGGAGAGGGTTTCTGTTCCTTTTTTCTATATTCAGATCTCCAATATTAAGACAAGAGTGTTACTGGATAATTAACCAGCCTTTTAAAATATCAGCACTGCTCGAGCGTAGCCTTGTTTCAATAAGTGAGCATGAAGATTTTAACCATCAGAAAACTGACCTATTCATAGGCCAATATGTTTTAATTATTTTGTGTTTGGTATCCAAATAAATAAGTTTGAATAATGCAACATGAAGTTGCATAAAAAGTTACCACATACTATTTTAAATTAATTCTGTTCTGAAGTCATTATTGGGGAACACAGTGGAGGATGAAGAGAATAATTGAACACACCATTCCTTGAACGACGTGAATTTGTCCAGACCCTGTTAAGAGTTGTACTCAAACAGAAGCAAGGAGAACATGCTCAAGTGGCATAAAAATCAAGTTTTGGGATTCGGGGAGGGAGGTAAAGTGTTCAAATCAATCTCAGATCACGCTGAGCGAGCACCAGCCAAATGGTAAATGTAATAGCCTCGGTCCACATCCTGGAGAGCCAGAAATTGCCTCTTCAAAAATATATAGGTGGAAAGCCATATTTTATATGTATATATGGAAAATTAAAGTGGTAGCTAAAAGCCAAGAATTATGGAAGCACAAAATACCACAAAGTTATTGTTTTCTCCCTTCCTCTAATTCCCTAGTAGGGTGATCCCCTCCGAAATAGAGCAGAAAACTGACTCGTGAAGCTTAACAGAAAAAATAAGGGAAGTTTCAGGCTGCAAAGTCATTCTGCATCAACATTAACTGGTTATATCATTCATTTTTGCATCTGCTCAGAGCTTAAGAAGAGTGGGACGCTTACTTAATATCAACTCTTGATAATTTTAAGGTGTTCAGCCAGCGGCCCCTTCCCATCGGGCCCGAGCGCTCCCTTGGCTCCCGGAGCAGCATGCTCCCAGGCTAACATCACCGGCTAGCGTGAAGGCCACTTGATATTTCTCGCTGTCGCTACAGTATTAGAGTTCAAATACAGCTCCTCTGTTGGCAACAGGTGTGTGTACGCACGTCCTCCGCTCCCTGCCACTGGGAGGAAAAATTCTGGCGTATGCTGGTCGGTTGGTCCGGGCCCAGGCTCTCTGATGTCCAGGGCTGCCAAGGAAGCAGCCTGGTGAACTTCAGGAGCAACAGCGTGACTGATGGGAAGTTTTAAGAAGAGCTATCAGAAGCAAAATAATTAAGAAGGAAAAAGCCACCATTTTTTAAGGGGGTCTAGCGTTTTCTTTAACAGGAGCACGAAGTTATGTGCCTACCAAAGTCTGCCTTAAGTAGAGATATGAAAGCTGAGTTATGTTTTCTTTCATGCTTGTGAAGGGGGAAAAAAAAAAAAGAAGGAAGACACACAAGTCTCCTCTCCTCCACAAGGAGCGGTTCTGGTAACGCACGCTGTCCCTGCACGCGTTTCCTTTGTGTGTTTTGCTATATTGTGTTCTTGTAGGTAAACGCCACCGTGAAATGAAACTGATGGCTGTTAATATTTAGCTTGTTGACAAACGGAATCAAACACTCCGGACACTTCGGTGCACGTACGCTGGTGACACAGACTGTCTGCAAGTGTTTTAGGTCCTGCTGACGGAGAAGTGAAGCCCACCGAACAGGAGGGAGAAATGACTCTGACCTACCTGCTGCAAGCCAACGAACTTACTTGCTGTTACGATGCTCGAGGAAGAAAACCGTGAAATATGTCAGGCATTTTGATTGCACAGCAAGCAAGCCAAAGTCCTTTGTTGCCTTCTGCTTGTGTACTGGTTTTAGCAAGTTAAAAACCAATACCAGCAGCAAGCCTTTCACTCAGATTCAGGGGGACGGGGTGGGGGGCAGACAGGGGGGGACACGCGGTGACACAGGACCCCCAACACTAATCAGGTTGCAGGTAAGTTGTATTTTTAGTCGTCTTCTATTAGCTCTATCCAGGAACATACTTTGGCATTCAACTATTCTCTAGCTGTACCCCCGCTGATAAGAATGCAACTATCACATTTTAAGGGAAGGTCGTGGATCTCAAGTAAAAATAAAAAAGCACGAGAGTCTGCCTTAAGCTTATTTATCCACAGCTAGCACTACCATGTAACAAAAAACACCCTCTATTTTTGTAAGAGGATGGAGGACAGGAGAAGACATCAGCGTTAGAATCAATGAAAAAGCGGTGGATTAAGAAGCAAGCATTTAGATATTCTAATAATCTGAATGTATTCCGTTTTAAATAGAGCTTAATCTCTACAAATACAAACATTTAGATAAGTCTCTCACTTCAGCAAGTTATTTTATCATGAATGTGAGTAACATTTATGTCCTTAAAAATTAGGCACAAAGGGGAGTCTTTCCCAAAAATAAGACTTGGGCTCCCAGCCTTACAACTGCCAGAACCGATGCTTAAAAACCCTTCCCAGATCAGGGATTTCCACCACTACCCCCTTTCGAGAAAAGTCTGGGTTTATATATTTTTTTTTTTTTTTTTTCCCCCCCCCCCCCCCCAAGTATTTCAGGTTCGGTCCTATGCAATTCTCTGAGCATTTTGGCATCATGTGCATCTCTGAAGACATCTCCATATAAGGGAATTTACTCAAGCAATATAGGGAAAACACAGAACACAGCTATCAGATAATAATTCCATCAAGGCTGAATTTGGCCCCATGATTCAGTTTGTGGTATTTGTAAGAAGTCCGTGTACTTAGTTTTTCCAGATGTTGATTTTAAGACACTTGTAAGCTGGCCTTTTAGGTAGAATTAATGACTGCCAAGAAAATGTTGTCTTCTGTAGTCTGGTAGAGAGGAAAGAGGAGTGGGCTACAAACACCTCATAGCACCCGTAATTGTTCTACAAGGCAAGAGGATCTCATATGGGATGAGAATCGAGTCTGTTAAAGTAGTCGAGAGGCAATACAGCACACACACAGCATGGCATGTTTAATGGAAGTACCGAGGGCAGTACTGCATACCCCCAAAGTCTTCCAAAATAATCAGCAGTATGAGCAGAGCAGTGTTTTAAGTAAGCGTTTGAGGTAGCATATCAAAAGATGTTACACAACCTCACCCAGGACACTGATTATTTTCAAAAGGAATCCTAATAAATGAAAGATCAAGGACAGTTTTGGGTACTGCTAAGGCTCACCGTTGGCTCTTCCGTAGAGTTCCTATTTTGCAGTTTCTTCAATGCTACTGCGTGCTGTACTAATGTTTGGTCTTAACAGGCATCAGCCAGCAGGAAGATGCGAGTCTTAGTAGAGTCACAAGTTGTATTTATCCTACAGCTGTTTTAATAACTTTAACCACGTAAGTTAATTAGGCTAAAACATGACTGTTAGTGTCACCGGCACCCTGGGACAGGCCATTTCACACCACCAGGGCCAGTTAACACACTGACGTGGGACAGGACAGCCTGGGAGAGACTCCCCCAAGTTCAAGGGAATTGCACAAGGGCTTAGTTAGCTCCTTGCCTCTTAGCTGAAGCGCATCAAAGGGGAAGCGAGCAGTGCAGCCTTCTCCTTTCCTCACCAGGTTAGTACTCACTCACTAGTATTTTTTCCCCCTCGATCCTTAGAAGAGGACATAGGCGTAACTCAGAAAGCTTAGAGTATCCTTCCCTTAAAGCACCAGGTTATTGGAAAGCACCTTCTTTAGCCAGCTCCCCCATCGGTTACCTGCAGGCCGGTGAGCTCCATCGATGGCCGCGCAGCGCAGGACCCGCTCCTCACCGGAGTCACCCCCTGCCCGTACCCAGCTAGCACAACTCCCTGCTCCAATTTCCTGCACTCCGGTACTTTCGAGCACCGTAGCTCCCACCTCCCACCCAGGAACCTACTCCTCTGCTCCGGGCAAAAATCGCACCCACCCTCCGTGACCACAAACACACACCCAGTGGTGTATTTTCTTCAAGTTCTCCCACCCGGCCCCGTGGCTGGTACCACCGTCCTCCCCAATTCAGAGCCCTACTCCCCTCCCTCAGACCGGCCGCGCCACTCGGCAAAACCTTCCTCCTTACATCTCGCCCTTGGGAGCTACTCCGGGCAAATAAATTAACTTCCTCTACCCGGCCGAGCTCTCCCAAACAAACTCCTTCTATCCTCCGGGGAAATCATCCCGCTCCTCCTCCTCAGCTGAGCCAGATGATTAAACCAAGGCCCTTTATCAGGATCAGATGGGTAGGAACGAGACGATGATGCGTCTCAGACACGGCTAGGCCCGACTCCACGTGTAGGACTCGCCAGTCACCCCCTTACACGTCTTCAATCATCGACGCTCAGTACGGCTCCGACACGGAGCGGAACACAGAAATCACAATGCATATTTGATAGTTTTCCATTGAGCCACATTAATTCTATAGATTACGGTGGAATTACACAGGGGATAATTTAGGCTCAGGGAGTTTAATAGGACTACACATATGCTTACAATAATTCATGTGCAAGAATGTTTGTGAGATTACGGTCCCTGTTTCCAAGAAAACAGACTTTGTCTCCTCAGACCTTTTTTTCCTTAGTTTCCAACTGAAGTCATCAGCGCATGTTTATGATATTACATGCGGTTGCTGAAGAAGTTATTACAATGTCACAAAGAGGATTATGATTTCAGGTGGGGAATAATTCTCGTACAAATCCTCTTTCCGTACAAACAGCCTTAGTAATAAGGAATGCAGAAAAATAGGGCAAAGATAAGAGATTTACACATAACGAGCCAGATTGCCCAGTACGCTCCAGCTGCTTTGTACCGCAGGATGGGTTTAAATTTGCTTTGTGTTGTCAGAGCGATGCAGAACAGAATGTGTTTTTAACTACGCTCAAATATTTCTTGTACAACCTTTTCCCGCGGGGCGTGAGCGTATTACTGATCACAGAATAAGTGGCAGCAGTCACCCCAAAAGACTGGTAGCTTTCTTATCAGATGTTCAGTATCAGCATAAAAACACCGAACGGCATTTCTGTCCTGCTGGGATGAGGTAAAAAATAAAAACGCTAAATGATTTATCCGAGGATAATTTAAACCTGATTGTCCAGCAAGAAAATATTATGCCATATTTTTGTCTGCTACTAATCAGGACCATTTTATTTCAAAATTCATGAAACATACAATTTATGGAGCTGAGAAAAGCGTACCGATTGTAAACGTCTCAGGCTTCCCAAGCCACTGTGTATTGTAGCAAAAATGATTGAGAGCATTAACAAATAAGGTCCTGATCCAACTTTACTTAAGTCAATGGAAACATTTCCAAGGGCTTCGGAGCATATTGAATCTAGCCCTAAATCATATGTTCTCTGAGGTCGTGAAAGACGAGTTTATCCCAACATGAATGTCTGAAAACTAATGAACTTTCATTATGTTTACGTGAACCGCCATTTCCCTCACCCCATTCTTCAGTTTCCTGCTTCTCTTGCACAGTTTCCTTTTCCCAATGGGTAGTTCAGGCAGTTCTGCTTCCTTTAATTAGGAACAGCCCTGGCTGTTTTCGTTAGAGGCTGTGCAGCGGTGGAGCGGTTTAAGCTGAGCTGATCCACAGCACCACGGTATAAAACAACCTCCCGGCCGCCCCGCGATTCCCTCAGGACGATTACAGCCCGACGGGGCTCCCACCGCAAGCCTTCTGAAAGAGCCCCGTCGGTTTCAACCGGAGTTAGACCAGACGCTTAGCCCCGAATTTTTGCTATGAAATGGGAGCGCAGACCGGTTACTTCTGGGGGATACCAAGTAGGTGGCTAGGTGGGCCACAGCTCCGGCAGCCAGTCTTACAGACCGCTGTTCCTTACCCAACTAGTCCTATCAGCGCATCACCTTCTGATTATTATTTTGGTTTTTCCAACTCGTTAAAATTTAACTGTATTTGAAAGGTCACTTTGTACGCCCAGGGTTAGAGTAGCACCGAAGGGAGGCACAGTTCTGGCTTTTCGGGTCGGTACTTCACTCCATGAACCAAGTGTTGAATCTGTACTCTCTTTCAAGAGTGGCTTCAGCGCCGAAGCCAGCCGTGGCCCAACGCTCCCCGGGCTGGATCCGGTGTAATCCCACTGGCATGCCCAGCACGCAAACCTTACGTACGCCCTGCGCTTTCCCAAAGAGGGACGGGGCTCTCGCTGCAGAGCAGGCCGGCCGCCTGCCCCGGTGGTAGCCGGCACAGCCCTGCGTTGGTTCGTTAGTGCCTTAACGCAGCGGGGGAAAAGGAGCGACCCCGCACCGAAACACGGAGGCGCTGGCTCTCGCAGGGATTCACGCCCGTGGCAGACGGTGCAGAGGAACGATGAGCTCCAGACGAGCCCCACCGTCCTCCTCCACCTTCATCTCACTGCGACGGCTTGTGCGCCTTTTTCCTCCCCCCTTTGCGCTCTCTCCCAGCGTTTTTCGAAGTTTCCCGTGATTCTGTAACCTTTCAAAGGGATTTCAACAGTAGTTCAAGCCATCGCGCAGTGCAAGAGAGCCGTCTGCCTGAGCGGCTACGGCCTCTGCCAGCGGTC
>NW_008794451.1:1832986-1866921 GCF_000699145.1 Aptenodytes forsteri
TCCCCGCTGGTGAGCGCCTCGAGCGGGGAGGGAGGAGGGGAGAGCACCGAGGGGGTTGAAGCCGTGACGGGGGCTTGTCACAGCGCCCGGTGCTCCGGTTTAAAACGGCAAAAGAGTCACCGCGGCCGGGCCTCTGCTGCCGGAGAGGCGTGCGCCTTTTGTGCGTTGTTTTTCTGAGTTGCTCTGACTTGTCTTTGATTTTTCTCACGTTCTGTGGAACAAAAGGTGCGTATGTTAGTGTCCTGTTACACAGACTGTTACCTGGCAGCGAACCATTACCCGGTAAGAGGAAAAGCCTTTGCAATAAAAACTGCACCGGTAAACACCTAGGGATAAGTTTGATTTTTCTCACGTTCTGTGGAACAAAAGGTGCGTATGTTAGTGTCCTGTTACACAGACTGTTACCTGGCAGCGAACCATTACCCGGTAAGAGGAAAAGCCTTTGCAATAAAAACTGCACCGGTAAACACCTAGGGATAAGTTGGTGCTCCGTGTCTTTATTCGCAGGCTTAAATTCTAAACGTGGTATTTAATAAAGGGTTATCTCGCACACGTGTCTGGTTTCAGGCTTCAGCAAATCCCCAAATCCTGTTTTACTTCTGGCTGAGTAGGAAGGGGAGGAGGGAGAAAAGTAGTTCGCTTTAAACGTTGTAATTTATGCAGAAAGTCTAAGTTAATATGTTGGAAACTCTACAAAATACACCTTCCCCCCCCCCCCCCCCCCCGTGGCTTTCTCAGGATGGTTGTGGGGTTCTGCAGCAAAGTTTGATGACATCATGTAACCAAATGTCTTCCAGAGTGATTGCGTCCAACGTCTGAACTTGGTGATTTACCTACACCGTTACAGTCTAAAAAGAAAAAGACAATAAAACATGTGTTGTGTATTATTGCATGTGAATTAGGAAGAAAGTAAATGCTCTTCTGCTTTAAAAAAAAATTGACAGAATCATATAGGCTTAACAGTGATCCCTTTATGGGGACAAGATGGGAAGAAGGTCTTTGTTCTTTCTTTCGGTTTCTTATTGTCATCAGCTTCCTTAGGGCCTCCGGAGAGGAACCGTTCCAAGCCTGTGCGTTAACAGAGGGTTTGAAACTGGTGTATTTCACGCCTTTATGCAAACGGCCTTCTACTTTATCTTGCTGAGCGTCTGTCATTTCACTGACTTTCTCCGCTTTCTTCAGTGCAAATATTGCAGAGGGATGGATGTTCTGTGGCAGCTTCGGTTTACTTGTGTGCGGGCTTCTGCTGCAGTCCTTGGAAATGTCAGTGCAGCAGCGCCATAAAAAATTATCCAGATGCGCCAAAGACAAATGAACTCATGTCCCTTAAAAAAAACCAAGCGAACAAAAAAAACAACAACAAAAACTCCAGCAAAAGATACAGCTTTGAACTTTGAGACTGTTGCTTTTACTGTAAGAGATCAAATTTCAAAGCAATTATGTTACAGATATATTGCATACCTCCTATCTAGTATCTTGCATAGGTCTGTGCATTAGATATGTGTCCTTCTCTGTATAATTCTAGAGGTTCAGAGAATAATGTCTCTGTAAAGATCAGAGATTTCTTTTTCCAGATCATTCTGTCTCATAAAGATTTGAAGAACAACATCCAGTTTCTTGGACCATTTTTTGGTACTGGTATTAGTCATGCTTTCTAAAACACTGACCTTCGTGCAAACTACTGTGTTATGTTGCTTTTTTTTTTTTAATGTGGCGTTGGTGTAATGTTTGTAAGTAGCTGTGGTACCTCCCTCTTGAATGACGGTGAATGTTAGATGCCCTCGCTTGAAATTTTCAGCGCTAATCCCCAAGCAGTGTTTTTCCTGCAGAAAACAGATGTGTTGATAGCTATGCTGCCTGAGGGCCCAGCTGTGCTGGGCAGAAAAGTCTCTTATTTTCCCATTTGGCATTCTCATTTGGCATTGTATTAGTGTTCAGAGAGACCTTTTGTTTGCTGTGGTATTTGAAGAGATGAATATAACACGTCTTGATGCTTTATAAGAATTTCGTTTAATTGATGTTCAAGATTCCGTCTTAAAATCTGTTTAGTTTGGTGTTTAGGGCTTTTTCTTTCTTTTTTTTTTGTCCTTTTGAGGCTCCACCCTTCGCTTGTTTTGCTCCTTACCTTAGTTCACACTGATAAGGTGTCTGGTCTCTGTTACGGATCTCTTTTCCTCGTTCCTACAAAGAAAGGATGGAATTTGTGTACTGGTTCCCAGCTGTAAGGAAACTTGTCTGCATGAGAAACGTGTAGGTAGTCAAACTAGTGTAATCCCTTTGAAGCTGATTCCCTGTTTACTTGAGATCACAGAAGATACTTGATCCAAAACAACTATTCCGTGAGGAGCCCTTTAAGCTGATTGAAACGGATAGTTTCTTCTGCAGGCAATAAATAATTTTCTTCTTAAGCAATGGGAGAGTTTCTGCGGTACATGAGGTTCGCGTAGCTTGAGATGATGATGCAATAAGATAAAGCTACAAACTAATGTTATATTTGTCTCTGATTTACAACTGAGGTAGGTAAGAAATTAGCAGAAGCGTTTGCTCCACTGTCTCGCTGCATAAGGTGTGGAGCAAACAGGAACGCCAGGCGGGAGGAGAGGTTCCAGTTCATTCAGCTGCTTCCTAGTGACTCCACCCTTCCCATGGAAATGGTATTCGTATCGGGCAGGCATTTATCTTCTCCCCCCTCTTGCATTTGATACGCTGCCAGTTTCATCTCCATGTGAAAGGAAGATGGGCAGAAATACAGTCTGTGTGGGGAGTCAAACTCTGCATAGCATTTGGTTATCCTGTGTCTTGACTCTAGGCTCTGCCCTTTCTTCCAAGCCATCCCTCCCGCAGGAAGCCGGCACTGGTCAGTACCATTTTCCAAACTTCTTAAAGACGGCAGAGTCACTGAGGTGAGTTAGTCTGTCCCCGCAGCTGCCACCCTGAAAGGTCAAGCACTGGCGATACGGACAGGGAAGGGAAACCAACTTTTTAAACTGGAGGCTGGTAGACAAATGAAGCCTGTAAACAAAGTATCTCCTGTTTTGCAAGTGTGCAGGAGGGCAGTAGTACTTCCTGCTTTCCTTCTCGAGGACAAATATGAGTTAATGAAGAAGAAATGAAGTCTGTGGGGAATAATACTAACAAGTCCTAGGTGTGATTATTGTGTTCCTTCTGAAACTGCTGAGGAGAAAATTCTTGTACTGTATTTCAATAGCTACGGGCCAAATAAACAGATTTCTTTGTCCAGAAATGACCCTTTTATGAATGTTTTTAACTGGGAACCAGATTCGAATCATTAACTTTCAGATTTTTTAATTAGTGATTTAATAGCTAGATGAAGTTTTAGCTGCCTGTAGTTGGACTGTTAGGCCCTCTCCTTCCTCCTTCTCACCCCTCCTTTCAAAACAGTAATAACACCCTTTTCCTTTTTAAAGCGTAACTGTTCCTACTATATACTTGTTTTACCCTTCCACACTTCCTGTAGGCTATTTTCCTTTAGCAAACCTCACCGAATTTTATGACCCTTATGTAAGAATGTTTGCTGGTGAGAAAGTATTTCTATTAATGTTGTCTAAAAGGATGTAATAAAAATGAAAACTGTACTGGATAAAGGCAACGAGAACTTACGCTTTGAGAGTACAGGTGGCTATCTTCTGTGATGATAACTGACAGCGTAGGATTTCTGCATTCCCAATTGCCTTGTACGTAGAAGTCTACATAGCTTTTGAACAAGTAGCATCTTTAATTTACAAGTTTTAAATTAAATTCAGGTGTTTAGTTTAAAATAAACTCAGCTTGTGTGACCTTTTCCATGATACAAATCGTAAGTTTGTTGCATGGAGAATAAATTAAAAAATCCATTATTTTGATTCTAACTGTCAGAAATATTATAATAGAAATGTATACACTGAGATTTTACAAAGGAGATTTCAGAGGAAGTAGCAGAAGGGTTTTTACAAGATCAAGCATTGAACTTCAGTTTGCTCCAATTAATTCATGGTTTCTGATAGTTGATCGTAGCTCTTGAAGTTAACATTTACTAGCTAAATACCAGTTTCAACATGCATAGCATTGAAACTTTTCTCTTTGTGTCCAATTTCTGTATTTTTTCCCAAAGAACTGGAATTTTTTCCAGCTGGATCCGGGCTTTAGTAACAGATCTGCAGTCCAAATGAACAACTTCATAACTTTGTCTTTTTTATTTATTGTCTTCCAGAAATCTGTGTTTTAATCTACAAGCATCCTATTTTTTTTTTTAATAGCTGTTCCCAAACCTCCTTTATAATTGTAATACACAGAGATGAATGAAATGCTGAGTGAAAACTTCTGCTACAGGTTTAGTCAAGAAATCTATCAACTAGATGCACAGAATGCATTCAACGTAAGAGAACGGTACTTAATGGTACAGTTTGGATAACTGAGTCAACAGCAAAACTGCCCACAAAACATAAATATGACAGTGGAATAATTCCATAGCTAAATTTGCAGTCAATCAATGCTTGGCACAATAACTACATGTATCACTTAAAACACATTAGTGATACAAACAATGAAAACTTGTATTTTGTCACTCTGTCTTAAACTGCCTTTTTTTTTTAATGTATCAGCAACCAAATGATGAGAATTCTCCAACTTATTTACAGTATCCTGGCTGGTTACTGCTTTCTGATGCTTAGTTTTACCTTGACAGACATTACTGACTTTCAGTAACTCGGGTTCAACAACACTTCCTAGAAGATGGTCCTGCTGCATGCTTCCCTCCACTTCCAAATCATGCGGTGTTTCTTTTCTGGGCAGAAACCTCTTACGCTTCTGAGAAAGTGTTTGCCACCTCAATTGCTGAAACATGAGTTCAGCCTTTTGCTGGAAATTTTGCAGAGGATTTTTTTTTTTTTTTTAAAGAAACCCAGTGAAACACTATCTTTATTAAGCTGTAGTAACCTATTAATTTGTATTCTCCTAGTGTAAGATCCCATGTGTGAAGACTTCTCATATTGATTGAGAAGTGGTATTAATGCAGTAGCTCCAATCAATAGCTCCGTGTTTTGGTTAATTTTTTTTTTAGAGGAAGGTATTCCAGCAGTGGAGAATCTTAACTGCAGTGTCTCCATTCATCTTCATCCTTTACTGCCTACCTCAGTGCGTCTGATCTGTCTGTCTTGACGTGTCTAATCCATTTTCCTCTTCTACTGTTACTATTTCAGGACAGGTCTGCTCTCCTGAGCACCTATCGGGTATAGGTTTCCAATTTTGTGACTACTTCAATAGAAGTTTTAATACTACAGGAGTAATAAGTAGACCTACTAACAGGTACAAACTAATGGTGGTGCAACCTGTGTAGCATTGAGTTGACAGTTCATACCTATGATCCATCTCTTTTTATGATAGGCAGAAGCAAGTAATTTGCCATGGCAACGCTTCCCTTGCCAGCAACTTGGATGTTAGCGTCCCTGCCATCTGCTTAAAGCCTCCTGCGTTTGTCAGCCAAGCGTTGCCTGTTCCGTGCGCTTGCCCAAGCCCACGAACAAGGGGACTTGCCTTCGGGAGCCCCGGCACAACCCTCACTAGACAGGTATACCCTGTATCCAGTTTCATTGTTCGGTAGCCCCCAAGTAGGTGAAATGAAACAAGCCTGTGCAAGCAGCTGCCCTACTGACTTCTGGCAGTTGTTGCTGTGAACCACTGACACAGGAGTTAATTTCTTTTCCTCAATGGTTTAAATCCCCAGTAAACCTTGACATGTCATTGCCAAGTGGACAGTTGTCTTTTGGCGTCCTCATGTGTCTCAAAACTGTCACTTGGAACAGTGCACAGCCATTCTTGAACTGTGAGACATGTATCGCGGCCCCATGTTAAGCCCTGTGGAGGGATGTAATTTCCAGTTCTGTCTCTTGGCTCACACCATTCTTTTCTAGGAGGAAGCTGATTAATGGCATGGTGTAGCCGGGATTAGCTACCGCTGCCTCGTGAACATCAAAGCAGAGGTGGAGCACTAGACCAGTCTGCTCCTGTGCGTGCATAAGGACAGCACAGATAGAAACCGACAGTGCAGCCCCCAGCAAAGCATGGTGCCTAAGTAAACTAAGAGTGAGGATGTTTGCGGCAAACTTTTGTTATGTTTTACCCTAGGAACAACACTGTCTGCACTTTCAAATTTAAAGCGCTTTCTGTGGATTTATAAAATGTATTATAGTGACCTCGTTTCTGGTGGATTAATAAACTTTTACTGGTGATAAAAAAACATAAAACTTGAGGTTAATGCTTAAGGGTGTGGGATAGGAAAAACATAAAACTTGTTGAGGTTAATGCTTAAGGGTGTGGGATAGGCATCAAGTCTCGCATCCTTTATGTGCAAGCTCACAGTGTACCTCCTATGGCCAGAACACCTCTAAAGAAAGCAAATAGAGTTTGACAGTCATGATAATTAAATGGGATTAGTAGTCTCAGAAAATAAGAAGTTTAATTTGCATTGCAGTATTGCTTGCTTGTTTAAAATGTACAGATGAATGTGCTTTTTGTGTGGTTTCAGAGTTAGACTTAGTTTAAAATTTAGAGAAAAATACCTATTACATTCCTGTTGCTGAGTCAATACCCTTAAAAGATAGATGGATGGATGCATGCATTGTTTTGGGATAATGGCATGTCAGTGGTTTTTTTTTTTTTCTTCCCTTGCCTCAGCTTTTTTTTGTAAGAACGTTAATTTGGAGGCTTTTTCTTACCTCCAAATAATTTATAATTTGCCTTGGAGAATAAAGGATAGAAACTTCTCTGTACCCAGAATTTTGTTAGCTTCTGTAGCTACGTAACACCGTATACACTGTGCATCTGACACATCCTTTTAAGGCAAACTTTTTTTTTTTTTCCTTCCCTTGCCTCAGCTTTTTTTTGTAAGAACGTTAATTTGGAGGCTTTTTCTTACCTCCAAATAATTTATAATTTGCCTTGGAGAATAAAGGATAGAAACTTCTCTGTACCCAGAATTTTGTTAGCTTCTGTAGCTACGTAACACCGTATACACTGTGCATCTGACACATCCTTTTAAGGCAAACTTTGTAGAGATTCCCATCCCCTATGGAACTGTACAGGAAAGGCCTTCAGTAAAAACGGGCTTGAGGCCAGGACACGTAGGGCAATTTGAAACAGATTTTTTCTAAGTGAGATCATGTGAAAATCCTTCTTTTTTTCTTTAAGAGGGACTCTTTTGCTTAAAAATGCTTTTTTTAAGTATCTGATTCTAAACAACTGTTAACTTGTATAGCTATATTCAGCAGCAAATGCTCTCTCTTGGGTAAAATATTTTTGGTTTTGCAGTAATGCCTCAGAGTAACTTATGCTGTTGTTTCTGTTTAGCAGGATTGAATTACAGTGTTTTTCTCAAAGACAGTTTTGACTTTCTTCAGGTGGTAGTTCTATGTTTGGGGTTTCTTTTCCTTAAAAAAAAAAAAGAACAAACAAACAAAAAAATCCCTCAAACTACCCCCCCCCCCCCGCCCGCGCCCCGCCCCACCGCGCGCGTTTAGTAGATATTAGGAGGGGAGACAGAATTAAACTTCTTGTTGCTTGTATAAATCTATCTCTTACCTGAAGCAGATACGATTCTGGATGTATAAGTTACAAAGACTTGAAGGCGTTAGTCACACTGGAGGAGCCGGCAGTAAGAGAAGACCATTACAGCGAGGCATGAGGTGCTGCTGTCACAGCTACGGTCTAGTGCCCTGCTTGGACTCTCACCAAACTGCCTTACCCAGCCCCAGCAGCTGGGCCAAGCATGCTTTAAGCCTTGGGAGTCTGAACTGCCTCTGGTCACTGATCCTGGCTCCCTCCTGGAGACCAGACTTTAACCTTTTGATGCCTTTGCTGCTTCCCTTCCAAGTCTTGACCTGGTCTTCTGGGGTCTAAACAGGATTTTTCTCGAGGACTTTATTTAGGCAGACATCCTTTTAGTTACAGAGTAATCCTTAAGAGGTATAGTAAAGTGAAACTGTATGTGCCTTGTGCATACACCCTGCAGGACTCCAACACCAAGTCTTTTCCCAGATTTGGGCAAAAACTAAGTATTTCTGCATTTCCTTGCTGTTCTGAAATGCTTTCATGAAGCTGGGATCTGATCTACCGCATCAAGTCCTAGCTGGCTGAATTATAGATGGATTCTAAACAAGTCTTCCTACCCTGCTTTGCATGTTTGGACCATGGCTGTTCCCAGAGTAAAACCAGGCATTACTACTATAAAAACCTTACTTTGCTTTCCTGCTAAGAAACCTCTCCTGTCATATTGCTTTCTTGTTGATATTTCCACTACTACAGCCTCTTATTTATAGACAGAGAGCATTATCTTGGTATTCCTGGTTTTGCTTGAGTAAGAGTAACTTAATTGAAAAGTATTTTTCTGTTGTCCCTAACCAATTGACTAAACGCTAGAAGCCTTGCCAGCAAAAGGTAAGGCATGACAGACACCTGCATTTGGGAAGGGATTTGGTAATATTCAAATGTTCATGGTGAAAGCCAGCTCTTGCCTTGCTGCTAACGGGGGCCCCGCCAGAACATTTCCCTTCTGTGCTGAGCACGGATGGAGCTCAGAGCTCAGGCCAGCACACACCAAGCAGAAGGATGCGCTGGAGCAGGACCTGTACTGTGGCTCCTGTTGAGATTCCCACCGCCCGACCAGGCTGAGCTGCTACTGCTTTCATTAACTTTATAACACTGCGTGGGATCAATTTGAAGCCGTGTTATATATCGTATCTGAAAGTCAATACAGTGTTAAATCAATGAAGCATATGTAGTTCAGACACATACCTAGTGTTCTAAGACTAAATGTTCTTTGCTTATTTTTGCAAGAAGCTGTCCCCTTACCTTGCTGACATCATTGTATTAATCATGCCCTAATAAAAGTACAAGTAACTTTCTAAGAAAATAAAGACTACTGCCTTTTTCCTATGGTCTGTCTTGATAGCATCCTTTATCATTAATAAAGGATGGTATGAAAATGTTTGTGATATGGAAGGGTACTTCTATTTGAAAGAATCTAGCAGGTTTTAATAAAAAGAATTAACAAAAAAGCTGTGAGATTAAACATCAGAAATAAAGAACCGGTCTTTGAATGGATGGAAAAGAACTGGAACAAAACATAACTAACAAGGTTAGAGTTCAGTCAGGGCACTGGAGCGTTTTGTTCTACAGAATAATAATGGAACCTTAAATAATTGAGGATTGAGACCTCTCTCACACTTCATTTGCAGTACAGCATTGCCCACGCATAGTGCTGCTTGTGTATGTCAAGCCTACAGTGAATTCAGGTGTGCTGCGTAGTGAGACTACAACTTACCTTGTGGTATCCAGAGTTTTGGATGCGGTGTGTATGTGCATCCCCTACCCACCCCTGGCAGTGCTAACTGTTCTTCCTCCACTTGCTTAACTGCTGAAGAATGTTGGTTTCGAAGTTCCTGCAGGGTGTTTAACCAGAACCTCTTACTTAGGGGTTTGACTTGTCTTTCCTACTTTAACAGTAGTACTTACCTTTGTACTCATTATAAACTTCAGTATAGCAGGCTTATGGCTCGATTCATACATAACTTAAACTACATTTTCATTAAATAAAAAGTTGAGAGCTAAAAGCATCTAATCGTAAGCTTTTTTAAAAAAAAAAATGTCCAGCTGTCTGCTATACAGATTTTATGATTTATATAGAGCTGCCTGTAGGAACTATGTAAATTTCCAATACTCTGTCTTACTTTTCTTAGACTTTCTGCAGTAATCTTCTAAATTTCAATTGTAGGCCTTTAAAGATGGGTATTACTACAAAATTAAGTAAACGTTTTCTAATGTGTTTATGGTCATCACTTAAAATATCACATTAATTGTCAATGATATGCTTCTTATAACCATTTTTATGTGGTTAAAGCACAACTTGCCTGGGTGGCCATATGCAAAATATTTTTGGATGTTTCCTGGAATATAGTTCACATTGTTTATCACCTACTGACCTTTAACCTGTCAGAGATAGACCCAGGAAGGGGGTGAGGTGGTAGAGGGCAAGGAGCAGCAGAAGCAGATTATTATGTTTCATTCTTTGTGCTGAATTCATTCTTCCAATTTTTTTGGTGGCAGTAAAGCAAAACAATAGCATGAAGCAGCTGATAGGCAAGATCTTCTAAAGCTTAGGATGCAAAATCTGCATTTCTTGTACTTCTGCTAAGGAAACTGGATATGGGGAAAACTACCTGAACGAGAAAAAAATGTGCTGTGTGTGAATTCAGAGATTTTGATCTACTACCTGTATGAAAGATGACTCTAGGCAGACTTTGCTATCTAGTAGAAGCTAAGGAACTTCTCAAGAAATCTCTTTTCACCTGAATTACAAAAAATACAGATTGAATCATTTTGTGCAAGGATGAAGTGGTGGTAAGAATGAGAGAAATCTATATTTTCCTTAGGAATACTTATCACAGGCACCTCAGTCAGCCTGTTCAGCTAACGTGAGTTCACGGAATGAAACGGGAGCAGGCTGACAGGCGACCAAATACAGTCAGAGCAGTTGGTGGGAAACACTGAGCACTGTTAACCGGGAAATGCCCGTTACCTCGGGGCCTGCCATGTCATCTGGATCATTTTTCAGGCAAGCCTATGCCTGGCTCGGCAGTGGCAGTGAACAGTTAAGTGTCTGAGCTTACTGGGTGGGGGCAAAAGAGGTGTGAAAGCAGCAGAGTCCTGAGGTTTACCTTTGAAAAAAGGTATGAGAAGATGCATCACGGACTGTGCCTTCGCTGGAGAGGCAGAGGGAATGTGCATTTTGAGTAACATTTAGCAAAGCTTGCATCGACAGACTGCAGTTTTCTTCAGCTAACTTTGAGGGGTATGTTTGAGTTACTAATTAGCCACTTGCTGCTGCAAAACACAATCCCTCTGTTGTTGGTAAGCGAGGAGGGTTTGAAGAGAAGAAAAAATGTCTGGAGAGAGACTCAGACTAAAATAATCAGATTTTGTGTCCTGTTTGGAAGGTGAAGTTGGAAGACTTGTCAACACAGTTGGGCCTTGGGGAAGGGCTACAGAATCACAATACAGTTTGCTTGTAACATGATGTATTTTAAAAGCTGCTCTGTTGGAGGAGAAAAATAAGTAAACTTGAAAGAATATATAATTTCCTGGATTGCTGTAGCAGCAATAGGTTAGACAAGTACTCTCAGAAAGATATAGTGGTCACTGATGTTACTATTTCTGTTTGCAGGCTCAGTCTAGCCTTTGAGAACTACCGTTCCACCAGAGTCACAGTAGAAGTTGTCTCAGGAGATGCTTCCTGGGTTACTACTAGGAAAACTAGGTTTTCAGATTTTTGGGGGTTTTTGCTGTTTGTGCACCAGATTGTTCTATTATATTTCTCCCCCCCCCCCCCAAAAAAAAAAAAAAGAGCAACTAGATATCACTGAAGTCTGTCGGTACAGCAGGTTACCAATATTTTCAGTGCAGCACTCAGCATGTTGTTTCAGAAGACATCACTACTGGTGATTTCGGAGCCTGCCCAGATTTGCTGGGTCATACCAGAGCTCAAGCCAGTCATACTGGGGGCGGGTTTCAAAGCACAGAGAATCTGTTCGTCTCAGGGAGTAACAGGCTTTTGTGCACCGGGTTGGATCGACACTGTCTTAGCTGAGAAAAAACTTTATATCCCAGTGGTTTTTTTTTAAATGAAAACAGCAATGATTTCAAATAATAGGTAGGGAATATTACTGAAACGATGTTCTGCAAAGAAATTTAAACTATTCAGCAATACAGACTAAAGATACAGTGCAAAGGGACTTGATACCAAGAAGTATAATGTATGGTGGCAGGCCCAGAAGGCGCTGCAGTTGAAAGTGGAAGCTGATGACTAAGCAGAATTGGAGTTACAAGCCAGAAAACCGTGACTCTGACAAGAAATGATAAGAACAAGAAATGTGAGGAAAAACTCTGCGAACAGATGTGAATGGGAGAGAGTGTTGCAGTAGTACAGCTGCAGAGAATGAGAGGGAACCAGTATTCGGTCCAAGGGCAGGCATACATCCGAGTCGTTAGCGCACTCTGAGGGAAGAGATGGTGGTGTTTGCTTCTTGAATAGTTTGCAAGCTGTCACAAAATCATACTGGACAGCCAGGGAGTAGGACACTTAGTTCTTCCAGCCTGCTGATCTGGCAGCAAACGCCACGCGTGACTACAGGTATCTTACTTGTAAGATGACTTGGAAACTTTGAGGCATGACTTGTCCTTACTTCACAGAGTTTAAACTGGTGCCTATGGGAAGAGCGCCAGGAATTTTGGATTAATGCTCATCCATCCCTCCTTTAAAGATTGTAGCCTAAATTTTGATTTACAGAGAAAACAGTGAGATGTTGGCAAGTTATCAATTATGCTACACATAACAAAAAACCCACTGTTGAATATTAAGCAAAATGCATACAGCTGTAAAATTTTTGTGCTAAGTAGCATAGTGGGATATAGTGAGATCTTTCAATATTAGCATCAACACAGTGTGTTCTCTGCCTTTCTGTGCAACAGTCCATAATGACAGGAAAAAAACCCCACACGTTCAAATACCAGAGCATACTTAATGGTGGCTTTCAGTTTTTAAGTACTTTAGTCTTTGGTTTTCATCTGGATTTTTACATTCTCTTTGCCTTTGGGTTTCTCCTGCACAAATATGCCTCCTTTGACATTTGCTTTTGCATCCTGTACTGGTCAACATATATGAAATTAACAGGGAATTTTAATTTGTCCTTATGATGAAAGGTCATTGGGTTGGTAGCTCAAATGGCAAGAAGCTCCACTTGACAATAGCCTTGGTACGCTGTCACTCCCTCCTCTCACCCACTTCCAGTAAAAATCAAAACCTTGTATTTTCCCCACTGTCTTAGGTTCTCTGTCTCAACTTCAAGGGTACGCTATTTATTTATTCTACGACTAAATAACTATTCTGTTGGTAGACAACTAGAACTGTTCTGCAGAAAAATATTGATTATGTCCTTGTCACTCTCCCTCACCTCTGAAGCTGAAGATTAGATGTGTACAGTAATCTATTTACACCATAGAATTTTAACCAGAAAGTTTTAACTCAGTTGTGTAATTAAAAAAAAAAAATCTAGAAAACCTTTCTTCCTGCTTACGAGAAGAACACTTACTGTTCTGTGCCTTTTTCTTGGTCGTCGCTTACTGTTCTGTGCCTTTTTCTTGGTCGTTTGCATAACCAGTAAGCTCTTAACACTTTTTTGTCCCAGACGTTTTGCTGTATAAATTTTAGATGTGAGATTCAGAACTCTGTTCTGGAAGAGCAGGCGATGAACAGAACGGGGCAGCTCAGGTGCCAGTAGCTGGAGTTCTGGAGAATAATTTGGGACTGGCCGTGTAGTCTGTCTCACTCCCACTTCTGAGGAATAAGGGCTTCCGAGAGCCTCTGCCTTGACCAGGAGATAAATTATGCTTTCATCTTTCCCCATACCATCATAAAGCCTTAAAAAGGGGAGGAGAAAGATCTCATCACAAACTAGTGCCAAGCAAATGATAAAGAAGTGTCAGCATTGGTGTCTTTGGTCTCTGCAAGACAAATCGCTCCTGAGGGTAGTATTTACTTCAATGCAAAGGATATTTGTAGGCACCACCGAAACCATAAGAATTCAGTTTCACTCCATTCCAAATTGATAAAAATTGAAAAGTTGATATAGGAACAAATTGCTGCTTGAAACTTAAACTGTACAATTTTAGGTCTTAAAAGCTGGAGTTTTCATTTAGTTATCTTTATTTGCTTTCAGTAGTTTATGACCTAAATGTGTAAAATTAATATTAAAAACCCCTGGCTAGACCTGGATTAAATTCAGTATGAGATGAATATGCTCCCACGCTTATTAGAAATCCAGTAAGCTTTCTCTACTTGACCTTTTTTTGACTGAAAAATTAGTAATTTTGTGTCACTTTAAGCAAGGATATGGGCCACACCAAATTTCTCCCTATGAAGAATATTAACATCTAAAACTTACGGCTTGCTTTATTTTTCTATTCACTTTGGTGAAAAAGTATGCGGTTAACCTCTTCAGGTACTATCTTTGGCTGAAAAAGTATGTGGTTAACCTCTTCAGGTACTATCTTGGAGTAAAGTCCTGGCTATTTTGCTTTCTGTACATGGCCCTGTACTTTCATTTACCTTGGAAAACAGCAACATACAACCTATATACATATCAAAGTGCAGCAAAGTAAGTCTTAGGTTTTGTTGACAAACACAGTTCCTGTGATAGAGTTGTTCACTCACTTTGACAAGCACATGCTTTTATTGTTAAAACTTTTGACCAGAGAGCAGTTTCTTCAAATGCTTACTAGTACTTTAAATTTAGCATGCTGCACGTTAAACATTTGACCCCTGCTGTGGGGGCATAAAGCCCAATGCTTTAGCCAAAAGTTTCATCAGAACTAAGAATTGCGAACTGTTGTGTCATGATGGATAACTTCGAAAGTTATGTCTTTTATACCTGCTTTTTACCTTACTAATTTTCCTGTTTGTTAGTCCCAGTGACTTGTAAAAAGCTATGCAGTGTGCTTAAACTCTTTCTTGAGATACCGTTACGGTATTTTTCCAGAATAGCAGCAATATAGACAGCTGAACTCTTAAACTGGAGATTTGGCATACATGTAGCCCTTAGTGTACAGTGTGTACTGTGTAATTTGGAAAAGATTAGTGTAAAAGGACAACTGAAAGTCCGTATGATATCATTTATGGTGTGAAATACTGGTTAACATCATCACTCAAACTGACAGCTGAACTACTGGAGATTTGGCATACATGTAGCCCTTAGTGTACAGTGCAGTGTGCCTCTTTCTTGAGATACCGTTACGGTATTTTTCCAGAATAGCAGCAATATAGACAGCTGAACTGAAAAACTGGAGATTTGGCATACATGTAGCCCTTAGTGTACAGTGTGTACTGTGTAATTTGGAAAAGATTAGTGTAAAAGGACAACTGAAAGTCCGTATGATATCATTTATGGTGTGAAATACTGGTTAACATCATCACTCAAACTGAGCATGCTGCAGGCACACTGAGTAACTTTCATGATCTGTCTGTGTCCCTTGAAGTTGGCCAACATAACTTCATTTGTTTCCAAGAATCCATACACTTGATAAAAACAGTGATGACTGCTGTTCTTGTACTACAGATGGAGGGAGGGTTTTTACGCTGTAAGAGGTCCCAAACAGTAAAGTCCTACCTGAACAGAACAAGATGTGAGAATTGGGTGTGAAGTTGCCAGAGGAATCAAGTTTAACCCAATGATTCTAGCCTTAGGCATACATTGGCATAAATGTATGTGTATCACACCACCTGCTAGTCATTATCTGCATCTGACATTCAAAGATGAAACTTGGCATTTAGAACAGGAATCACCTAGCAAGAAGAAGAACTGACTTCTTGGTGCCCCAAGTTCTACCCCCTCCCTCCTTCCACTCAACAACACAACACAATGCCAGCCCTACAATTGAAGTGCATCAGTTTTAGGTAATAGAGAAGTGTTTACTTTAATTTACCTGTAGTAGAAGTTTACTATACTGAAAAAAAGATTTTTAGCTGAAATCCTGGTATTAGTATAACTGGGTTTTGCTGCTTCTTCTGCATCATTAATGAGGCAGTCTTTTATCCTGGCTGTACAGGACAGACACTGTTTAGCAGCATAAGCATCTGAGACATTTTAGTTCCTGATAAACTTAAATCTGTGTCCTTTAGTAATACGTTAAAATTGCATGAATGTGTGTGAAGCTCAGGAAAAAGTCAAGTTTAATGTGATATTAACTGGTATTAAAGAGTTTCAAGCTCAAAGTGTTCTCTTATAGCATGGAGTTTTCCAGATTTCTGCCTCCTTCCTTACAAATTCAGATACAACTAGAGTATTTTGCAGAGTTGTAACTAACTCAAGTTGGTATTTTATACAGCTGTAGTTGAAAATGAGTAGGTGAATTTTTTTATCAAATTTGAAGCCAGTCCAAAAGGACAGTAATATATGAACCTAATTTTTCTGCAGCCTCCTCTTACTTGTGACTTACAGTAGCAAGGCGATATGTACTGTCAGTCTTCAGAAGACTACTTGTAGTAGAACTATTAAATTTGTACTTACAATTATTCAAGAGATTGCCTTTCAGTTAATCATCAATTTTCGTGTAGCTTTTTCTATACTGAATACAAAGACAACTCTTACATATTACGAACTTTACTAGCAGTCAAGAGCTTGTAATAGGCAAGTAACACCTACTCTTTTCCTCCCACAACCCTAGATCACCTATAATTTTGACCACTTGTATAAACTTTAGTTTCCTTTCAAAGATATTTCTAACTATTAAACCTTTGTTGACGCTTCAGAGATACAAAGAGTAGCATTTACAACTTTATGTACCTTTCAAGATTTGTCAGAACAAAGTAAAGAAATTAACAGTTGGCTTCCTGCTATCTGGTTTTAAACTTCCATAAAATCTTTATATCCATTGCTACAATTGAATCTTTTCTACAGTGTTCTGAAACTGTAGCTTTTTTCATGGCACCTATGACAAATACTTTGAATGAAGCTGCTTAGCTACCACTTTAAATCTTCAGTAGATGATGTTTTCTTTTGCTGTGGACTGGTAAGATTTAAGTATCTTACATGAAAGCTCAGTACTTAAAAAGGATCAAATGTTGGCATGTTGATTAGTAGTAATGGAAAAAGCCATAGAATTTTTTCATTTATATCAAAGCTTCCAACTTCCCCTGGTAGATAGCAATCAAAGGAAAACTGGAACAACTCTGGTAGATGTGGAAAATATGAAGTATTCACTAGCTTAGTGTTACATAACTTTTGGTTGTGCCATCGGGAATAAAAGAGCTAAGAATTTGAAGTAAGCGTAATCCCTCGCTTCTGGTGGTACCTGACCTGTCACCCTCCGTGTTTAACCCCTTCTTGTCACATGTTTAAAACCAGATTCTTAAGTTTGTGTCTTTAGCTTTTCAGATAATTGAGTATAATATTCAAAGAAACTATCGCCACACTTCACTTTTTGTAACCTCTCTTTATAATAGTTTCCCACCATTTCAAAAATCAAAACAAAAACTTTACCATATTTAAGTCAAACTGTACAGTAGCAAAGACAATTCAGAACATCAGCAGATTTAATAGTAATGCTTTTAGTGGCAATAAGACAAGTTTCCTCATGTGTATAAGCATATTTTATTTCCTATCTCTAGATAAGCACTGTACTGATACCCCAAGACACTTCAAAACCTCTTGAAAAACTGAAGATTTGAACACATGTGAAAGTACTCCAACATAAAGTAAATATTTTTCAGGAGAAGTGATAAAATTCCATCCATTACTTCTAAGTTCCCCAAGCAACGGGGGTAGCAATTTAATATTCAGCTCAGTTGTAATCTCAAATATGGAATGCACTTAGTATTAAATAAGGAAAATTTTTGCCATTTTTTTCCTTTTTATGCTTGCCAAGAAAGATTAAAATAGCCACACTTGCAGAATTCTTTAGGGTTCTCACTCTTACTGGCTCCCATATTTACTCTTTTTTTTTTTAATGTGGGGAGGGAGGAGAAAGAGTCTGATCTTCAAAATGTGTCTCTTGATAGCATGATCACAGACTTAATTTCCTCTTAAAAAAAGAAAAAAGTGGTTACCAGTACTTAAAAATAAATTAAGTTGTAGAAAAATAAGTCTTAGAAAGACAATTTCAGTTGCATTCCAGACAATTCCAACTGCAGGATGGCTAAACTATGACTTAGCATTTTCTTTAAGCTACACTGAAACAGAAACTGCCAGAATTTTCAGAAAGCATAACATTCGTTACATTTCTAACTAACTAAAGAATTGTGGAAGAGATTAGCTTAAACCCCTCTCTGTACCCACACGCATGTTAGAACAGTGATTTTAATGTAGTATGAACTGTCAACATACAACCAACCAGCCCAAGTTGTCTGCTGTCTTCTGACTGGAATATCAGAACATAGCAAGTTCTGGCCTTTCTACAAATCCTGTTTTTTCTTTTGAACTGGTATACAGAAATATATTATCTATTGTATGTCTCATCTGTACACATAACTTAAGGTTTTGTGGGTAAGATCACTTTTGGACGATCTCTGTATGTTCTGTAATGTGTAATAAGAGTACAATGCTATGTTTCATTCTTCTGGGGGTGTTTTGGGATCTTTCTCCTCTGCACAAATACATACTTTCACATGAAATAACTGACTCAGTCACGTCCAAGACCACTGCTCTTCTGTAAGTTTGAACAAGCTGGTTGAGTTCTGCCAAATATTCCGGGGGAGACAAATTAAGGCTGCAATCACATAAGCCTTGTTTCCATAGGACATAAAAATAGCCATGAAGAGTAGTTCGCAAGCTAATCACCAGGTTAGGAAGGAGAAAGATGATAACCAACTTCCTCATAGACCATTTTGAAAATGTTAACCTTTCTGGTAGCCCCTCAGAAAAGGGGCTACCCACCCTTTACTATTACTGCCATCACTATAAATTAAGGCTGTGGCTGCGCTGCTTCACAGCGGCTTCCTCTATGGAGCGTGAACTTCAGGTAGCTTTTCTAGTCTGCTTCTCATCTTAGCTATCTACTATCCAAAAGGTGTGATTAAAAAAACAAAAACAAACAACAAAACCAAAAAAGTAGTCATGACATTTTCCTCACACTAGGCAGTATTACCTGAACTTCACCCTTTTTTCATTGAAGAAAAAAGGAAGAATCTTGATTATTTGAGACCAGCACTGGTCTAAGCACGGAGGTACTTGTCATCTTGTGCAGAATATCGCACAAAATTTTACACCTTAACCAAGATCTGAATAAGAGAATGGGTTAGTCCGTTATCCTGATCTGTAACTAAGGCACCATAGCACCACTATTACAAATAGTCTAAGGAAAATAAGTATTACTCAGGCAAGTATTTGAAGTAAAGCTAGAGATACAGGAATTTTCCATTCCCCTTAGAAGAAAAATAGAGAACAGGATACTGTAATTTTTAGTTTGGTCAGTTTGGAGTTGGGGATTACTAACGCTAGCTGAAATGTAGCAATTGCCTCTATCCAAGTAATTCAGATAGGTTGGAATTATAATCTCATGCAGTATAAATAGCTGCTAATAGACTTCAGCCCAGTAAGGCCAGATAAGACTGTACGTAAAAAGTCTGAAATTTACATTTTGATCTGAATGTGAATGGCTTTACATGAGTTTCTTGTTAAGAATTTGTAAGTAACTGGTAGGAGCTGAGCTGATTTTCCATTAGTTAAGAAACACTGCGAGTGCATTCCGTGCTTGCCTGTCAGGTTTCTCACGGTAGCTCCCTCATTCCCCGTCTTGCTCGCTGACCCATGCGGGACAACTTCTAACAAAGGTGGGAGAGTGTTGCCAACCTCCGCATTAGTGCAGTGTATTTACGCCATAAAATCTTGTGCTCAGATAACTTGTTTTGTTTGCGGAAAAAGGAGCAATGCTTTCAATGATATAATCCCTTTTCTCCAACTCGCCAACATTGAGGAGTATTGCAAAAGTAACAGGTTTAGGCTGAAGGAAGTTTGACCTGCTTTTCACTCTCTTCAGGGGAGGGGAACGAAGGGCAGAGAGTGGAGCGTGGGCCCCGCTAGCTGCCAGCATCGTTGAAGTTTACCGGTTTTAAACATTCCATTCACATGGATTGATTTCTAGTGACTGCAGCATAAACTGACACACCGAGTAGCGAAGTCCGAACGTCTGGAAAAGGAATTTTAAGTCACCTTGCTAACAACTCTGGGCCTCTGTTTGATGCCTTTAACTTCAAAGACCGTTGCAGGTTTTCCCTCTCTAAAGTAACACTGCAGTAACTTTGCAATTAAGACATGAGATCACAGTTTATTCCATCAGAGTCTTCCAGCAGGGCCAAAGAAAAGAGAAATAGCAGGCATACTAAAGCTTAAGTTTACAAGAGCCACACACACAACCCCCAGAATGCCCAGCAAGATAACTCTTAATGTTGTAGCGACAAGGGGAAAACTTACTAGGTCATCTCCATTAATCGTAACCTAGCTAAAAAAGCAAACCCAACATAATCTTCGGCTGAAAAACTTCAAATCTATTATATAAAAGTTCCCATGTAGAAATCTACATCTGAGCAGTAGCACTGATGGCATGGCAATGCAGAATTCTTGTGTTCATGACACACTATTTCACTTTTGTACTTCCTGCTAAAGTACAACTTGGGTAGAATTCCCCCCCAAAAAAAGTCATCATTCCTCCGCAGCTGTCAAAAGACTGTTCACAAGCTCCAGCGATTCTTACAGTAGGAAGAACTGTTAAGTGCTTCAAAGCACTGTTTGCAAATAAACATTTAGTAAAGCCATAAACATTATAGTAAAAGTGATAAAGACTTACATCTGTACGCTGATATTTAAAATACAGTACTGGATAAATGCTATAGCATATTTGAAACAGATTTGGGGGGGAAAGAGCTGCCGTTTTCTCTCGTGAAGTAACTTTCTAACTGCTTGTATTACAGATTGCCCTGAAATATGACCCCCAGATAGAAGAAGATCTGCGTAACTGGATAGAAGAGGTTACAGGGCTGAGCATCGGTGCAAACTTTCAACTGGGATTAAAAGATGGCATAATCTTATGCGAGTAAGCATTTATTAAGTAACCTTATTTTTAGCAGTTTTCCACTTTTGAGGAACTAAGGAGGGACTTTCTGAAGACTCCCCTTCAAACACATCAACAGTAATAGTCAAAGACAGCTGACAGTAGGGTGGGAGACAGCTTCTTTGAAATTGTGGAGAAGAATGAAAACTTAAATCTCCTTTATATTTTAGCAAAGATTTCTAAGTATTTCTAAATTTAACGGTGAAGCTCTTTTCTATAATAATCAAATGGCACACAAAAATTCTTATGGTCTGTTAGACTTGTTAGACCTGAGATCTGAGCTAGGCACTCTGTATAAACCAAAAAATTAACCATTTTGATGAAACTAATGCAACTAATAAAGCATGAGTGAAAATATTATATAATGCCTGCACAGATGGTATAAGGATGAGATTTATTGTTTAAGCATTTCCCTTTTTTTCACCTCCCTAGGCTTATAAATAAGCTGCAGCCAGGATCAGTGAAGAAAATTAATCAATCAAAACTAAATTGGCACCAGGTAAAACAAAAAACCCCCCAAAACTACACCTCTAACCCCTCCAACCCCCAAACAGTTCTTTTGTTCTGTATTAACAAATTTGCTGTGAATATGGTACACCTTAAATCTTAATAGCACCAAGTTTTGTATATGATACATACACAACAGTTGAGGATACTGCATACATGAACAGCATTTAACAGAAAGCAACTATAGCTGAGATGGCTCATAAATGGCAGTTGAGCATACGTATTTAATAGTAGCGCTTTAGCTGTTAGGTGAAACTTCAGGTGGAAGAAGAACAGAGAGCCACATAGCAAGGCCTTTTTCCAAGTTAAAAAAAAAGCTGTTAACTTTTTTTATTAAGTCACAACTGTGGTTTTCCATCCAGGCAGTGCTGCAAGGTGTTAGGTCAACAGCTTGCCTGTACCTGGACATTCGAGGTCACTGTATGAAGTGTCCTCCTGAGAAAGCAGCTGGAGAGGATGGGGAGGGAAAGGACCCGAACGGTCTCAGAAGAAATGGTTGTGTAACAGAACTCAGAAAACAATATGGTGCAAACTACAGTACGTATTTTCTTTCAGTATATCCAGATTTGATTTCTCACGAGTGCTCTATCTAGCACTCCCCCCCGCCACGGGACTATCAACGGCAACATGCCTTTAGAACAAGCATTTGGAAGGGTTGCTGGTTAGAGTTGACTGCCTTTACTGTTGCTGGGTCTAGCTTAACACTGCTGTGTCAGCCTCTTGTTTTTACTGGCATTGAATACTTCTAAAGACAGTGGAGGATTTTTATTTTTAAAAAAAGTTTTACTACCTAAGACTTGAGAAGGAAAGGTGAGATTCAGTCCTTACTCCTCGTGCTCCATATCGCTTTCCATTTTCTACAGCACACAGTGCTAAAAAGTGCTAATAAACCCCAGAAGCTTGGTTGAATTTGTCCCAGGAGGTGAGCAAGATAATACCTTCAAACTAAGTTAGATGTTCTTACTGTCCACATAGCTCTGTTCTTATTTGACTCAAAATTATCAATTGCTGAAGTCAAATAGCATGGACACTATGTCAAATTTTCCAATTTGAAGCAGGTTTTAGATTAGGATTTCTCTTGGAAGGGACAGAGTTGAGACAGTGTTGTCATCAAAGCCCCCTCTAACAAAGTACATGATACTCACTGATGGAGAGATGCCAGGCTAGATAAACCCTTAGATTGATTTCTGAAGTCAATATTAAAACTAATGAAAAATAATGTCAAACTTCCTACCAGTCCCTCTTAACCACACCAGCTGTTTTGTCCAGTTAGCACAAGGCACAGAACTTGCCTAAAACAAGCAAAACAAACCAACACCAGAAAGCTTGAAAATTACTTAGTTTCTGAATTGAAACACTGAGTAGAAAACTGGCTTTTTTGTTTCTGTTTAGCTGGAGAACATTGGGAATTTTATCAAAGCCATCCAAGTCTACGGCATGAAGCCACATGATATTTTTGAAGCAAATGATCTTTTTGAAAATGGAAATATGACTCAAGTACAGACTACTCTAGTGGCACTAGCAGGTCTGGTAAGTATTTGTACCCCTGGAATTGGCACAAATCCACATGCCGGTCCAGATGCACCCTTACCACTCATGTAAATACAGAAAACAACAACATCTCTCCCCTGTCGGGAGGGGAGAGATACTGCTGCGAGTCTGAGATACTGCAGAGGTTGCGCTTCCGAGGGCTGTGTCCTACGGCATGCCTCCAGGGAAGGCTCGGGGTTCGGATTCTTGACTGCAGATGGCCTTGCTCTGGAGCCGCGTGTGCATACACAGAACTGGGGAGGCTCACAGGAGAACGCGAGTCCCTGCAGAATACCCTTCTGATAAGATACTTGGGTAGCTCTGGAGTGCCACCTTCAAGTGGCACAGGGGAACTGTTACCTCCTCTCACCCCTGACACAGAGTTTCTCATAAGAGATAAACCTGCCTGTGGCATCACTTGAGAGCCCAGAGTCAGGGCCATAAAGCCAGTGTTCCAGTAGCAGAAAATATACGTTAAACACTGAATACTCTATTTTCCCTCTCCCTAAATAGGCAAAAACCAAAGGTTTTCATACTACAATTGATATTGGTGTCAAATATGCAGAGAAACAAGCACGAAGTTTTGATGCAGGAAAACTAAAAGCTGGTCAAAGTGTAATTGGCCTGCAGGTAAGTATGAAATTCAAGTTTGCAGTTAATCTGTTATATTTGAGAACAACTTTCTTGTTTTGATTAACTGATACATTGTTTATGCAAAAACAGCTGCAGAATTACAATATATTCTTATCACGGAAGGAGCTATGAGGTTTTAATTCTTGTGAGCAGTTGATTGGCTTTATAAGCTCAAGTGACTGCCTGGAAGGTCTTTCTGTTTGTTTTAAGTCTGCAATAAGAATGATAAGGAGGAAAGGAACAGCCAATATTAGCAGTATCATCTCTGTCCTCTAAAGTGGTTTTAAAGTAGGAGTCTTTGGATAGCTAAAGCTCCTTATATGGTAGAAGCTTTTTTTCCTCTCCACTTTCCTTACTAGTCACAAAACCCAAAATACCTGGCATAAAATCTTAAAATTCCTGTGGTAGAGAAGTTGCGGCAGTGTGATTGAATCATTACTGTCCAGGGTAAAAGTTATTTATTACATTTTGATGCATACATCCATTCTAATTGCAGCGCAGTTGGGCAAATGCCAGTCACTGAAGTGCCTTAGGATGACCGTTGCCTTTATTTTTCCTTTTGAAGCTCAGTATGGAGAAAGGGTAATTTATTACAGGTAGCGGTCAAGCTACATGAGGAAAGCGTGCACCGTAATTGCTTTTTCCATCAGCCACCACAGTTACCAACCGTATTTGTTTCCTTCGACTGTGCTTGCTGTACAAATAAAAATCACTTTTTCTGTCCACCTCTTCCTTCCCCCAATAAAGATGGGCACCAACAAGTGTGCCAGTCAGGCAGGCATGACTGCTTATGGAACTAGAAGACACCTCTATGATCCAAAAATGCAAACTGATAAGCCATTTGACCAGACGACAATTAGCCTACAGATGGGCACTAACAAAGGAGCCAGTCAGGTAAGCAGGACTGCGTGTGACACTCGCAGAGCAGGTACAACTCTCAACCTGGGAGAGCCCGGTGGGATAGCCGAGTCGGAGAGTTGCGTGCAGTAGCAGAGTCTAACTGGCAGCAGTGAGAGGGTACAGTTCAGCTGTGCTTTTATGCAGTAATTGAAGAACTTAAATGCCTTGTCACTAACCAGTGTGTTCTGTGCTGAGTATCTTAAGGCATAAAAATGACCTGGCGCTTCTAGAATTTCCGTCTGGCTGTGTCATACCAGAAGAAAACAGTAACTTCATTTCAAGTACTAACTAGACAGAGGCAAAAAAGAAGTTGCTTCCTGGGCACTACCTCAGTCCAAACACTTGGTATATTCTCTCAAAGAGGGAAGTAAACTGCCAGGACTTTCTTCTGTGACTTACCTCAGTCCAAACACTTGGTATATTCTCTCAAAGAGGGAAGTAAACTGCCAGGACTTTCTTCTGTGACTTAGCTACTAGTGAACACATGCCGCTGTGCTATATTTTGTTATACTTTAATTCCTACTTTCTAGCACTTCCAGTAAGGTGTGCTAGCTGTAATCATAAATCTAGTAATCACAGCTCTTGACCTTCTTACTGAACCTCTACAATCCTGTTTTATTAGGCTGGTATGCTGGCACCAGGTACCAGGAGAGACATCTACGATCAGAAGCACATATTACAACCTGTGGATAACTCAACTATTTCGTTACAAATGGGTACCAACAAAGTAGCTTCACAGAAGGGAATGAGTGTGTATGGGCTTGGACGACAAGTGTATGACCCCAAGTACTGTGCTGCACCAACAGAACCTGTCATTCATAACGGCAGCCAAGGAACAGGAACTAACGGGTCAGAAATCAGCGATAGCGATTATCAGGCAGAATACCCAGATGACTATCACGGAGAGTACCAAGATGACTATCAAAGAGATTACCATGGTCAGTACAGTGACCAGGGCATTGATTATTAGCTTTGCATCAAAAGTTCAGTATTAGTCCATTATTTTATTCAGTAAGAACGAAACTAGCCTTGTGGAATTGTTACCTGTCTTTCCTACACACTATGCTTAATGTACCTAAAGAAATACTGCCTTACATACATTCCTTTTTCCTTTCTCTGCCCTTTCCCTGTCTAGTTGCCTTTAGTGCTGTAACAGTTGTAGTCTACAGCATAAACAATAACTGCATATGAAGTAAAAGGAATACTGTGAAAGGGGGAGTGCTCTTGTACAGCCAGGTCGTCTAATAAGGAGCTATGCATTTTCACAATCTCTACTTAAGTAGGTATCTACATACCACATTAAGCCTTCATTTTACATATTTACAGCTTTTCTGTTTTCCAGATAAAAGAATTTCATGCTTAAAGTTAAATGTGGTCTTTGCCAATGAAATCTAAGACATCACATTAGTGATTTAAATATCATTACTATGTTTCTAAGGTATTGTTTGCTAATGGTAAGTCCTGCATTAGACATAAGCATGCATTTGCGATTATGTATTCATTCCATTATCAACACTGACCAAACTCTTAGCTGTCTTACTAAAAAGGGAGCTTGTACAAAGTCTTGAGCCGACAGAAGTCCCACGATTGATGGTGCATTCACCTTTTATTGTGCCATAATATATCCATGTAGAAATGCTTTTTCTTCCTTCAACTGTATTTATTGCCACACTTCTCAAACTGATCCCAGTGTATTTTTATAAATAAATATTTTTTCTTAAAGGTATGTAGAAGATCCTGTCTCATTTGTTACGCTACCATTCTTAAAGATTAGATGCCACAGAAATTATTCCCAAATCAGCATCACCTTTGCCCGTGTTAAGGGTAACGTAGAACTTCTGTCCATTGCAGTTCATGTTTTCTTTTCCATGGGATTTAATCTAACAACCTTGTAAAAATCTCCTGGGAGCGAGTGACAGTGACCTCACGGGAAAGGAATGTAGCTCCTTTACAGCAGAGTTCGCTTCCCGTCTACATGACTCTGAGGTCGTGACCAGAGATCCTTAGCTGTTCACTAAGTCCCTGCTCTTTTCTCAAGGCAAACGAAGAACTGCACATATTTAACGCTGCCTCTGCTTCAGCCTATAACCTTCACACCACCACTCTGAGAACTCAAAACACCCTTGCTTTAGAGCATGTAAAGAGATATCCCAATCTTTGTGCCTGCTGGTCTGCAACTTGAGTTCTTTAGTTACCGACAGCAGAGCTTTATTCCTAAACGGAAAGTGCTTTCTTCCTCACCGTGGAGTGCGGACAGGCTGTACTAATTTACCTGGGCTGTTTTTAACAGGAGAAAAGAGAGCGTGCTATCAACGGGGGCCACTGTTGCTGATCCTAACTTTTGTAAAAAAATTAAAGGTATTTTAAAAGTATTGACTGCATATTAAACTTATTTACATTAACATATAAAATGTTTTATACTTGCAAGTTCTGGACTGGTAAAGGATTCTTCCCTCAAGACTAGAAATTGTTTGTGTTTTGCTCCGTTAGTTTCTATCATCTTTGGGTGTGATGTGGCGATCTGACTTTCAGCTGACCTCTTTGTTGAGTAAGTCTTAAGCTTATTTATTTCACAGAATTTAAATTTGAAAGGACCTCTGGAGGTCACTGGCCCAAGCCCTGCCTCTGAAGCAAGAGAATGATTACCACACTGTCTGTTAAGACCTGCTCTTCCTGAACTATACTATTTCCCCCCCCGCTTCAGACTAACAGCATTTAACAATTTAGAACTATTACATTGAATGCTGAAAAGCAGTGCTATGATCAACAACAACAACTTTGTTGCTTTCATACTTCGGGTGAAAGCAGGGTGTCTTTTTGAAAGCCTGAGCCATGCCCTCCTGCTCTTTCTGAATCCAAAACTTACGCTCCAAACTGCTTGCACACATTTATTATGTACGTACTTGAACGGAGGAAACGACACGACACACAAACTGTTCTCAGTATGCCTGTTTTCTTTCATCCACAGAGGTATCCAGTGGAATCATAACTGAATTAAGTGAGAGTTTGAAGTAGACACCAAGCAAGACCAAATGCAAACTGCCTTGCTTAAAACAATCAGCTGTAATACTTAGCCATTTCCTGGTATGCAGGCACCAGTAGTCCCCACCTCCTGTTTTTAAGGAATATAGCCACACAAGTACCTTTCATTCCTCTGAATCCAGCCTTCCATAGCTGCAGGAAAGAAGAGTCCACACAGTATCAGGCTGCTTTGCAGGGCAGGCATTGAAATACCAGAAGCGGCTTGGACAAGTATCAGTACCCAAACTAGTACTAACCACGTATTCACGTGAGCTGCACCTACATCCAACCCCACCACCTACTTCCAGCCTGCTTTATAGCTGCCTGACTTCAATATTCTGCAGGGGAAGAGAGCTGTGAGGAACGAGCGCTAAATAGCATCAGCTTCTGCAGGGGTGCTTTATCCCTCTAACCGGGGTGAGGACTCCTGCCTCACGGGAATGCTACAGCTGGAGGCTGTTGTCACAATTGCTAGTGGAACCTATGTGGGATTGGGAGGTCCTGTGTTGCACCTGCAAGCTATAAAGCTATGCTTTGTGTACAAAATTTAATTAAAAGGTGTATGTTCGGAACTCTCCTGTAAAAAATATACGTGACTCTCAGAACATACTGTCACAGCTGTAATTTCTGGACTACGGGCAGTACAGCATTGCTTAAATGAAACACGCTCAAATACAGCTTAATTGGGATTTTTCAGTACCTTCCTTCTTTAAAAAGCAAACCAAACTTTGTAGTAAGTGTCTGAAAGTCCTTTCTCCACCCAGGAACTGCAGTGAAGGCAATGACGCTGCATCATAATTGCAATGAACACAACCGTTGGGATTGGAAGGGACCTCTGGAGGTCGTCTAGGGATCGTCTGAAAACGAGGACAGACATATATAAAAATTTCCCTCCCTTCCACCAGGGAGTTCCTGAGTCAAGGGCCAAAACATGCAGCGTGAGTACCAAACACAAACAGGAAAAAAACCCCAACATCTAATAGCAGATTTTTTTTTAACTTCCAAGCAAACCTACTACGCTTTGTGAACTGGTAAACATCATTTTTACATTGTGGAGACACTACTACTTGGAAGCAATCTTACTGGGCCCTGCGGCAGGGGAAAAGTTTTGCCCCTCTCCAAGTACCGTACCTGCACGCTCTCTCACGGCTGGGGAGCTATTGCTTATTCAGCATGATGTTCGCTTCCCACAGCATCCGCAAGCCAAGCACCAGAAGTACCCAAGTGTACAGTTTTAAATAATGAGAGGTAGCAAGTCACAGCCAGTAGATGACCGGCTTCACCTGCCAGGCAGAAAGTAATTTATCTATTTCTTTCCCCTTTTCATCATCTATCCCCTTTTCATCATCTATTCAACTTTTATGAAGTGGCTCATATTGAAGCAGGCAAAAGTTAATTAAATGAAGACTAAAAAGCCAGTATTTCTTAGCATTTCCTAGCAGATAACTAGTCTCCTTTCAACAGCAGATCAGATAGGGTATTTAGCTGAAACAGATTTGTCGTTCAGGCCGTCAATGTATGGCTTTCCTGTATGTCCCTTCCAAGCTGTGACTAATCAAAGGTTTATCAATCTGTTCATTATGGCAGCTTATGAGTCACTTACCTGCAGTAAGGTCTCACTTCCTATACTGATGTGTACTTTACTGAAATCCCTGGTTGGAGTCATCTTCCCACCTCAAAGCTCTCCTCGAACAAAATGTTAAAGGAGCTTTTGAACCAAGAGAACAAAATCGTGTTCCGCCGAGTAAAATCTAGAAGCACCCCATACTCGGAACGAGGTGGAGCCCTGAAAGCGCATTATAACCAGGGCCCAGGTACAAAGTTTAAACAACCCTCAGAACTGCTCCCAAGAAAATGCTGACAGACTGTTACCAAGTTATTTGTTTAAAAAGCGTCTACACTTACCATGTCCCTCTTCTGACTAAAGCCCCGACAGTCTCTTCTCTACATTCCTCCACGACATTTTATATTTCACATCCGCGTCACAACTAGCATTTCTATAAAGTATTCTTTATAACATCCTTGTATCTCGTTTCTGTCCAGCCACTGCTCATCTGCCACTTCTTTGCCAAGCTTTAAATCCAGACACGAATTTTTCTGCTTCCTTTGTCTTTTCAGTTGCAAAGGGAAGGCAGTCGTTTACTTTTATTTACCAAAAAAGGACTAATCCTCATCTGCCCTGTGGAGAGGAGCCAATGGGTAATTTATGATACTAACTTGTAAAAACCGTTCCCAAAAGAGTATAATGAAAAGAAGGACACCTACCTCATAACCATTAATTATCTTGACTACAGGGAATTTCTATCAACGGTAATTTCCATCAATGAGCTCAGTGCTGTTCCTTAATTGGTTGCAGGGGCTGTTCAGATAGACAGAATAAATCGGGAAACAAGTCATCTCAGAGTGCCCCCTCTACAAATGTTTCTACGCTTACTGATCCAGGGATGACTGGCCCAGCATTCCCAGAGAAGCAGGGGAAAAAAAAACCCGTGATAGCTGACACACCAAAAAGCTAAAAAGGACAGCTCGATGACCTTGTCGACGTAGTATTTTTAGTCTGACAACATAGACATTTACAAGGAGTTCTTTTATTAACAACTTCCAGACCACCGTAACAAGTACATTAATAAAAATCAGATGTGCTGATACACAAAATACATTATTCATACAAACAGATTGTGTGTCATTTTACCGGTGCAGAAGGTACAACAGAGATTTAGAGAACTAATACTTTGTCGTGGGGTATCGGTAACCTGTACTTTTTTTTCCTGTGACTTGTTTTTGCTGTTGCTGGTCTGCCTTCATACTTCCCGGTGCACTTCACGTTCAAGTCTACAAAGAGAGGAAACAAGGAGTCAAACGATGTGCAGCACTAGTCCTGCTACTGCATTTAAATGTCGTAAGAGTAAACTGGGAAAATAATTAAGGTTCTTTTGTGTCTCAAATCCACAATCCTCTCGCAGGGAATAATTCCCCACCCCCCTCCCAGGTTTCTGTGCTCGGCAAAAAATTACTGAAGAATGCAATAACAGACCCAAACAATGAAAAAAAACCAAGTACAACTATCCCTCACTGTAGCGATAAACTGAAGCAGTGCTCGACAGCCCAACTGCCTGTAGCAGAACGCCCGCAAGATCGCGTGAGAGTTTGCTAGAGCCTGGTACCTCTTGGAAGCAGATCAAGAAAAATCACCCACATCTGCTACGCTCGTGTACGAAGTAGCTAGGGGGGACGCAGGACACTAGTAGTAGTGTCCAGCAGGCGTAGGTGCCCGAGTAGCTGTTGCTGCGGAATCTTTCTCCGGCAGCCCTGGCTTGGCCCCCCCCCCCGGCCCCTGACGCTGGGGGAAAACCAGCCCGGATTCTGAACTTGCTGGGTGAGCTGCTCAGGTTGGGCAATTTGCAGTATTTTTTCAGATGTCAGTTAGCGAGCGTTTACTCTCAGGACTTTCCCAAGCCTGGGCGTGGGGGAACACTCCCTTCTGGCACCTCAGCTTTTTTACACAGAGTAAATAAATATACACTGACAAAAAAGAAAGACAGAAAAAGGGTGGGGGTGGAGGGGGAAGGCCTCTAAGCCCTGATCTTACAGCTCTGGAACTTCAGCAATTCCAGCATAAAATCAAGCAGCCTGCCACTCTTCTGACTTTCCTACAGCAGACATGTGAAGGACTATCTGAACAGGATTTATCTCCCACCCCCTTGCCATTGTCCGATCTTTCTCTTCCTCTGCTGGGCACACGGGGGAACGGGAAGAAGGACGAGAACAAATATTTGATCCATCCATTTTGCACCAGCAGAGGGTTTCCTGAGGAGGGAAAGCAATCGAAGGAAAAACAGGATACTGGGTACAGCCTGTTGGTTGCTGTGAGACATCAGGAGATACATGACAGCCTACATCCATTCTTCTTGGGACATGAAGGCAAACACATTAGCTGGCAGATAAATACATATCCCACAGTCCTGTCTCACCATAGGTTGGAGCTCTGTCCCGTCTTCATTGTCCTGGAAAGGTCTCGCGCTTCTGTGTTTTTGCCCTTCTGTTAACTTGTTACTCTGACTCACAAAGGTCTACAAGCAAAAACCAGGGTGAGATAATTTGGGAATGCAAACCATTATGTAAATAAAAATACCTAGTAAAGGAAGATAATTAGCCCGGGGCTAAGAAACTGGAGCTGGTTCCTAGCTGGATGACACCGAGTGATACCGGGAGGGACTCTGCAGGGGCAGCAGGGGCGATGAATGCAACTGCGAGGGATGACTCAAGAATCCCTGCTACATCTCCTGCTACAGGAACGAGGACTCTGGCTGTCTGAAATCCCTCACCCAGCTCTCCGCCCACTGCCGCCTATTGCCCTGAGGGCCACAGAGCCTCCCTTCCACCCCCAGACGTTTGTAACCCGACTGTAACACAGGCGTCCCAAGTCAAATGCCTTCATGTGTTGGGAAACTCCAAGTTCTTGGCTACGTGAGCAAACTTACTCTTGATCATGCAATGAGGAGGAGTTTGGATGTGCTGCCCCCGGTTTTTCCATACAAGGTTACGCAGCCTGCCCTGCTTGGAAGACTCCTTACCCCTGTGGGAAGTCCTCTCTTCCCCCGAGGCCCTAGGGCATGGCTAATTACAAGGAATTAAGACCAGAGTTAAAGAGAAACTACCACGAAGTTTGGAAGTGGAGAAAGGAAAGCCTCCGTTTGTTTCGTGAAGGAGAATTGGCTTAAGAAGTATTTCAGCATTCGGCAAAACAGAGGGAGAGAAACAGAGGTCAAGGCTTCAGAGTTTTCCATTCAGTAACATATTCCTGTTCGGGACATGTGCTTAAGTACTGTTCTGAATCAAGGCCAAAGAATATCGACCTGCTTTCTTCTGCACAAAGGGTTAAGCCTATCTTTAGGCTGTCTTTTTGTTGTTTTTTGTTTTCAACAAAATTCTATGAACGTTACAGCTAATCTAGCAGCAGCATTAAAAAAAAAAAAACCCAAAACAGCTCTTCTGACACTGTCCTGAAGAAATCCATCCAGAAGATTCGTATCATATGAGCTATTCTGGCTGCTGAGTTTGTTTTTCATTAATCACTAAGATTTTCTTTGTCACATGGCTTATGAAGGAAAAGACAGAACTGGCAAAAATAGCATGAAAAGAAAAAACATCTGCATCTTCAAATATTCTCTTAATATGAAAGGGATGGCATATATACATCCAAATGCTTCAGATACAGCTATTAACTAAAGCTCTCCATCACTATGAGCTACGTAATGGTTCTCCATGGAAATGCTTGTAATGCAATATAGTAATTACGAGGGTAAAGACACAGAACAACCAGTCCAGAGGCAGAAGAATTTTATCAGGAGACAGAAGACAGTATTCTGGCAGAAGAACCTGTATAGGTATGAAGCAGAGCAACTCGAGTTTGCATGAAATGTGTTCAGAACGACGGAATCCATAGGATGTCGATGGATACCTGACCTGCTGCTGGCAACAAGAAGCTCCGCGTTTACTTTTGCTCATCGCTGTACAGTAAGTCACAACAAATACAAACAGCTGATCTTAGGGCACCCCTTGGATCGGTCTCTGCAGCTAGCTCATTTCTTTATTTATATTTTTTAATCACCAATAATACATTGAACATCTATCTAATATGGCCTAAAAAGTCAGCCATTACTTACGGGGTACGATCTAAAAGAAGGCAGCAGATCATAGCTAGCACACAGGAGCCAGAGGGAGCCTGTTTACTTCAGTTTATAAATTCACATATGATTTGCATCCCCGAGCCCGTCCTGTTCTAAGGTGTTGGGAAGGAAATAGCATGGGTTGTGGGTTCAAACTACTAGGCCTCAGGGAAAGAAAAAGCCCCAAAAGCTTAGAATGGCTCAAATATCTTTGCTGTTATCGCTGAGGTTTACCAGCAGTTCCTGATCCACGAAGTATGGCTTCTCTGCAGATCCATCGTTTGTCTCCATATCAATAGCAAAGCAAAGGAACATGGCATCTGCTGTCACTTCAAACACAGACAGAAAGCTGTGGGACATCAGGTAGGCAAAAAAACCAACCAGCAACAGAGGAACTACCCAAGCTTGCAATTCCCGATGGTAGTTAAATGCCATCAATCCTCCAAAAACAGTAAAACATACAACAAACACCTGCAAAGGGCAGCGAGAGGGAAATGCAGCCTCATTAATCACGTAGAAATGTTTCTTAAAAAAACCCAACCCCCCCCAAACCCTAAGGCAAATACATTGCAGCCAATATTTTAATAACACATCTCCTCCGGGAGATAGCTACGCAGTTTCTGGCATCACGTAGTTGTCACGCTTTGTGTTCAATTCAGTCTGTAAATTCTGTAGGGCAGAGGCAGTATTTTACTGTACTTACCGAAGACTCGTTGCAATGGGAACTGTAAGAGTGGCACCAAGGACACTACTGTATTGTACATACAGGTACAATATACATGTAGTATTATATGCATACTACACTAAATAACTCTGTAAAGACTATGAAAAGGATTAAATTCCTCAAACATTACCTTCTCTCCCGAACTCATTTTACAGCGTTAACAACACTGAGTTTAACAAAGATAAACCTTATTTACTTTAGAATCATAGAATCATAGAATCATTGAGGTTGGAAAAGACCTCTAAGATCATCGAGTCCAACCATCGACCCAACACCACCACCCACTAAACCATGTCCCTAAG
>NW_008794451.1:1867399-1905980 GCF_000699145.1 Aptenodytes forsteri
ACCCCCACGTCCTTTTCCGACAGGCAGCTTTCCAGCCACTCTTCCCCAAGCCTGTAGCGCTGCATGGGGTTGTTGTGGCCGAAGTGCAGGACCCGGCACTTGGCCTTGTTGAACCTCATACAGTTGGCCTCGGCCCATCGATCCAGCCTGTCCAGGTCCCTCTGCAGAGCCTTCCTACCCTCGAGCAGATCAACGCTCCCGCCCAACTTGGTGTCATCTGCAAACTTACTGAGGGTGCACTCGATCCCCTCATCCAGATCATTGATAAAGATATTGAACAAGACCGGCCCCAAAACTGAGCCCTGGGGAACACTGCTCGTGACCGGCCGCCAACTGGAGTTAACTCCATTCACCATTAAGTCCATTCACCATTATTTACTTTAGGTATAAGAAAAGAGAATCACACTCTGATTTTCCACTTCATTCTTACAGAACAGTACTTTCCTTACTCTTACCTTTCCTAGAAACAGGATAAAATCTCCAAAACAGCTAATGGATGCAAGTTTAGCAGAATTCTTCGCCAAAATAAAGACAGCATCCTTTGCTGACGTACAAAAATTTGTCCCATTTATGGCTGTAGTTGTGTATGCATGCTGAAATGAGAGAAGATAATAATGCAGTGAGAAGGGAAAGACTCTTATAATCTAGATTTTACTTCAGCAAAATATGAAGCCTTGAACCCTATGTGGATATACTGACTTTATTAATATAAAGAGTTATTTTGCATAATGCGGCAATTTTATTTTAAATGACTACAATAACTATGCTTCTAACTTCAAACAGTTTTTTCTACATACCTTCCACCATTAGCAAATGCTAGAATAGTGACTAAATAAATTTCTGAACCCACCTTTATCCAACATATTTTAAAACACCAAAGTTCTCTACCCTAATTTTTGTTAATGAATATGACACAATTACTACAAAACACTTACTTACCTGGAGTCACGCTATCCAAACTTACTTATTTTCTATGAATCTATCTCCAAGACTGCTGGCAAACTATGTAAGCGGAACAATCGAGTTACGTAGTTATCAAGTCATCTAAAAGTTGAGGATTAAAAAGCTTTTATCCACGGCCCTTTCAAACTATTCATATGCTGCTGAAATTCAAGCTTACGGCTATAGCCATAAAATAAACCTTTTCATGAGAGACGAAACCAATTGTGGAAATGACTGGAAAAGAACAGCTAAAGGGTCCAGGACTAGACCAGTGAGGGTCATGCCACAAAAAAAACCCCCAGAATTTCAACAGACAGGAGGGGCGCTCACACTTTTTTGAGGTATTGCGAATTTTACAAGATTTCTCTTGGTGGAAACTTGCCAAGACAGGTGGGGAGGACGGAATATTTGCCTTCACGGATTGGATTATTTCAGCGCTTGTTGGGCATAACTTGACATATATGTCCCATTTATGGAACTTCTCAACACGGTTTTGAAACTGTGCCCAAAATATCAGCTAAGAAAAACAGCGCTCGAGATACCTGAAACGTGTGCTGAACTTCACCAGCATGTCTCATGAGTAGTTTCCCTTTACTCAAAATATTAGAAGGTGGATTATGCCACAAAACATTAGTAACATCTGGTATGGTCGGTAAGAACCGCCGTGTGCAAGGGATTACTGTTCTGAAGGAATTTATACACCCCAACATGGACTTGGTCCTTAGACTACTTTCTGGAAGTAGTTCCAGGCTTCACCTGGAAGTGAAAAAAAACCCAACCTGGTTTGCTGAAAGTGAACTATACTGGCCTACTGCAAAACTCTTCCTGGTCAAAAATTTGTTTTTTCTCACTTATATAAAATATATTAAAATATATAATACATATATTTTTATATATATAATAAAATAGCTTCAGATGTCTGAAGGCAGAGAAAATTTATTTCTGCAGAGTCCAGTTTTACTCCATAGCAATTTCTGTAACATACTGTAGTGTCGCAAAGCTCTATTGACGTTACCTTAAAATATGACAGAGAAAGACAGACATCAAATGCAGTCAAAGATCCTTTGTCTCTTTACTGTGGATATTATTTATTTTATATATGACAAAGGAATTTTTTTTTCTCTGACAGTAAGCAAAAAAAGAGTAGCAGTAAACAGTGACATCCTGTAAATATTGTACTTCTTCTTCTTCTCCCAAGTAACAAGCGATAGGACAAGAGGAAACGGCCTCAAGTTGTGCCAGGGGAGGTTTAGATTGGACGTGAGGAAAAATTTCTTTACTGAAAGAGTGGTTAAACATTGGACCAGGCTGCCCAGGGAAGTGGTGGAGTCCCCATCCCTGGAGGTATTTAAAAGACGTGTAGATGAGGCGCTTAGGGACATGGTTTAGTGGGCATGGTGGTGTTGGGTCGATGGTTGGACTCAATGATCTTAGAGGTCTTTTCCAACCTCAATGATTCTATGATTCTACTTACATAGTAGCAGATACATCCATAGACAGAAAAAGTATAAACAAAGACCATGGATTTATTGCCTGCTCTAAGAAAAATCAAAGACTCCACTGAACTCTACAGAAACACGTAGAGTGTCTGCACAAAAACCTGTTTAAACAGGCAAGTTCACTTCGTTCCTAAATAGGAGAAAATGCTTTCTGTGCTAACTTCCACCCCCAGCGACGCTGTTCCTTTCCCCGGGGAGTGCCGTAACAGGACCGGCAGAGAGGTGCACCCCTTGCCTCGGTGGTCAGGTGCCAGCTACGATAACCTTTGCCTTCTCGGTTGCATCCTCATCCCACCCGCCTCACTCAACCCGGCAGGTTTGTAAGCGGCCTGCTGCCGTCCCGCGTTAGGAAACCCGACGGCCTGCGAGCTCGCCCGCGGCGGCGGCGGCAGCCCGGGATGGATGCGGCAGCGGGAGGGCTGGCAGTTGGGTAAGGCCGGCCCCAGCCTCGCTGGGCTACCGTCTCCCCAGGACCCAGGCGCAGGGTAGATGGCCCTGAGTCAAGCTCCCTCTCTGTCTCCCGTCCGTAGCTGTCACCGCATACTTCAAATGTGGACAGACCTGTCTTTATAACGCGCCGTGAGTTAAGTCTGTTTCATCATTCCCTTCAACATGAAAGGGGAAATTGAGACGCAAAGTGGGAAAGGGTTTTCTAAGTTTGTTTCTGTCCCTTAAGAACTACATTCACGGAGCAGATCCTGATCTGGTGAGGTCAGTATACATGTTGCCAATAAATTAAGCAGAGATTCTGTATTCATTATAAATAGCGAAAAAAAGGTCCTGTTTTAAAAATTAAAAAGAATGTTGAAAACGCATGTGCGCTTGGACAAACATTGTTTCCAAACTTAAAATAAATAACCATTTGTTTGCACTCTTGAATTAGCCACTTTGGTATCCGAGGAATGCGCAACAAAAAGAATTTCTGATATTTATTAACTAGAACAGTTATCTTGGAAAGACTGAAAATAATGCTGGAGACTGAATACTACCTGCATAGGGATTTGTCATGTTACAAACCAGCTGATAAAGCATGGCATTTGTAACAATTACAACTTCAACAAATCATGCGAGTATCAACTAGTCATAACATCCAAGCGAGAAAGGCAGCCAGGTAATAATCCAACATTACAGAAGGAATAAGAGAGACACAAAAATGAATGAACTGTTGAAGGCTACAAAACTCATCATTGACATAGGTGCAGCAAGAATGTTATTAGTCCAAGGTGAAGACTTAGCCAAGTGGTCTCTACCTTTCGGCAAGAAATACGTTTCTGAGGAAAAAAAATAAGTATTTGGAGGGTTTCTTGTTCAGCCTAGGCTGTGGCTCCGTACGCTCTCCTCACAACTCTCAAGTTTCCCATACGGACCCCGTACCCTGATCCCATCCAGCCACGCAGAAATCTACGCGTTCTCACTAACAAAATACATGTCTAACATTTAAGCAAATGTATGTTTCCATGAAACTCAAGAGTTGCACCGAAATGAGCTCAAATGACTTCTCAGCCTTACCCACCAACGAACACCTAACACACGCAAGCTATTACCAATATTTGCAAATCATTTTGGACTTTGGACTCAGAAGCTTAGATATCCCATTAATTTTCCAGTTGCGGGGTATGTGCGACAAGCCAATCCCTTTCCAAGAAAAGACAGATGCGAAGGCTAAGATGGCAGACCACGGTCAGTTAAGAACCTGCTCTCATTTAGAAACAGGTTATTTAAATGTGTTTTTCTACAGAGTGTATTCTCTTTTCCATGCACAAAAGCTTTAGCGGACTTGGAAATGTTTGAGAGGAGGGCAGCAGGAATGATCCAAAAGGTATGGAATGTCTTCTGTCTGGGGAACAACTGAGTACACCAGGCTGCTCTGTCTGGAAAAGAGATGACTGAAGGAGGATGCAGTAAGAGGGCTACGGAATCATGAGAAACGCGGAGAGGGTAGGTAGGGTTAGATGCCTCGCCGTTTCTTCCAGAACAAAGACTGGGCAGGGGGAGGGCCATACGAAGTAGTAGGAGCCAAATTTGAAAACAGATGGTATTTCTTCTCACTGCAAGTCTGTAAGCTGTGAACTGCCGGACAAAGGATGCTTTAGCTGCTAAAAGTTCACGTGAGCTCAAGGGAGACTGGGAAAGTTCAGGGAAAAGGAATCCACTGAGAGTTATTAAACACACAGAAAACAGACTCAGCTCAGGAAGTCCCGAGGCTGAAAACAGATTCAGAAACAGCACGGGGACAGGGAAATACACGCTCCTTCTACCTCAGCATTCACTCCCAGACACTGTTGGCGACGGGATACTGAGCGAGGTGGAGACTCAGTCTGGGCCAATACAGCTATTACGGTATTTATCTTTGCTTAACGAATTGATGTTTTACAGTGGTAGCCTCTGCTGTGGTGACAAGCAAGTAATAACGGCACGGATAGCATACCATTGACCAGAAAGCGTGGGGGATAGCGGGTCAGGAACAGTCTTTATCCTTGCACCAGCAACTTGGTACTGTATCACCACCTTTGTGAAGACCACAAGCCTCCTCCGGCTCGGAGCCTGGGAACGAGACACTAGCTTCTCAGTGTCAGGATGAATAAATAAGGAATGTGAAAGTTTACATATTTCCAAATACCACAGTATGCAAAAAAACCTATTTAAAGAATACATCCTTCTGTGCCTCACAACACAGAATGTCAAGGGTCTTGGAAAAATTGACCTGCTAGTTTCATGAGAAAGGCGCTGTGGCTCAGATCCAGGCCATAAGTTCCCCAATTGTTGAGAATAATTGCGACTTTGTGTAACAGCTGAATTCAGTCCTCCATTCTAGGACTTGCTTTAATAAAACGAGCTTGGGGAAGGGAGGATTGCCATAGCAACAGAATCTTCTCAAAAAAGAAGCAGGAGACATGCTGGTCTCACATCCCGCTTCAGCTTTTTCTGCTCTGCTGGTATTTTCAGCCTGATCTGATCTTGTTGCTGCCAACTCTCTTGGGGGCTGCCCTGCTCAGCTATACCCAGCGCAACGCTGCGCAGCGCGGGCTGGACTTTGAAGTGTCTTAGCTTGCGAGTGTCACAGCTGCCGGTGGAATCCCCTCAGAAAACAAAATCCAGCGGTAGCAAGAGGCAACGGCATTTCTGCGGCTGCTGTACAGCAGGTAGTGACCCGGTGAGAAAGCTGCATCATGCCTCTCAGATAGCAGTGGGAAATTAGAGCGACGTGGGCCTGTGAGGCCCCTCTGAAGAGATGAGGACATGTAAGACTGGAAGGGACTTTCAGCCGCGCCAGTCCCTGGCTATTCCAGATTAGCACATTATACGATTTCTTCTCTTAAGTGGAAAGCTCCCTTTTTAAACTACTTAGGGCTTTTCCCTCTCCCAGCCCTTACGTTTGGAGCTATTCCAGGCAGTTGTCCCTCTGGTCCTTAGGAGCCTTCTTCCAACTTCCAGCCAACATTTACTCATGAACAGTTTACATCCACTCATTCTTCTGCTGATCTTGTCTTGGCTCTTATCCCTCCCTGCTGTTTCTCTTCTTGATATACTCATGGACGGCTAACGGGCTTGCTCTTACTCTTCATTTGTCAAAGCAGGCACACCAGGATACCCCAGTCCCCCCCCGTGAGATAAGCCTGATCACCTAACCAGCAACTTGTACAATGGCATTTATCCCCCTCTTTCTGGTGCAAGCATTTCACCTCATACCTTCCAGGACCGAATCTGCCCTTTCTGCAGCCTTGTTAACTAAAAGCTGTTGTCCTGTGGTTGACAAACACACGGAGAATATTCTCCGCCCCTACTTCCAACCGATAAGCACACAGCTAATACAGAAATGGTTATTTTTGATTCTTAGGCTAATTATCATCTGCAAGAAGCCCTTCAGTAGTCTCCCGAATTTTCCCAAGCAGTCCAAGCAGCACAACTTCCCTTTATTTCCATCCCACCGTATATCGGCAGTCTGGACTTCCTGGAGAAAAATCTTGTCCTTCAGCTTTCCTTGCTTCCTACTCTGTGTGTCATCTACTCCCTCCATGGCTGTCATCCAGCGGGTGGGACCCACGCAACTTTCTCCTCGGAGGGTAGTTGGGTGTCCTTTCCCGCAGCATCGCACTGCTACACCTGGGCTCCATTTCAACCACAGGGGCTGGACCACAGGGATCCTGCTTTAAGTGCCCATTGCATCATGATTACGTCATTACTGGAGCTGCTTACAGTGGCTTCTGCAGTTAGTGCGACAATGTTCTCATCTGGGATTTCTGAAATAAAATCAAACTGAACATTTCCAGACAGTTGTTCATAAATTGCTCTGCTTGAAAGCAGGGAATTATCAGTCACTTGCTTCATTGCCTTTTATTTTCTTTCCCTCTCTCTCTCTTTTGTTTTTTTTTTTTTTTAATGGGATAGGGGAGGGGAGAAAGGTCTCAAAGCACGAATTAGTCAGCCTTGTTCATCTCTATCCCCTACATGGTTCACCCTACAGAGCAAGCAAAGACCTAAGGAATTTTATTTCCTCTTATTGCATACATAAAGCCTCTAGAGGGAAAACACACATTTAAAATACGATTTCACTGAAGGTGAATATTTTAGCCAACTGTATTTTCAAGGCGATTGAAAATTTAGCTTAACGTCTAGAAGCAATTTTGCCAGTAACATTAAAATACAGTATTTTTGGGGGGAGGAAAAAGAAATACTTGATGGGATGAGGCACAATGTGTTTGGCAGCGCAGAGGAGAACCGTACTTACATTAGCATGCATGAATTTTGGTTTTATCTAGGTCACTCCTCCACAAGGCATTTAACCGTAACCTCCTGACAGATTTCCATCCAAAGTTTAAGAGACAACCAACGGCCATGGATATACGACCATTAGACTTGCTTCTGGGTTTTTTTTTTTTACGCTAGGCAGTCGCTGGCTTTCAGCGTCAGTGAAGGGTCTCCGTACCAGCAAATGCAGGCTAACGCACTGCCGACTTCAGTAACGGCTACCACAGGGCCCGGAAGGCTACGCTGCAAGTAGCTGCGCTGATGAAAATAAGAGAAACCACATACTGCTCGGCAGCTCCTTCAGAAATCCGTGTGCTGCACTTTGGAGCGGTTGCTTGCCAACTGGCTGCAGATGAACCCAAAGCAGACACAGAAAAGCAAAACTATCCTGAAATAGATATATTGTTTAAAAAAAAAAAAGTCACTGCAACAAGGCTGTAAAGGAAAAGAAAAAAAAAAAAAGCCAGTGCTTTGATGTATCAAAAGTTAAGACTGCCACTACAATTTAAGAAAGCAGGAGACAGACAGACCTTGTAGCTCCCAAACCACAATAAAAACCCCCAGTATATTCTTTTTACGGAAGAGAAATTTCAATCTCCCGGATTTTACTTGAGATGATTGGATATGTTTATCTGGAACATACTGAAACCATCAGAGCCAGAAGATGAAAAATCTGTGGTAATTCTGACAAGTGTTGGCAAACAGAACTGTCAAGTAGGGATAATGACTTTATATTCACAAAGCGCTTTTCATCCAGATAGAACCCAGAGTGCTTTACAATTGTTACTAATGGATTATACACACACATGAATCACTTTGCCCATGACCGAAATGGAACAGCTTAAGGAGTGAACTGTTTAACAGCACATAGCAACGCTACACCACAGTTTAGCACAGGATCCAGTTGCAAATCCAAAGAGAAATTTAGGAAGGCAGAACGCAATTATCCACATCGCAATCTGCACAGGATGCTGGGTTTACGTTACCCCTCCTCCAACACCCGCCACTGGAAATATGGCAACCGTCAGCATCTAGCGCCGCACTCTGTCGCCGTGGGAAGGTGACAGGGTACCTTTCTGGCCCTCTTTCCGTTAAGTTCCAGGAGAGCCGGAGAAAACTTAGCTGAGCCTGCAGAGAACAAGTCGCTTCAGGGACGCACGCAGCTACCAAAGCCGGTGTTAAACCCCACCTGAAAGACGGCACCTCGGCCCGAAAACTGCATGGGAAGAAAGAAGCTGGCACCCCATCGCCAGTGTTACTTCCTCCAGCACCTGTTTCTCATCTGCAAGTTCCCCAGAGGGAAAACAAGGGGCTCAGTTTAATCCTGATTAAACTTGTGAATGAAGGAGCAGAAAGAATTTACATCATCTAGGCAATATAACAACAGGTTGAAGAAAATAGTGCAGAAGTGATGGGGAAAGCTTTTTGGGGTTTTTTTTTTAGAGTTTCAGGTAATTATATGCTTGTTACTACAGTGAACGTAATACTAGAATAAAAGGCAAAAATACAGTAAGGAAATGAGCTTTGGACCAACTTTTGTAACAGCGGTTCCACATTTCAGTAATTTCAACTCACACAAAAATCAAAATCTGAACTAAGAAATACTTTCGAAATGTCAGAAACATAGGTACAAGCAATTTTTTAGCCCCTCCCAAGTCCTATTCTCAAGTCCACGTTCAACACCTATGTGCAATTTCAAGGCTGTACCCAGCAGCTTTCACTGATCTCAGGAAGAGCTCTTAAGAGTTCAGTACTTCTGTTAATCAAGCCATATATTAAGCTGCTTAAAACTGCAGACTTGTCTTTTTTTCCCCCCTTTTTTTTTTTCTTTTTTACATTTGGCCGCAGATTTTACAAAATTGAAGAAATAGGCTTGAATACATTCTTTATAGGAAAGAAAGAAAAAACTAATTAGATACATTAATTACTCCATGAAATGCAATAATCTGAGACCAATGTTACCCCTTCATACAGATAAAATCTCTATTAAAATCTTACAGCGTGTTCTTGCTTTTCTTCTCCTCTAACCCTCGCCCAAATTGCCCTGGATTTGGAGCACGTGGAACACCATCATCTTTGCCAAAAAGATGTTCAAACAAGCAGTTATCTAACGGCAAACACGGTATTATGATCATTAGGTTAAAACCCACAACCCTCATAGAAACAGAAATTTGCCTACAATAGATTAAGAAACAGGAAATCTTTTAAGGGAACAAGAGCTACAATACAGCCTTCTGAAACAAAAGGAAGAACATTACAGTAATTAATTCTTCTTTTAACAAACACATAGCATACAACAGCTGGAGAAAGTAAACGCTAGGATGCTGGATATCTCTCTGAAAGGCAGGACGCCAAGGGGAAAGGGTGACTACAAACGGAAAGCCTGGAGTCAAAACGAGCTCTGAGATTCCTCACCAAGTCACTGACCATAAGATCTACCTAAAAAATGTAAGTCTGGAAAATTCATCGTCTAGAACCAGAGATTTCACTGCACAAGTATTTCATCTAGGCTGAGCTAAGTGAAAAACTTTCTCTTCGGAGTTGTCCAAGATTAAGCTTAAATTTATGCACCTACTTCAGAGGAGAAGTCAGACCCTTTATCAGAATTGCCTTGTTTACTTCAGTACTGCCCTCAGCAATGAGAACAAAGAACCCAACAGTCAGAGAGTTAGGAATCAGCAGGAACATCTGATTCCCTTTCACATTAAGAATACCGCAGTCACCAGAGATAACAAAAGGGGACTGACAAAGAGAAAAATCAACTATTTACAATGATGTATATAGAGCTGGAAACACTTGGAGAAAAGGCTCAGGATGGAAAAAGTAGGAGTCAAGTATCTGAAAAACTGCTGTATGTCAGAAATCATCCATTTCCAATAAAAACACTTTTGAAACAAAACCGCTAACAAAACAAAGATGTCTTTCAAAGAAAGAGGATATTATATCATCTGGCTTTTTTGTCATGGATCATATTCCTAGATATACTGATAATGGAAATCAGCCAGGAGTTCAAGTTTCTTTAGTCAGGACTTTCAGACGGAAAATACTGTATCTAGTTTAACGATTCTTACTTCTGCATCGCTTCCTTCCACCCGGACCTTCTGTATTTCAGTAGTCTGCCTGGCACCACTCAACCTGTCTTCTTACCTTCAGAAATAGCAAAAGGGCTATCTCAAGCTGTACTAACAAGTTTTCTAAAATCTTGCACCTTGCGTGTTCCGTCAATTCCCTGTTTCTTTGCAACAAGTTCCATCTACACCTGAAGACTTCTTTGGTTGCTTAGTTTAGGCGGCCGGCAGGAAAATTTGGCTTGCGTGCGCTGGATGGTGCTTTAGTCGCGCTAAATGGAGCTAGCACACACACACACGGTTTCTAGACTAGGTATGCAGACGGTTGAGTGACCGAGAGATGGTAGCGTGTACCTGGTTGAAGTATCTTAAGCAACTTTCCTGGCACCAAAACCAGCAGAAACAGCACTTGAACAGGCACTTTGCACATGCACTCTCCTGCAATAAAATGAAACGTTTGGTTACTGGACACGGAATTAGACTCAAACAAAGCGGCCATTTTAGAAAAACTTGCTTTACAGGTGACTGACTCTTCTAATAAAGCATCCACTTAGGCAGCAGATATTTCCTTTTGGATTACAGGGACTGTTTTTAATTCAGACCCTTCAGTATTAATGACTGATGAGCTGAGCGTATTTTTTTTTTCTTCCTGTGGATGGAAGATTCTTCTCTGGGAAAAGAAAATAAGTGCTGCAAGCAGTTTTGTGAGCTAACAGCTGCTTGGAGAACAAAACAGGCAGGCAAGTCAGTAACCCTTACAGTACTTTGCAGTGATCAGGGAGTGCACTGACAGATTTTTAACTTTCTTGTTTATCAAAAAACCTTCACAGTTGTGAAATATCTGGTACCCTAATGAACAAGAATAAAAGAATGGGCAGAAGGACTTATATGCACATGCGTGTGTGCAGAGCATACATTCATTTTTCAGGACAGGAGGAAAAAGCACGTATTAGAACAGACCATTCATAGACCACTGATCTATATTAATTTCATACTAAAAACAGAGCAGAAAAGCTCAGTGTTTGTTCCACACACACCCCTCGCATCACGAGCTCAGAACTGTTCATCATATAAAGGTTTTACCAAGCAAGACAAGTAAAAGACATCTTGGTAGCCACGGTAGCCTTCCAAATTTAACTGGCTGTTTTTCTCAGCAAAAGGAAATTCAGTTCAGTGATACTTGAGTGTCGTGGTTTAACCTCAGTCAGCAACTGAGCACCACGCAGCCACTCACTCACTCCCCTGCAAAAAAAAAGTGGGAATGGGGGAGAAATTGGAGGAATAGAAGTGAGAAATCTCATGGGTTGAGATAAAAACAATTTAATAATTGAAATAAAATACAATAAATAATAATAATAATAATACACAAAGCAAGTGATGCACAGTACAATTGCTCACCACTCGCCGACCGATGCCCAGCCAGTCCCCGAGCAGCGGCCCCCCCGCCAGCTTTCCCCAGTTTCTGTACTGAGCATGACGTCCCATGGTATGGAATGTCCCTTTGGCCAGTTGGGGTCAGCTGTCCTGGCTGTGCCCCCTCCCAGCTTCTTGTGCACCTCCAGCCTTCTCAGTCGGTAGAGCATGGGGAGCTGAAAAGTCCTTGACTAGTGTAAGCACTGCTCAGCAACAACTAAAACATCGGTGTGTTATCAACATTGTTCTCACCCTAAATCCAAAACACAGCACTGTACCAGCTACTAGGAAGGAAATTAACTCTATCCCTGCCGAAACCAGGACATTGAGTCTTTTAACCTTCTTTTTCCAGAGGTCAGAATGTTTTTGTTTCGTCTTGGAAAGCAGACATCTTCCAGTCACTATATGAAAACCTCAGGTCCCCAGAACTACCATTGTTCGTGCAGAAACCACGAACCTCCCAACTTTTTTCCAAAGAAGTTCTTGGAAATATTCCAGGAATAATTCCTTTAAAACGGTGACTGTACATGCAAACTCCTGACAGCAGAGAAGTACTTTAATCTTGCCGTGTATTGCTGGAGAGATGATTTTACTGAAACGGTATTAATCTCAGTAAGTACTGTTTATTAAAAACCTAGAGCAAGAGACTTCAGCTGCAATCTCCTCTCTGATTCTGCTTGAAGGCTGCTGTGCAGAAAACATCTGTGAATTTACCTGCAAGCTTGCAGACCCCTGACTTTTCCTCCTGTTCACAGAAAACAGCAGCATGTTTTGCAGGGGTGGCAAAGCCTGGGTGAGCTCTACAAGAATGCAGCATCACTTCTCCATCCTTTGGTACCACTATTCTGGACCTCGATGGAAAGAGCCTCAATGGAAAGGGGTCGTAGCCTGTCCTTTCTCCCATGGGAAGGAGCAAGGTTACTTTGCGGGGGAATCCTTCTGCGGACTGGGCTGAGCACTTTATAGCCTCTTTAGGAGCAGTTACAGCTATGGGTCACGTCACGTCCTCAGCTGAACGCTTGACAACTGGACCAAAAGGAGCTTGTAGCACACCGCCATAGACACGAGTAATCTTTCTTTGCTAGTTAAATCTTCTACAGCTGTTCTGATCACAAAAGCACATAACCAACAAGTCCACTTATTCTGCTTCCTCTAGAGGCAGAAAATACTCTATCTTCTTTTCAGCACAACTCATCCCACCTATCATCTTTAAACAAAGTTCTTAGCTGACCCAACTGATCAAGTTTTATAACCAAGGCTTTCATATGGAAGCGACATAAACCCAGACACTTACACATCGTTCAAGTATCTTATTAGAAGGGGCCTTTATTTAAGCATTGGCAAACTATACCCCACACACGCCTCATAGGTACCAGGGATGGTCAATGTAAATACCCTGTCGTAACTATACATAACCTGATTCAAGGCCAAGCTAAACTCTAGAGGAAAAGACCTACGTTTAAAAATGTTGCCTAAATCTTCCTCTAAAATCAGAGCTGTGCAGTCATGACAGCACATGACATCTCCTTGCCAAAGCGCCAGAACTAACTGCAGTGGTACGTTTGCGGCAGAAGATAAGAGATGCGGAGATGCATGAAAGATAGAAAGAAGGCAAGCAACGATCAAAACAGCCCAGCCATATTTTTTATAGATCTTAAAAGATGTGGTTTGGATCCTACACAAATCTCTGGAATAGTTCTTATTTCATACGTTCTTTCTATAAACTCATATTATAAGGCAGATGAAATATTTTCTATAGGATATTTTATATGCGACAATAATGTTCTTACTTACCTTGGCTTTTTTAAAATTTATGATGCGAAAATTTTAAATAGCGCATTCTGCCAATTTTTTCCTTCATCCTTCATAAAAACCTTTATATATAAACACTAAATAAAGGTGGGTTTTAATGTTGGTTTTTTCTGCTTTTAAAAATGTCTGAGCTGAGAGAAAAAAAGGAAGCACATGGAAAAAGCTTTCTTAATGAAGAAAATGGGACAAAATATAAAATCCACATCATAGCATCCATTTTTAAGCAAGAAGCATATTCTTCACATTTTTTTCATGAATCTCACCTTTCAACTACTATTTTTATAGTGTTACAGAAGGATATACCTACCTTTTGTTTTAGGGTATTATAAAGGTACAAGAGAACAATCCTTGGTATTCTCAGTATTGTGATTAGAAACGAGCCTTTTACAGCAGTTCCTAGATGATAGCAAAAAAGAACTGATATGGAAGACAGGACTGGGTGAGGTGGTGGGCTATTCTTATTTCTAGAAAGAAAAACAAACAATTTTAAAATGTTTTAGAAACTTATTTAAGAAGATACACAGTGTATCTTTTCAGTATTTGGACATTTAAAGAATTAAGCTGGTATCTCCTTTCCCACTTGAACACTCCAGTTTTCCTACTGGCTTCATCCGAATGTTCACCTTAGTCCAAAGGAAAGCAGCCAAGTTTATAACTTTTATTGGATTAGTTTAATTCTTAAGCAATGACTGTTTTGGTGTATTCAGTAATGGAAAAATATCTAGGAAAAACCTACAATGGAAAATACCAGAAGTGAACAACAGCTGAGAGTAGTTCCTTGAACACCTCTCTCCAGTTTCTGTCACTTCTCTTATTCTCCGCAATCTTTTATTTGACTGTTGTTTCTGCAAGATTTTAGTCTGAAGGGATGAATCCGCTATTTCTGCTTTAGTGGTAAAATTAAAACTAGAAAAAATATCACAAGCTCTCACGTGTAAAATCGAGATCTACTCTCTACTTTTATTGCTGCAATTTGGTCAAATTTTGGTTTAAATTTTGTTCAGATAATTAATACTTTTTTTTTTCCCACTGAACAGGATTTGTTTTAAAATGGAATACACAAAAAAGGAATCTCATACTCTATGTTTAGAATTACAGTCTGGCCTAAAAAACTTGTAATTCTACTGCACCCTAACCTGTATTGTTTTGGAGAAATAATGTGTTTCCCAAAATTGAAAAGCAAAGACAAAAAATTGGCCTAAATACAAGTTTCATTTTCTTGGTTCCTTTATAAAGGTCGGTTTAATGTCAATCAGTTACAGAGAGTAGTATGACACAGCTCTCAAGACCTTTTATTTGAAAACCAGGAAATGAACTTAAAGCCACCCCCCCCCTTCAAATGCTGTAAAAAAAAAAAAATCGATTAGATTAACACTATAAATACCTCAGGAAAAAAGTTTCAGAGGATTAAAAAACGCCACTGCTCAATAGTCATAAATAGCCCTTCTATAAAGCAGCTCTTAAGCAATTGGCCCAACCCTGAAAAATTTACGTAGGCAGCAGAACCGGCAGCAGTTTGACTAAGTAGTTAAGTAAAGATCAGACCCTATATCACAAACAAGATGTCCTATTTTCATAACCGATTCCTTCAAAACCTCTGTTATCTTGAAAAATTAATAGTTTACACAAAAAACAAAAAGATAAAAAGGCAGCGATAAGAGAGCGACTGGCTGGGGCTAAAAAGCTCTACAAATGTATTTTTATTAAACCCTCACTTCAGCAAGGATTTAAATCATACACACTACACCAAGACAGGTATCACAGTTCTGCAAGAACCCTGAAGGTATCACTGCAGTTCGTTCAAAACACTAAATACTTTGCAGCTGAGAAGTTGTATTTAAATATGTGGATATACCACATTATTTTAAATAGGAAATTCCAGCAAAGCAGTTGCTGTATGTATTATTTTTGGTCTTACAACTAGGGGAACAGCTTGGGGGATAGTGGAATTTTATACTGAATAAGGCAGGTGGGGGTTTTTTAAGTCATCAGGTTTCTGCGTTAGAAACACATACATCGCAACAGAGATGAGTTACTCTATCCATATAGTACCATTGTTTCCTTTTCCCTCGTACGCTACCTTACATATGACAGTCTCAGTCACAGCTCAGAATAGAAAAGAGTAAGTTTCTGCAAGTTAAATGTTAATCAAGGGTGAGAAATACGGAAAGGACAAAGTTTACTCTCGTGTTAATAATTTACTTGCTACTGAAGAGAAAAATGAAGAAGGGTTTTGGTATTTTTAACAGGACTGATTAATGAACAGGAATGTCAAAATTTGAAGTTTAGTTCAGATAAATTTCTACGCATTTGGATGCTTTTCCACACCTTCTTTTCCTACCGAAGGAATTCTCACAAGAACAGCGTCAGACAAGGTTTCTTGCTTTGCTTCCGAACAGATTAGAAAAAGAACAGATTTCTCCTTGTGATTCTGGCTCAGGGTAGGAAGCACAGGAAAACGGTTAGCTAAACACAACAACCGGCGACGCCTGTGACTCTAAACAAGCTCAAGACTGGCTCAATCACCCACCTCCACCCCATTACCCTGAAGGATGAGCTTTCACCCAGCTTTGTACATTATACGGCTGCGATCCCGACATGACTTTAGCTCAAGCAGACAGTCAGCCATACGTGTAAGGTTTTGTGGGCAGTTCGTTGCAGTGAATTCCGGGCAGGCAGGTCGTATTGTGCAGTGAATTCCGGGCAGGCAGGCTCCCCCGCAGGCACACGAGGTATCGGGGAAAAACAGGAATCTGCCCGATAGAACTGATTGCAAGACTGAGCAGGGCCACGGCTTGCTTCTCCTCTTTGGTATTCCTATTTTACGTTACTACGGGATTGTTTGATTTACATAGAACACCGCTATCCCAAAATCCTGGGAACCTGTACTCAATACCACATCGTCTTTTAATAATTTTCTTTCTTCAGTGCTGCCAATTGTCTTTATTTTCTGGTGAGCTCTGTGACGCTCGGTATCTTTCTTAACACTGAGTTCCTTGAATCAAATGATCACACATGCATCTCAGCTTTCATTTTAAAACCACTTTTTATGTGTGAAGAAAAAATGCAATCTTGACACACCCAAAAGACGTAGACATTTGAAAGGGGAAAAAAAAAAAAAGCATTTCTTTAAAAGCCTGTCCTTTTCAGACCTGTGCTTATAGCTTTCTTCAACCCTGCCTCATCTGTTTCAATGACTGCCTAAAAAGAGATTTAGCGTAAAATACTTCAGAAGTGTTAAGGAACGAATCGTATATGTAAATATGAATCTCAGTTTTTAAACAAATACAATAAATTACAAGATTTGTAATAAAAGAGACATTGTCAGACTAACAGAGAACACACAGACTGTACTTCCAACTGCCCTTTTACCTGCTCTCAAAACCACGGGGGACAGGTCTGACAACATACGTGCTGATGGCTCTTTTACACGGGTTAGGTCAAGTATGCAAGTAGGGCAAAGGATGCTCATAAATATTGCAGATGTATTTGAAAAGGGAAGAGGACTCCTTTAAAAATTTGGTCCTAGTTCATCTCTCAATGACTTTAGTGCACATCCATAAACCTGGATGTTTGCCTTACCGGGAGATGTATGTATTTCACCTCTCATTGAATCTAAACAGAAGTTGTGGTGCTGAACGCCTTAGAGTCGGGTGGAAAACCCCAATCCTGCAAATGCCCATATACTTCCTTAATTTCAACCCTGTGCAGTGACGTACGCGCACTGGAGTTACTGAATAAGCTCAAAACATGGACAGGACAGTGATGCCTGTGACACGGGCCAAGTTACCATACCACCTGCCTTTAATCCCAGGGAGGGGAAAAGCCTCACCTCACTGAAAAGGTAAAACACGCACAATACACCTAAGCGCACTAAGATGAAAATAAACCCTCGTGTAAAACAGCAATAGTAACAAAGGTGGTTTTTTAAAAGACTGAGCCCTTTTCACAAGTCATAAAAAGTAATCATTAAGCAAAAAAGTTCTATTTATTTTATTAAATTAATAAAATCTTTCATGTATTCATGTTTCATCTGAAATAAAAGGCGGCAAAACCCATTTTCAGTGGCGGTACTACAGGTCGAACGTATGCCACCTGTAAAGCTAATCCAGCTAAAATGACGCCCTGCCCTCCCCGTTTGCAACTCCGCTGCGGCTGGTGGCCGCGCAGGACCCTGCCGCATGTGCTGTGGAAGGAGATTTCCACAGGGAAAGGCCGTGCCATTTCCTCGGAGCACTTACAAGCCAAGAAGAAAGCTTCTCTGTGAGGTATCAAAAACAAACTCTTGTGACATGCCTTTACGACGCTGCCCCAGGGAATACATTAAAAACACAGAGCAGACAAGCTCAGAATTGCTGGAACAGCTTGAGATAACCCTTGCCCTTGATGGTGCGACTGCTCTTGCAGCTAACCATCCTCTCCCCATTCCTGCACTGCTCTGCGTCTCTGCAGATCTGTGCTGACGGCCTAAAGGCCAGGAAGAGGGATCACCGCCGCGGAAAAATTGCATTTCCCCTTCCAAGCGCAACTCTCTCAACACAGTACGTGTCACCTGGCAAGCAAGAGGAGGGCTCGACAGTAGATGTACAAAACGATTTCCATACAATTGGGCGCTGGGACCTTCTGTACTCTATGGCCAGTTCCTGCAGCAGTAAAAAATAGCTGGAAAGCGGAAGGCCCTAACAGAGCAGTAAACATCACCGCAGCGGTTTCTACAGGTGCTTCCCTGCTCTGTGTGAAGAAGATATGGACAGCGTCTTTGCCTTGGGGATTTAGACGGGGTATCGTACCAAAATGCACCGCGGCGCACTACCCAGTAAGTCAGCAAAACTCCTTTTCTTTCCTGTGCTTTCTCAAGCAAGCCAATTTAAATGAACCCTTAGTGCCTCAGCATTCAGCTGCTAAAGCTGAATCAATTGCTAACGCTTGAGGTACGTAAGTTTGCTTAGAAGACAAGAGCAGCCCGTTACGCACAGAACCAAAGCCATGCTAGTTACTTGTGTTTAGAGCTTCAATAGGAAAAAGATGACATAAGAAATGTGAGTTCCTCCCTTTTCAGGTCTTATCATGGCATGTAGAATCATAGAATCATAGAATCATTGAGGTTGGAAAAGACCTCTAAGATCATGGAGTCCAACCATCAACCCAACACCACCATGCCCACTAAACCATGTCCCTCAGCGCCTCATCTACACGTCTTTTAAATACCTCCAGGGATGGGGACTCCACCACTTCCCTGGGCAGCCTGTTCCAATGTTTAACCACTCAAAAAAACCCAAAAGTAAAATAGCAGTGCGAAACTGTGTCACTCTGCAGATCTCAACCTTTTAAAAAGCAGCATTTTAGGTTTTGTCTGCTCTTTTACTAGCACCAGTTAGTTCAGTGGCATGGCTGTCGGCCGCGTAGAGAATCCTAGCAGAGACAGGCTCCTGATACACGTGTTAGCCACTGCCCTGCCTTGGCTTTTTGGATGGGATGACAAAACATCGCTTAAAACAATGGTGGGCACTGGCTGTTACCAGGTCTTCCAGCTTCGCTGCTTTGGCTGGAGCGGGGAAATCCAAGCGGAGCCTGTGCTGCTGTCTCTGCTGGGCGGAGGGGAACAGCCCATTTGGAAACCTTTCAGCAGGAGGCCTTTCTATCAGCAACTGAAACATCCAGGGATACGTTCTAGAGACCATCGACAGAAACCTGCTACCTAGGTTTTGGAGAAGCCCAAAGCCTCCCTTCCCAGCCGCCCGAGCCCGACGGTCCCAGGCGGCTGTGGCCAGTGCTCCAGGGTCCCTCTCCTGCCAGGCTCCCCGACTCGCTCTCAGGCCGCCTTCCTCAACGGCTAATTTTCCAACAAATTGAGATTGTCACCATATTCTTCTAATACAAAATGAAGAAATGCCTTGAAATGCCTTAAAATGCCAGAGTTTTTCAGAGATTGGAAAATCTCATCACTGGGCGCAGAGGAACAGAACAATGAGGGTGAAAGCGCTCATAAAATACTTACGAGGAAAAAGGTTTTCAGGATATTACTCTCTTCATTGTCAAAAAACTCAACAATGTATTGTGAGATTTAAATCTTCCCTCACAATGACAGGATAACACCACCCCAGTGCGTGAAACCAATTTAATTTCATTTTACAATGCTGCAAGTCTAAAAAAACCGGTATAAATCACGAAAAGTAGAGATTTTTCCTCATTTCCTCCACGTTTACATTTCAGGGTAGTATAAAATTCAAGAAAGTTTGTTTACACATCTCTAAATTCTTAACAGTGCTGTTAAAGCATTTACAGTTAACTGAAAATATCTGCACAGAACGAAAAAAAAGAGTAGCAGGCGAGGCATTTATGCAGTCAGAACAAACGGAAACCCAGAGCGGGGATGGACGCTTCGGAAGAGGTCAAACTGCCTATGAATACATGAAATTACCCAGGAGCTACGTGTTGCATCCCCATTTGGAGCTAACGCAGTCTCCTGGAAAAGGGTCAAATGCAGCCTGCGCCTTCCGAATGGCAATTTCACCGGAGTCAACTGAGCTCTGTCGGCTTGTATCAAGGCTCAGTTTGGCCCGGTAACTCCAGCGGGAGGGGTGAGTCACATTAGTATCATACACATTGCAAAATCTTACTCGGGATCTTGCAACAAGCAACGTTATTTTATATTCAATGGGATTCCACGATATTGCCATAAATTGCAGTCTACCCGAGACTATTTTGCCTAGAAAAAGATGGAAAGTAAATGCTGGAAAATCCCCAAAACTATATGGGGGCAATTCTGCACTCACCTGTTGAAGTAACAAGTAACCACTGCCCCAGCAATCGTCATCTGCTGACAGGCAAGAATGAATTCACTAGTCCAGATAAGGCCAACGAAATGATACCATGCCATGTAGCAAATTCCAGACAGAGCTCTGTATTCTACTTGTCCTCCTGAAGTAGTCTGTGCAGTACCTGGAGTTGGGATTACACCGCTGTATTATTATAACACACCAGACAAGAAAAAAAAACCCAACAAAGTACATATAAGTGCTTCTGTACCCTTTTGCTTAACTTTTCTTCAATAAAATGATAAAAAAATAAATTCAGGTGCTATTTAATTCTATCCCTTCTAACAAAGTCAGAGAGCCAAAACTTTGTAATTCAAATAGAATTTTGAAAAACAAAATCTTACAAAAAGGAAAAGCTTGGGTTTAAATTGGGATTGAGACACAGCTGCCAATAAAGTCAAGAGGACAGCTAGGAATTAGTAAAGATTTCTGAGAAAACATTACTCAAGATTTGAGTAATCAAATGCTTCAGAAGTAAATGAAATCTTAATTTTCTTAATTCAAACTTGAAATAAACTCATAGTTATGAAATGCTTTAGATTTTTTTCTATCAGAAGCGAAAGAGAAAGACTGCAGAAAAATATTAAGGACGCATAACGTGCCATTGCAACAGAATAAAATTATTATTTTCATTACTATTACTAATTAGAACCATGGCAACTAGTTTTCTGTTCTCTACACTTTGCAATCTTTGTGCAAAATACAGGCACATAAAGGCGGCCTCTCCAAGGCGGGGGCGGGGGGGAAGCAGACATCCGTATGGTAGTATATGCTCCAATGTTACTACTGCATTCAGGAACACTGACAAATTCACTTATTCAAGCTAAAAAAAAAAACGGCCTCCACTTCTGTTAATAACAAAGAACTCATTCCGTGTTCAACAGATGGCTTTTCACAACAGGTGGGGGTAACCCAGATAACTTAGCAATCAGAGCTCTCTCTATGCAATCCTATTTATGCCACTTGACTCCAAAGTCTAGTCAGGGGGTAACGGCATCGGGACATTTGTTCCTAGTGAAAAGTCTCTAGGTCCGTAACCTGCTATTTTTTCAGTTTACCAAGCCTTAAGTCTATTAACCTTAAAGATAAACATGTTCACAGAATAAAACGATCTCTGGAGGTGAGCAGTTTCTTATTCTAACTCGATGAAAGAAATAAAGTGAGACATAGAATTGTCTATTACTGCTAGAACAGCATTATAACTTAAGCTTTAATATTTCACGTACTCCTTCGGTGGACTTGGCAGTGTTAGGTTTACGGTTGGACTCGACGATCTTAAAGGTCTTTTCCAACCTGAACGATTCTATGTTCTCCCACAGGACAGCGCCCCACCTTCAAGTTCAAAACTGCCACAGATACAAAGCTATCTGTGAAACGGTTCACCCAATTTCTGTCCTAATTTTCTATAGCCGCAGAGTTCATACTCAAGAATACCTAAAAGCAGAAACAATAAGGATTTGCTTTCAGCAGCACCATCGGGTTTAGACAAGTTTTATAAGTCTTCAGAACCAAGGTCTGTTTGTCTGTAAATTATGAAAAATATTCACCTACCCCATAGTAGCACTGCAAAATTATTCTGAAGTGCTTTGAAAGGCTCAAAAAGTGCTACACGGGTGCATAAACACAGACGTATGTTCTAGATATTTTATTTTCTGAAAGGCTATCAATTTTAGTTAAGCAGGCAACTCTTTGCAGTGCTGCACGGTTGGTCATTCGCAGAAATATTGTTGCTGCCGTTCTATTCAAATGTATTTTAAGCCTGTGGAACGCAAGATACTTGATGGTGTGAAAAAGCTACTACTCAGATCTCTTCTCACAAACTCTCAGCTATTCCTCCCCATCCCCTGCCTCCCTGGTTTTAAGTTTGGATGCAAAAGCTTTTCTTTTTTTTTTTTTTTTTTAAGGGGAATTTTTGAGGATAGCTTCATTTACTTTGGTACATTAAAATAAGCTATGCGCTATACCGTTCCTTCTTGTTCTGAATCCCAGGGATTCTTCATCTCCCTTACTTCTTCCAGAGGCTCTCGACTGCCGTTTTCCTGCAGCACACGCAACTAGCCAAATATGCTCATTAACCACAGCCCACAGCCCCTGCTGAGGGAACTTATGCAAATGACAGGTCAAGGAGGTCTCCTACCTCCCCATTTTTATGCAGACATTATACCGTTCGGTAGCAGAATTAGGCACGTTTTCCACCATACAATCCGCCTGAACATTTCTTTTCCAGAAAAGGCACATTTCAGGCATCGCTCCTGTAGTTTTGTCATGAAGACTGACAAATGTATGTACGGTAAACTAATTCTGTTTGCTTTTTACCCGCCTACTGAAATAACCACCTGCAGTAACAACAGTAATGGCTTTGTCTTTCCTGGCCAACCTTACGCGTGTGCATGTGCACAGCGCCGTGCTCTGCTGCACAGAAATCCGGCACAGCCACCTGTGAGCTCACCGTCGATCATTTTGCCGTCTCGATACGGGAAACTGTTTTTGTTACTTCACAGAACTCTGTTTACCGATGTAAACATCTGTGTCTGACTGGTTCCCTGTCTTCGGGGCCTACCGTGCATGCATAATTTTGTCAACAGAATTACATGCAATGCTATTTTTCATATGTCAGTAGCACAGATAAACTTTAAAGCTATCCTAGATACCCTGTTGAGAAAAGTATATGCCATTTTCCTCATCACTCCACTGCGATCTATCTGTTCACACAAGCTAAACTTTCTCAACAAAGCCTTGAAATACGGTTTAATTTGTCAACAGAGTATTTTTCTCCAGCTACATAATCACGAATCTTTCTGGTGTACTATACGCTCTTAGCGATAACATTAAGAAGTCAGTGAAGAACCGAAGTCCCCACAGCTGAATCACCCAATCTGAGAACCTCTGATCGGTACCAACGTTGATCTGCTGCAAATACTCCAAGAAGCGTGGTTAACAACGCAAACAGGCACAAGTGCCTGCAGCAGAATTCAGAAGAGTTTTCTCCGTCCGACTCTGCGGCTCAGCGCCGTGCCGTTGTGTCAGGCAGCACAGCAACGCAACGATACAAAAGTCAGTGTGCACACGCAGTATCATTAGCTACGTTTTGGTACGTTCAGGCTTAGGTCAGGCGCCCTTACTCGGCAACTGCTGCTGCGAGGTTTTGCTGACGCCTGGAGCAGTAGGCTGCTGTAAGGGAGGAAAATCCCTGGGAAGTCTAGTTCAGCAATTTCTTTATCAGAAACAAAGAACCGCTGACCAGAAAACACGGAGAGCCTGTTTATCAGTTCCTGTTAACATGAAAACATGACGGGCCCTTCCCACTGCTAAGTGAGGAAAGGTTCTGGCATCATACACTGAATCTTCATGCTTCCTGCAACAGAATTTATTGTGTTATTTCATTTAGCTTTTTCCCACGTAGTGGTATTTACAGCTAAGCTAGCTGACTGTAATCGGAATGTCAAGGACCCTGCAGGAAATACATTTTTATTGCTGGCTTTGCTACTGCGCAGCTTTATGTGGCAGTTTTATTGCTCGCTTGCCTGTAGGATGCACCTTCATTACACAGAACTCTCACACCGCCTTCTCATCCTGCGTTACACACATAGGATTTATGCCACGCGGACTTCACAGCTTCCGCACGCTGGAACGTTGAAAGACGTGCTTTGCTGTGCCACACGGCCACTTCAGTTCTGCAGTGAAATGCCGCACAAATTAGCAAACAATAAGATTCAATGACCCTAAGACATATCAGCTTTTCCAAAGCACAGCTGAATTCCATTCCCAGCCAGCTAACGGTTCTAGCTGGTGCCACTGTTTGTGCTGTCTCAAGTCTCGTGGAGTCTGGCATTTCTCCTAGCCTTCTAGGTCTGGAATTCACTCAGTCTCTGCTGCTGGTACAGATTCTGAATTACCAAGGTACTTAAGCAGGTGCCCACCTTAAAATGCGTAAGTGGTCCCTCTGGTTTTAATAGGATTATCCATGTGTTTCAAGTCAGTCGTGCATAAGTACCTTTCCAAGTGCCGGCTATAGTTTCCTACAGCTCCCAAGAAGTTAGTCTTTTCTCAGAGTAACGCTAACTTTCGGAGGGGATGTAAATAGGGTGTCTGTGTGGTTGTGTAACGATCAGGTGCGCCACAGCTGAAGTGAGGATCGAGTGCTCCAGGGCTGTAAGATGCGGAGACGCTATAAATGTTATACAACGAGTAAAGATTCAAGGAAAATGTTAAGAACAGGTGCAGCACAGCAGCAAGCCAATTCCACTTGCCCACCTCTCTCTATGAGACGAAAGGCTGGTGTCTTTGTAAACGTTTCATTTCTTTGGCTTTCTTGGCATATTTGCATTTAAAATATAGTCTGCGTAGCCCCAGAAAATATATTTGTGAGAATAAAAAGTCAAAGTGTCAAAAAGAAGAAAACCACCACCTGTATTTTACAAACTGAATCCTGGATAGGCAATTATTTGTCAACGGAGAAAACAAATTGCTCAAAGAGAGCTCATCTTGGGAGCTCTTCGGAGAAGTACTCTCAGCTGTTGCAAAAAGTCCCCAAAACTCAAAAAGCGGAAAAAAAAAAAAGTCTTCCATTTACAGAGCGATTGTAGAAAACTAGCAGAAAATACAAAGCTGTTCTGCCAATGCGTTATCAACAATACAGTAGTATGTTTGTTTATTTTTACAGGATGTGTAAGTGCTAGTCATCCTAAAACAGCAAAACAACCCCCAACGAGCTACCTTACTGTGAGCTGCTTTAACAGGCAGCAATTCAGGGGACTCATATTTGGGTTGAAAATTTGAAAGAAATCTAAAGGAATATTCTCAATACCAAATCTAGCCTACTGTTCATTCGTCCAAGTTTTGCACTACGAAACAAATCCCAGGTAGGGTGCGGGACTGGAAATCCAAACAACCATCACACTTCACGCTGACACCGACCTCCTGCGTCACCTCGATGAATCTCCTCAACCTGAGAGCTGGATAAAACAATCCTTCGCTACCTCCCCAGATGATTAAAAGGCTAAAATTGCCTTCCTTGTCTTTGAACTCCTCTCAGGAGGGGTTACTCTGCAGTCAGAGCAGCTGTAAACCACTGAGCAGGTTCAGCAGAAACTTTCTCGCACTGCTTTATCGGCACCTAGCGGGCACTGACGCTGCTGCACGTCATTTACATGTCATTTACATAAATACCTCAGCCCCTGGACTTTGCTAAGGCCTCCGTTGACACCTGTTGGGTAACAACAGCCACCAATTACCACAGACAGCTTAACAAAAAGAATAATTACGAATACAAATGATAAAATTAACAGAACCGAGTTTTAACCAGAAAAATAATCGAATGCGTAGAGTGGCATTTTTCTATCTGCGTTCACGCTTGGGCTGTAACTTAGAATTGGTTTGGATTATTTATCAAATGCACATTCTCTTGTAAACATTAACACGCTAACTGCTAACAGAAGAGTCTTACAAGGATTGTCATCTACACTAAAAATATCCTGGCAGAAGATAACTGTCAAAACTTATGTTTTACTAGATTCCTCATAAGAGAGAGAGAGAGAGAGAGAGAGAGAGATACAGTTAGGTGCCTGGAAATGACCTTCCCTTCTTACGCTAAATCTGCAAAAAGTCAATTCTTCCAAAACTGAGAGCGTCCTAGAAACTTTAACATTGCTCTACTGTGCAGCAAGATTATGCTGCCTTCCGTACTGTACTGTTTGTATCACTCGCCGGAAACATCAGCATTCCTATTACGCTAGGGGGAAGACAAAAAATAAAATACCTTCGGGCCAGGAGACGTGTGCTGCACTACGAATGTAACAGCAGGTCACAAACTGCTTGAATCCTACTCTCCAAGCAGTCGGGGGGGGGAAAAAAAGTTGAATGGAAATGTCTAGCAGGAAACAGAATATAACCATGAAGGAAAATGGCACAACGTGGAAAAAGCATAAAAAGCCTCTCGAAGGCAGTTGTCATTGGGTGTTATTTCCCTGTGAATATGTGTGGAATTTGCTTTCGGATATAATGTGCAAGTCATGACTTTCCTGCAAAGTCTGTAAAAGCATCCAGGAAATACCTGACTGGTTCCCCATCCTGCACTTATCATCAAGCTGTTTCTGCCACATGAGCTAAAATACGTCTACTCTTCTAACGGTTGCTGCGTTTCCAAAAGCTTTTGAATACAACGGACTCAGCTGGCATTTTCTAAATTTAGATTTAACATGGGCAAGCTTCCCGTCCTATGTGTGCATGTTAAGAGTACCAGTGAATTTTCCTGTGGGAAATGGGCCAGCTCAGCTTAACATCAAGGATGTAATATTTCCTCTAGTAGTTATTGTTAATTATATATTGTATCTAGCAAATCTGTGTGTTATCGTTCATTTTATTTACCTGCTACTAGATTTACTATAGTTAATGTTTATCTTAAATTGCATCTGATCCAAGCAGGTGCATGAAATGAACAGTTGGTTGATAGCTCAGGAGACGCTCCTTTCTACAAAGGACTGGTGTGAACCAGTGACAAGGTACCCCGCAAGGCCAGCTTGGAAATTACTGCTGCCTGGCCGATACGGGCATAAACGGGATGAAGATTCTGCAGAAAAGCTAACAACCACACAAAGCTGCGTCTAGCACGTAACGCTGCCTCTCTAAAGGGAAAATTCAACTCAGAGGAGGTTGGAGGAGGAATATCCATGACACCTAAAGCGAAGTGAACCTGCCTGACTATTTAGTCAGCCAGGAGCAACTCACAAAGAGACAGCAGGTTGGACATTCGGCCTTGCTAGGTCTGACCCTTTTGCAGGAGAAGCAGGTTATCGGCCAGACCAGTGCTTCAAGCGGCCATTTCTGACAGACATGAGCTACTGGGGGAAAGGCAGCAGAAACAGAGAGACCCTTGCAAACCTGCATGACTCTCCAACGAAAGCTGGAGGGAAACGGATCCTAGTCTAGCCTAAGCAATGGGTGAGAGATCTGCAATGCCAGCACGGACTCAGACAGACGGACCGTCATGTTACAAGTGAAGTGGGTCTTGTACAGAGCCAGAATTAACAGGGTGAGACCGAGATGGAAGCAGTTGTGATGGAAGAGGAGTGAGGTACCTGACCCATGGAGGTGGGGAATACTGCCAGTTTTGCCAAATGGGCTCAGCGTCAGAAAGGTTGGAGGCTCTTCTGGCCTAGCAGGGACCTGTAAGCCTGTACAGAGGAGTTACTGCAGCCACTGTCTCAAGGGGTGGTGGAAACACAAGATAAAATGGTAACACATAAGCATTTGAAGAGCGAGGCTGCGTTTCGTTTTCCACACAGAAACAACTGCCAGAATTCAGAAAATAGCAAACCCACGAATAAATATGGGAATGAAAAACAACTGTCTCCGTCTGCATCAATTCTGCATCAGCTCCAACCCAACGGACAACAACTGACTCCTAGCAGTGGCCCTAGAAATTTAAAATGAAAAAAACCCCAAACCTCAAATCATAATGCTTCCTATGTACAAAGGCTGATGTCTGCATCAGGAGTTATCCCCAGAGCTATGCAGAGTTTAGCTTGCCTTCTTTGGGTGATGTTGCATGGAAGAACAACCTCCCCCTCCCTTGGATGGCGTGATGCTGGGCCAAGGGACAGCATCCAAATCACCCCCGGTTCAATCACTGACAGATCTTATAGTGGTATGTCCCTCAGTAATACCACTTCCATCCTCAAAATCTGTTCTTGCAGATCATTCCTAGTGATTGACTATTTCTACAGAGCACCTCCCCTACAACTGCAAGAACCTCTGGATTAATCCAAATACTGTTGTACCGGTCTAAATAATGATAGCAGTTGTCACGGAACTACCGCTCAGAGACAACGTTCTGCCTCCATGACAACTGGACGTTGTTTCTAGTCAGAGGAGATTAACATTCTCATTTCATAACAACTGCACTAAAAGCCGCCTCCTCCCCTCGTTATTTTCTGCATTTAAATACATCAAAGATACACTGTATCTACCACAATCTAATCATACATTAAATAATTGAGAAAGAACAAAACTGAAGTCCACATATAGGAGCAAAAATCTCTCTTCTGTAGTGCTATGACTCACAGAACTATGGCAATGTTGAAGACTCCAACAAGTGGGGAAGAAAAAAAACAAACAAAAAAAAACCCAAAAAAGGAAAGAGTAACCCAGCTGTGTAACAATGCTAGCCCGCATTTTGTGCACTAACACCAGGAGATCCCATATTTAAGAAGTGAACTTGGGAAACAGATAGCATTCATCCAAAAACATGGAAAGCATACACTTACCTGCAGTTCCTAGGCTAAGTAGTACAGCAACCCAAAATACCCAGAACGCAATGAGAATCAGAAAGGTCCAGAGTGGTTGGAACAGGAGGAAAGGAATCCTGCCAATGATTTTACCAACAATTCGAAAGAGCTGCACAGTGAACTGAAGCCTCTTTCTTAGTACAAGCATAAGGGAAAGCAGAACAACCTGTTACAGGAAAGAAAAAGACAAATTGTTGGGTTTTTTTCCTTAAGAAAAGTAGCAGAGTTGTCAAATGTGGGATCGGGGGCACAGATTTCATAAAGACACGACAGCAAGGCATTTTACACAAACTTACTGCGCACTGGAAAAGCTTTCTGAGACACTGCCTATATTCTCAAAGAGCCTGTGGATCAAAGTCTGATTTTCTGAAACCATTACCACTGTTTCTTTAAAACAAAAGAGGATTCATAAAACTGTAATTCACCCAATGGAAACAGTCTGTTTTGCTTTACAGCAAACACAAACGTACGTTACATGCTACACATCCCTTCTGCATACCCTGTATGTCATGAACGTTTAAACTTTCTTCCTGCTCAGATCAGCTTGCCACCGTTCGCAACGGTAGGAGCACCAGTCCTTTTCTGCAGAAAGGACAGTAACACAACCAAACTAATTTGAGAGCTGTGTATGTATGGAAGCAAAGCAGACATAAAATAAAACCTCGGTTAAAGAAATTATTTTTTTCCCCCAAAGTAAAAAAAAAAAAAAACCAAAAACCACCAAAAAACCCCGCGTCAAAAACCCCACAATGTCCCCAGTTCTTTGTATACGACAAGGAACAATGAACAGCGATTAAAAGAGAGGCTGGAATCTATAAAATAACAAATGCAAGCAGTGGCAGTTGCTTCACCAGTTTTCTTGCCTGCTCTAGAAAGAAGCCAAGCGTAACCTGCAGCAGCGGACGTTCCCACAGTTCTGCAAACGACAGTCGGTGGCACTGGGACACGCATGCATACAAAGGAACCTTTTCTTACCCCTTCAGTATCAACAGAAGTAAAAAGGTCATAACTTACAGAGGACCTGAAAAAAATCTGATCTGTGACACATTTATATCTGTCACTGTAAACTGTCAGACTGTTCATATCTGGTGAATTCCCGTCTATGGATCCTACTCTGCTTTAAGAAAACAGAAGAACGGTCATTTTGACAAATGTCTCACGAAGTACAAATTGTCCGTACGCTCATATTGAGCAATGACTCCTTTAACATTGCAACATCAGAGTGAAAAGATCACTTTAAAAGTTGTAAGCCACACTCAGATTTTCTGTTGGAAAACAAGGTCAGTGAGAGAAAAGTAGAATTTAACCCCATAACTTGAGGCCTAGACAGTGCTGCCTGTGCTTCACTACCCCTTTCATTGTCTAAAAGAGCTGCCACCCCTTTCTCCTACTGACAGGGTAGGCTGAACCCACAGCTCTCACGTTCATACCGAGCCAGTGCCCCTCTGTTCACTCAACACGATTCTCCAGTTAGCTGATGCAGAGAAGAATGGGGGTGGGACGCAGTTCTTGCATCTCCGCACCACCAGTGCTAACACTGTTTGTACAGGGTTGAAGTGTGGCAGAGCCCTGTGCTGGCAAACAAATTTCACAACGAAGATACAAAACTATTTAAATGAGTGTAAGCAGATCTTATAATTGATTCTCATTTTCAAATCTGGAAGGAACGAGGAATTCTTTTTATTGTTGCAGAACCACTGTAGTTCAAGTTTTCAAGTTACAGCCTCTGCCATTGCTTAGGGTAAAATGCTACTTACGGTAACTATTGTGGAGAAGATGGCATACCCGAGCAGAAATTTTACATTTTCCTTTTGCGTTTCCAATTCAGTGCTGGGATCGTTCCTGTAGTCATAATAGAGCCACCAGAGAACACCTGAGACAACTGAGCAAACGAGAGCGGCGTGAAGGCGGGCAGCACGCCCCGGGCTTGCAGCACACCGCTGTCGGCAGGCTGACGTCTGCCCGGCCTCCCTTGCGAGTCTCTTGCCCCGCCGCCTAACCCAAGCTCAGCTCGGGAATACTGCCGCGTAGCAGAGAGGCACAGTATCAGTGACCCCAGAGAAAATTCACATAATGGTCTGTTAGCCTGGAGTAAAACCGCAGCAGAACGTTTGGTTTTCTTGCAGTTACTCTAAAGCTCAGGCATGTAATTTTGTTGAGGAGATACAAAGCTAACTTTCATGGAATGACAAGCTGTAGCTGGACACCTTCCTGTAGTTCTCCCTTTCTAAAGCAGGCAAGGTAAAACTTCACTGAACTTTCTTTGAAACAGTAGCGTTTTCATAAGGGCATTCATCTGCCAAAAAAAAATGTTGTTTCCAGGCATCCATAAAAAAAGAGAAGAATCATCACCCTCCCAACCCTCAGCAGCTGAAACAGCACAGCCAGACCTCGGCACCAAAAGGCAAGCGGGGCCCAGCGTGGAAATGGTGGCGGTAAGCTCACGGTTGCCGAGGATGGCCACGGGGAAAAAGGATAGCTGTTTGTTCAGCTGCCTCCCCTTCAGTCGAGGGAGGTGATCCATTTCACTAAGCGTACGCTAAAAGGTAAATGTACTTACGCAACAACCCGAATACAACCAGTGCAATCAAAGTATGGACCAGAAGTGTCCGAATGAATCTGAAGGCTAAGACCAGTATAAAAGAGAAGGCTGAAAAATAGACAACAGTTAGTTTATTGTGAGTGTTACAGCCCATTTAACTTCACTCTTACTTACTTGAAAGATAAATTCAAGGTTCTTGCAGAATTTGGGCTTTTATTTTTAAACAGTGGTCTCAAAAGCAACAGCATTCAGTAAAGCTGGCAACCTTTTTAACATTTAAAACACACAGTTACCTATAACTTACTAATAATTTTTCACCTTGGGAATTATTAGCTTTTCAATAATATTTTGTGTAAGATTTAAGCCAAAATGTTCATGCTGATGCCATTTTTTTCCATCAACAATTTCTTACGGTCCCCTGAAATGAGGTATATGATCGTATCAAGGAACACAGAATCTGGTATGTCATAGAGCTGTATTTCATCAGTCTATTAAATGCCTCCTGATAAAACACAATCACTCTTTCTTATAAACAACTCTGCCCAGAAAATATGAAAAAGATCACTTTTAAATTAAAAATATAAAGTTAATAGAAACATTTGAAACCTCACATTTTAATTGACTATTATTATTCACATTTTATTTATAACCTTACCTAGTGCAAGGACACTCAGTCCTATCACAGTATCTCTTCCCGCCAATATTCCACTCAGAATTCGGTGAAAAACATCCATTTCGTTAACCATACTTATTAAGACAGATGCATATTTGGAATAGCATTCAGGATTTTGCGGAACACACCGATTAAATAACGGAAAAGATTTACTGGAAGGTTAAAAACAGAGATGGTAGAAAAAAATATTAGTTCCTGGACAGACAGTTTCAAATCCACAGAGATCCACTCCACCATCCTCTTCCAAGCCCTCTGCAGCACCCTGCCGGCACCCTCAACAGAGTCTGGCCGCCACAGCCGGCCAGTCCGACCTGTAAGCTGGCAGGCATCCTCCCCGTCCAGGAGGAGACCTTGCGCGCGGAGCCTGACGCAAGAGGGCCCTGGGCGCGGGAGTGGTGCCTTACAAATGGTAGGTTTACGTTTCATCTGCAAAATGGACTCCTAGCAGCGTCATGCCTGCATCACCGTACCAGAACATCCAATTTGAGATCAACCTGGGAGGAAAAAACGAGCCACCATCTCAAGCACCATCAGCATGTAGCTCCTGTTCCCATTCTAGTCTGGCTTCACCTGCTTTGATCCCGTGTGTTCATGTAAAACCTAAACTCACGCTAACATAGCTGTAACCCACGTTGTTGTAGATAATTCCAGACCACAAACACTTTGCATTGGTTTTTATGATATTTGAGCATTCCAAAAGACACATCAAAACAATGTTTGCAAGGTATAATTAACACCACCAAATATTTGCATATGAAATTATTTGGCACTCCCAGCCAAGCTTCTTGAATATATTTATTGTCCCACTTTGGCAAGGCTGCGCTACAACAGCCAAAGACATACTCATACCTAAAAAGGAGAGGTTTGTTCCTCAATAGTTAAAAACGTCTCTGACTAGCTTTGCTTCTGCTATGAAATATTACTGTGCAAGATGAATAACTTTGCCGAGCTCCTTGCCAAACAGAAAAAAGCCTAAGAAGTTGAAGAAATAAGTAAAACATGCCGTATTTTTTCATCCATTCACATGCTCTCCTTTGATCCACTGTATGTAATGTTTTAATGTGTCTCCCGCTCTCTTCTGTGTGCTTTTTTCCTCTATTTTCTCTTGTTCAGAGCAGATGATTTAGCTCTGCAAACGTGGTGATTCCAGTTCTTTGCTGTATTTTCATGACACAGTGGAATTTAAAATCATGGGTTTAAGGATTTTGACTCACAAATGCCAAATGCTAAAGACGCTGCCATCCACAGACCTGTGCTTCAAGCCAGCTGGCTATGAAATTATTCTAGCGGAAATTTCTGGGTTCAGGATAATAAGCAAGGCCCAAGACCACAGCTCCCCTTCCCTGGCATTGAGGGAGAGAGCAAAAGTCTGTGCAGGAGATAAGTCGCTCCTCGTACGGAGTGCTCTTCCCCCGATTTGGAGAGGAAAAATCTCTAAGGGGTAGAGGAACGGAGGGAATGCAGTCCTTGTTCATTCTGTGGGAAAGGACACTGGCGTGTTCACAGGCGCACATGAGAACTCGTAAGGATACATGTACAAAAATAAACAAAGCAAAACCATTCTGACTGTAACGCACCAAGTCAAATACAAAACGTGAGGAAGTAACAATCCTTAAGAAGCTGTTTGGGCTCAAGGGTGTGGTAAAGTACCCAGTAATTCTTACCTTGGTGGAACTGGCAGTGTGGGACACAGCTCAGCTGCCTCTGGATTTAGGGTGTAACTGGAAATGTTCAGGTTGTAAACGCAAAGACAAGAACCTAAGAAGGAGGGGGAACAAAAAAAAGAAAAAAAAAAGAAAAAAGTAACTTAATATTAGTTAAAGTTTTAGAGAAAAACACATTATCAATTAAGTTTTGTTTACACTTCTGCTTTGTCCTCTTAGCAGGCCATATACATCCCTGATATTCCAGTGGGAATGTAAATAACAAACTAGTTAACGGTTAAATCTAAAGCAACCTCTGCGGAATCTTTTGCCTTCTAGACTTAACTATAATTACCATTCACTGAGGCCATTCACGGAGGGCAGGCACACTATTTGTTCCACAGTGCGATACTTCAGCTCTAAACTCTTATTAAGATAACAGAAAAGCCTAAAATGACAGAAGCTACAATAGAACCAGGCCCCTCATGATTTAGAGCAGAATATATACGTATCCAGAAACGTCACATTTTCTGGGCTCTAGGCTAAGTATTACCAGGGACTGACTCTGCTAATAATACTCTGCTCCGTTATATTATGCTTCTGGGAAAGAAAGGCTGGATACCTTCGAGCCATCCAAAATGCAATACTGCCCTCTCCCTCGAGATAAACATGCAAGCAGTTTTGGCGTGTAGACGGAATTTCATGCACTTCTATTCAGTTGCACTGAAAATACTTACGTACCATCACAGGTGTTTACAGCTCCCTGTGCATACCAAATGATGGTAGAATACCCCAAAACGAAATTAAAACCAGTGTTGTCAATTTAAATGGCAATCCTTGCCAAACAAAACAACAAACCAAAAAAGAATGGAATTCTGACCTCCAGTAAAAATAGCCACTAATATTCATACGGTCTGCAGTTTACGCATACCCTATGGAATAAGGGTTAGGCTACAGGTTATTTTATTTACATGTTGGACATGAATGAACTGGCGCCGCCTCTTCCGCACAACAGCTACTTCTGACATCATACCCATCTTGAACACCAGAATAAAATAAAACAATTTATCGGTGGAATAGCAAACTTTGGGATCTGATGTCTAAAGGCATAAAAACACTTGTGTATCTCTGGAATTAATACTTCCACCATAGCTCTAATTAAATTTAAAAGAACCAGTCGGACAAGTTTCTCAAATAGCATATGAGCTCTGTTCACCTACTTGACCTCCCCACCACACTACACTAGTTTCATTCTCAGCGGCCAGTTTTCGGCTGGATAATCTCAGCATTGTGCAGGAATTAACCAACAACTTCTGAATTTGCGTAAGAGAGAGCCGTAACATTTCTAGAAACTATGGCTTTGAAATAAAGCAGAAACAAGACGGTTTATTTTCCGTTGCCATGGACTGCTCAGGAAATTAATGGTAAGAAACGACTCCCTAGCGTAGCAAACATAAGAATAACAAAGTGAAAGCTGCTCAGCTGTTCTACAGATACACTAAGACATTCGTATTCCCTGTTGCACACCATTATTCCTTGCAAAACTCTGGAGGTCTTCCAAAGAGTTGAGTTGCTCTTGTGGACAACTAGACACGCACAAGGAAACTGAACTGAGTTTGAGGCTTTGCAATTCCAGGCTGCATGAATTCAGAAAGAACACATACCTAGAAAGAAAAAAAGATCCTCTTTTCAAAAAATGATTTCTGGGTTTTACAGGTTCAAATTCTGAGCCTTCTTTCCATCTTTTTAAAGCACTTCAAAGCAAATGAAACTCTTTTTCCACATATAATGGAAAAAAATGGAGTTTGAAGTCAGAAGTTAAGAAGCAATTTGAGAATATGCTACATTTTTACACTTCATTTTACGTTCTTAAATGGGATCAGAAGCTGCCAAGGTGGGTGCCGTTCTACAGGGACTAGTTCATGGGACTCGACAGAATGACTGGGAACTTCAACACGCAGCTTCCTTAAGTACAAAGATTTGCCATACAGAATGACTGCTGGTTTGGCCACAGTCCTATTTAAGATCTTATTTTAGAAGCAGCCAGCATAAAGCATAACGATGTAGCACATTCTCAAATTCTATCTTAACTTTTTAGTTTCACTCATCATTTTGCACCGTTCTCACCCCTTCTTTTTGCCTTTCAATATGTAATATAGACACATATGTATATGATTGACAACTAGAAGATGTGTATCTTATTAAGTTCTCAAATACTTAATTTATGTAGACATTATCTGATGTACTTACTTTTTATTAGACATGTCCTGTCCAGAAAGGGGTGCCCCTTTTACGGGAGTGTTCTTCCTACCACATATGTTCCCGAAGCTGTCATATCCAAGCACAAGCCTTTCCGCGGCACCAGCCATCACAGCGTAGCCAGTTATAAACATCTGTTAAAATATTTTTTAATGTGAAATCACGCTACAATAGCTTTTCCTTCCCGTTCAATAAATACTCCTTTTAACCCACGCATTTTTGTCTTGTGGATGCAAACAGTTAAATCTAAAATCCACCCCTCTGCACAAGGCCGGAGCAAGTCACATGGACAAGTTTAGCCCTATTGCCTCCTTAGAGCTTTCCCTCATCTATTGCTGAAAGTATATAACTTCAGCAGAGTATCACCGGAGGAGAAAGACGGGGGTCCTGATTAAACTAATAGGAAGGCAGTAGTAAGGTGCTAAACTCTGCCTCTACGGAAGTTTGTGTGTGTCACCAGGCAAGGTCACTCAAATGGCCATTTTTCACATGCGCTCACCCCTTCTCCTTTTTCAGGGCGCCCTTCAAGACGCACCTAGGCAATACATCTGCTGAAATGTTGAGCCCTTGCAGCTGCTAGTGAATTTAATCAGAGGTATATTTTAAGCGCATGAAGTACAATTAAAATGCAGGTTACCTGAAATTTCAGGAAGATGCATTCTTTTAACACGTGTGAAAAACCTGGAGAGAGCCACACTGTGAACCTAGGTGACACTGCACCGACCTTTTAGATGCTCCGCTGCCGGATCAAAGCCCCAGCAGATCAGCTCCCTGTAAACCCCAGGGGCAGCTAAGCACTTCTTTTGGCTGAGCAGCAGCAACCCTTAGTCAATATAAGACGCCTTGCCTAGGAATACAGCTTAAACCCTGCTCATGCACCCCATGAGGGCCAAAACGCCCCTTGAAAAGAACCTTTCCCAGTGCCAAGAAGCAGTAATTCTTCTTCTGGGAAGTCAGTGAAGTCCTGGGCACGACTTTACCCAAAGGCTTATTTACAGCACTCCAGCTATTGAAGAACTCAGTGATTCAATCGTCTCCTCTGTCCCATGGGGTGTAAACCACATTTCACACACACGCCAAGGACAATACACCAAGCTCTATGCCAACTGCTGGCAGCAGCAAGTCCTCTCGGTCCCACGTTAACCACTACTACTTTGCCGAGTATCAGCTGTGCTGGAGACAGATTGCACACATCAGATCCAGCACAACTGCTTTCTTGAAGGGTTTAGAGCCTTTATTTGTTATTCTACTTTTAACACTTGTGACCAAAGATGGGATCTGGGCAAAAACCGAGTCTCTCACACAAACATGTAAGTACATGCTTCCTTATTCCCCAGCGTAGTCTCATTTTTGCTTATATGTTTGCAGTCTAACTAGTTAAATAATATCTTTTTTTTAAATTATGACTGCACGTTAATGCCATCTCAATAAGGAGATCTTTGTAAAGACTCCACAATTAAAGCTGACATACTACTTGTGTATGTGATATTTGGTACAATAACAAAATATTTTCAGATTCAGTTTATTTACACAGCAAATATTTGTTAATAATTAAATTGTTCTCAGAAGAAAAAGGAGACATGAGCCGGCATTGTAACTCCACCTGAAATACGCTTTCAGAAAAATTTTGGCATTTCTTCTAAAGATGGCTGTTACAGGTCCATTGCCATCAGTATGGCGAACACTGTGTACGTGTGAATTGTGTTTGTTTTTTTTTAAAGTGCAGAATACAAGTGCTGGATACAAGCCATAAATACTGTTAAGTAACAGATGGCCGTACGACTGCTGGAGGGGTGTGTCTATACGTGCCAGTGATACGCATTTCCACAGAGTTACTAATGTGGCTGCAATTTTTTTCACTATGTGACACCAAAAATCTTTTAATCTAAAAATGAGATCAAACAGAAGAAAACAAATACATGTATGCAACAAGCTATTTCACAGGAACTGAGCAATAAAACCAGTGAGAGGAAACAAACAAAAATCCTAAATCCTCACCATTTGATAGGTTTAAGTTTTGGCATTCCCTCCACTGATCAAAGCACTAAGCATAAGACAGCATGTAAAAAAAAACCCCCTATCCTGTTCACAAAGTTCAGCTTCAGCTTATGCAGTGTTCAAAATGTCTATGTATTCTTCTGCACTAGCTTCCATTAAAAGAGTTATTAGGAATTGAATTGAAAACTGATCAACTGTGTATTCGCGAGAATCCTGAGTAGCCTCAGACATACCACGAAAAAAACATTCACACTTCAGAAAGACAAAGCCTGCTCCCAAAAGCTTGCATGCTGTTCTAAGCGCAGGACAGACAGAACATCAGACGGACATGTTGCAAGATAACGAGACTACAAGGAATGAGGTAAGTAGAAATAAAGAGCTCAGTCAGAGCCTGGGCTAATTTACAACAAAGCAAATTCGAAATAACCCGGCCCTGCGCATACATGGCATCTAAAGCATATGGTCTGAACTTAAAAGTCTGCGCAACAGACACTGCAATAAAGCACGGCACCGCCACAAAGGTCAGTTCTGTCCCCGCGCAATCCTGTGCCCGTGATAATCTCGGTTTAGGTTTAGTACACCACTGTGCAGAACCCCATTAACTTTGGACCCGATTTTTCTTTCAGAAAAGAGGCGTGCTTACCAAACCAGCCCAGAAAAGAAAGAAGAGGAGCTGCCAGAGAGTGTCTGTGCACTTTCTGTAAATGACCGGTCTCCATTCCCTCAGTTCAGAAACACTATCTCCGGAATCCTAAAACGAAACAAAGAAAGAAAAGGAAAAAAAAACCCAAAAAACCCCAAACTTCCTGTGAAATTAAAATCAAGTTTCAAGCGTCGGAGGTTTCTGATAGAGCAGAACCTTGCGCTTAAAACGCCAAAC
>NW_008794451.1:1906672-1943764 GCF_000699145.1 Aptenodytes forsteri
GAGGGGCTGCCCGGGCTGGGGGCCCCCCCTCCCCGCGGGGCGGGGGACGGGGGCAGCGCCCAGAGAGAGGGCCGGGGTAAGCCCGCAGTTCGTAGAATCATAGAATCATAGAATCATTGAGGTTGGAAAAGACCTCTAAGATCATCGAGTCCAACCATCGACCCAACACCACCAGGCCCACTAAACCATGTCCCTAAGTGCCTCATCTACATGTCTTTTAAATACCTCCAGGGATGGGGACTCCACCACTTCCCTGGGCAGCCTGTTCCAATGTTTAACCACTCTTTCAGTAAAGAAATTTTTCCTCACGTCCAATCTAAACCTCCCCTGGTGCAACTTGAGGCCGTTTCCTCTCGTCCTATCGCTGTTAGTTCATCCAGAGCCGCAGGCTTACAGCTGGCCGCTGAGCGGGAGGTTTATTGTTCACTGTTCCTTAGCCTGTTTACGGGGGGACCTGTCGGTTCGTTATTGCCCCCGCAAAACGCGGGCTGTTCCGTTGCGTAAAGCCGACCGACACCCGTTCGGCCGTTCTTGGCTGCGCTGCCAGCGCACCGGCAGCCACAGGCCCCTCTCAGCTTTGCCCGTTGGCTCTTTGCACCGTTACACGGCACTGGCGCGTTGTGCGAGACCGTCGTTACCGCTCACCCATGTCCGTCCGAACTCCCCGTGCGCGGGCATAACCACGCTGAAGTAACTCGAATGACCAATGAATGCAGGAATTAGCAGCCGCTCTTAATAACCTGCTTTCTCAGTGCTGTCCCTGTTGTCTTTTTACTCATAGGTTCACGAAGTTCAGCTCAATAACCTAGAGAAAATTAATATTACAAATTGAAAGATATTAAAAGTACGTTTTCGTTCCCCTCCTGACAGTCAGTGGAGAAAATGTCCTCTTTAAGAAGTGATCCAACATCTGCAACTGCAATAAAATTGAGTTAAATGGAAGGTATTTTGGAAAGCTGAAGTTGAAGAATTGGCCCATCTTGTACAGGAGGCAGAGCGTGAGGCTGGTTTTGCTGAGAAAAAAGAATTTATTCCAGTTCTCAAGTGAAAATGCAGAATGAAGCCTTGGTGACAAACTGGCATAGATGGAAGTAAACTGGTAATATCAGAAACTGGGATTTAAAAAAAAAAAAAAAGAATGAATCTCTGCCCCAGAGCATTTCAGAGTCCTTCTAAGCTAACTGGAAATAAACACATTTTTCAAAAAATTAGCTTGTGCAGCGTTTCTGAAATTGACTTTTTAACTGATTTAACAGAGCTCTGTGCAGCGTCTGAAATTGACTTTTTAACTGATTTAACAGAGCTCGGTACAATTCTGATTTAAATTTACACACGTGGTTCTGAGAAAACATGACAGGAAAGATTTCTAAAACCTCTTTGTCTTACAAGGGATTTATTAAACCATTTAGTTTCCAGCCAACTCACAGTTCTTGTCTTTATCAGCATTCTGCCTTTTAATGCTCGTTACTCATCAATTTGTAGAGTTTTCATAATTTGTGTGAAAATTAGAATAAAATTCTAAAACTGAATACATGTTGCAAAAGTAATTTTGGGTCTATAGAACCTAAATAGAGAAAATAACGTTTCCTTCACTTTGCGCTATTACACTTTAAAAATATGTGAAAAAAGTGATTCTCCCTTGAAATACAAATGTGAAATTTCAGTGAAACGTAACTTTTTTCCACAAGAGAAGTTCAGTATTTTGACTGTGTCAAGAAAAATAACCAAAATTATTAATAACTTTTAACCTAGACACAAAGAGTAACCTCATGATGTCATGAAGAAAAATCATTCTAAAAGAACAATGCCGATGATGAAGGCTGATACTAGAATTTGATAGCTTGCTGTCATCTCATGCTAATACTAGCTCTCATTGTTGATCTGGCCCTTTTTGAATGATTCTCCTTAAGCTTTGTGTTACATTCTTATTGTTAATAAAGGAAAACAGCAAGTGGAACAAATATTTTTAATAAAATCCAGATTCCAAGCAACTGAAGTTCACGGAAAAACACCGGAATCGGCAGTAAGGCCTGCTTTTACCGAGCAATATCAATCATAATTCTTGTATTCCCTCAATTAGCCTAGGAAAAATTATCTTACCGTTGATAGCAAATAACTCAGGATTAAACCAAGATTTTTTAAAACTTGTAAATTAAATATTTTAATTGTAGCAGTTTTTTTCCCTGAATTTCCAACCTGACCAATAAAACATCTCTTCTATTTAGTAACAGGTGAGTGTTTTTCTCGTGTGTCACTAGGTGGTGCTCTGCTCCTGGTTTGGAGCTACTACACAGCATTTCGGATCGGTGAGAAGAGGCTTGCGCTAGGGTTAGCCAGTATTCCCAAATGAGGATTTCCATGTTACGGTCGAAGAAAATAGCGGGAAGCAAGGCTCAGATCGGATAAGGGACTTAAACACCCGCATCCGAAACGTAATACCGAAAGCTCTTGCTTGTTATTTGTCCAATCGTGCAAGTGCCCAAATTGCCAAGATCGATTTTAAACTTTGTCTTACGGCTTTCACAGGGAGGAGCCTGGTTCTGCAGCGGACTCGTCCAGGCACTCAGTGGGGAGCCGGGAGTTTTGGAATCGACATTTTGTAGGGTTGATCCGGTTTAACCTACAATAGAAATGAGATAAAAAAAAGAGTTCTGGAAAAAGGGTCTTGGATTACAGAACTGTTCCTTTTCTGAGAGCACTAATGACTGGGCCAGAGAGGCGTACACTGGCTTGTGCGCTCTCGTTCTCTGGTGAGAAGCCCAGGTTGGAGCCTTTGGCCTCAATCCCTTGGTCTACACGCACAAGATGCTGGCATTATAAGATGCTTCATCTAAGCCTTGTATCCAACTACAGCCACTTTCCTGGGAGATTAGTACAATGCGGGTCCACGTTCACGTATGAGTCTTCACTGCTCTCGCGAGTATGTAATGTTTCTTGTAAAGGCAAAAAAAAAAATGTTTTAAATCGTGGAGCACCCAGGAACTCACAGTGATTTAATTGTGAATTAAGACAGTAACCATTCAACCTGCTTGGTGTGTTGTGGCGGGGCAACCATGGGAAGGGAGACCAACATTTGCATTTTCAAGACTACTTGTAGTTTTTAGGAACTTTTTTTACATGTTACCCATCTTCAGACACGTTTATCAGCATCAGCAACAGAAATACTGCAGCAGTGAAAACTCATGGGCATTTTTCTCTGGTTTCTATTCTTTGTTTTTCACAAAGTCACCCAGAATATACAGAAGAAAACCAGACATAAACTCAAGCTTCCTGACTCCAAGCCTCTGCTTTAATCACAAGGTTCTTATGAATTTTAAATAAATAAAAATAAATTCTTATTTCTTATGAATGTGGTGTTTATTCACAGGGAATGAATCTTGGTGCTGCCTGCCCTTAAGGCTCGACTTTCTCACCAAGAAACTTACCTGGTTAAAACTGGGGCAGGAATGTGGGTTGGGAGAGGAAGGTCTTAAATGAAAGCGTGACAGCTCCTTGCTAGACTGGTTAAGTGGGATGACTACCCCTACCTGCCTCCCCTTCTGGGTCAGACAAGGAACAGAGACCAATTACTCTAATAGCAGGACACAGCAACTGAGAAAGTCAATCTAAAAGCAAACATTTTTCTGCCTAATTAGAGAAGGTGCAGTGGAGCACGATTTCCATTACTCTCAAATGGTCTTGCTTATGTACAGTAGCTTAGCAAGTAGGCACGGTTCTCCATATGTAGCTATGTTACTTGGAATATCCTGAACTGAAACACCCAGAGACTGAACATAATGAACATAATGCCACCTATTATGTTCAAGCTGCTAGTCAGGTTTTCTGACAAGTTCCACTCTAAGACCTGGTGTTTATGACCTTGCCTCACTTGAACCATTCAGTCTGAAATTTCTCATGGCAGGTGCTGAAGATTTTGGGGCAACTTCAGCACAAATTATTCAGTCATTTCTAAGAATGAAATCAGAGAAGCAGACATTATAGTATCCCCTTTTTGGGTAGCAGTAAAGAGATTCTTGTACGTGACTTGGATCAGAGGTTTTTAATGGACAAGGAGACAGAAGTGCTTTCTCCTTTTTCTCATCTCTGAGAAACTTCATCCACATTTTCCCAAATCGCTTCGATAAATCGCAGTGTACGCTCAGTCAACTGGCTGAGCTTCATAGCTAAGGAATCTGAAGACTCTGTCTGCCTGGTGTACTCCTGAGCCTGCCTGAGACGGTTTGGACTACCCTGAAACGTGCTTCTGACCTGCCACATGCTTTTCACTGTTTTGCCTGTGCCTCAGTGGTTGCCCTGATGGTGGCCAGGCACAATGGACAAAGCAGGATCCCCAGATGAAAGTGAAGAAAAACAAAAGGGGAAACGGCTGTTGCTGTTAAACAGCTTCTTGAAGTTGGTAAGTGTCGTGGTTTAACCTCAGTCGGCAACTAAGCACCACGCAGCCGCTCGCTCACTCCCCCCACCCGGTGGGATGGGGGAGAGAATTGGAAGAGCACAAGTGAGAAAAAACTCGTGGGTTGAGATAAAAACAGTTTAATAATTGAAATAAAATGATAATAATAATATGATAATAATAATAATACACAAAGCAAGTGATGCACAGTACAATTGCTCACCACCCGCCGACCGATGCCCAGCCAGTCCCCGAGCAGCGGCCCCCCCGGCCAGCTTTCCCCAGTTTCTGTACTGAGCATGACGTCCCATGGTATGGAATGTCCCTTTGGCCAGTTTGGCTGTGCCCCCTCCCAGCTTCTTGTGCACCTCCAGCCTGCTCAGTCGGTAGAGCATGGAAAACTAAAAAGTCCTTGGCTAGTGTAAGCATTACCTAGCAACAACTAAAACATCGGTGGTTATCAACTTTCTTCTCATCCTAAATCCAAAACACTGTACCAGCTACTAGAAAGGAAATTAACTCTATCCCTGCCGAAACCAGGACAGTAAGGAATACCTTGGTTAATAAGGTAAGCAGGGCCTAGGAGCTCTCTGAGAAGGATAAGGGCATTCATGAAGGTCAGTATCAAGAAGGACCATTAAAGCATTTAACTTAATGCTGTACACAGTGGGCCATTATGCCTCTGTTGAGCCACAGTAACTGTGACCGACCAAAAGGCAGGACTGGCTCAGCAAAGACACTAGAAACAGAAACCTTAAAGGAAAATGGAAGACTATGACAGTAGGGGAATGGCAGCCAGAGAGAGGAGGTGGACAGAGGACTGGCTGGCGAGGGACAGCATGCAGGATTGGAGGGAAGGGTAGGACTGGATGTGGATGAGGCTGAGAGTCAGGAGGAGGTGGCTGGAAAAGGGAGGTGAAGATTGAACAAAGAAGGAACCTGAGAGCTAAGGGAGGTTAGGGTTGGTATAGGGAGGTATACGACCGGCCAGGGAAGAAGAAGGTAGATCAGAGGAGCATTGAAAGCTATGTGGGGATTAAACAAGCAATAGCGCAAGTCCTGAAGGTACATAAAAGATTAAGACTGTGGGGAATGAGCAAAGGAATCTGGGCCTGCTACCGCTGCCTTTCACAGCTGGGGTATCACCTTTCCTCTGCTGTCAGCAAACATCCACGATGCTGACTTGAAAGTGCCCTGTCACACTCCGGCCTGACTAATGACTCAAATCACCCTACCAGGCTTCTGATCAGCCTGCTAGCACTGTCAGTTACTCCACTGGATCAGCTGGCAGAGGTCTGCCCTAGGTATCTAGGGAATCCAATCCTTTGGATGACTTGAGTTACTGTCTTTATGATGTTCCATGTTAGCTTTTCTGTTCGCTCATCTAGAAAATCCCACCTGATAATATGTTTACAGCTGGAAAGTTAGCTACTCTGTTATCCATATAATCATGAAAATGCACAAAAGGTAAAATAAACAATATTTTTTCTAGTAATTTGATTATTTTTGAGATGCTCCACTTCTCAGCCTTAAAAGTCACTTGAATTTAAGAAGCTAATAAGCCGCTTATTTCCAGCTTCCAATGAACATCAATCCCACCTTCTTCGGGGTATCTCCAATGCATTGAGGAGCTCTATTTTTATTTCAGAATGTTGACTATTGAGTAGATTATCCAGGGATCTCAAAGAATAGAGTGTGCACATCTTATAGCCCAGCTATATAGCTTTAGCTTACTACTGCTAATGACCACCCCTCCTGTGATTTACCAACCACGTGAATCATAAAAGGAAGGAGTATAATGCCACAAAGTTAATTTGTTCCACTTTCCACATGAGCAAGCAGAGATCTGCACAAAGAGCCCTTTCATGCCTGTCAATACACAAGCTAGGGTACAGTCTGACCCTAGGAAAGTGTTTTGAGTGTGTTTGCTGAGCTGAATCCGATCATAAACTTCTGAACTGACTCATTTCAAGGTTTTAGAACAGAGCAAGGGGATCAGTGTTTCAGGATTACATTCATATACCATCATATACTACATGGTACTTCGTACACCAACCCAGCTACAGCGCTAGAGCCGTAGCTTTGTGGGATGTCAGAATTACAATGTACTTGCTCAGTGTTCTGACTGGCAAATGGCACGGGTAGCACAAGATGAAAGAGCTTGAACTGGAACGGCTTCTGTTGTTCAGGACTGTTAATGTCCCTCTCCAGTCCAAAGAGTAGACATGCCAGTACATCCGAGTGCATCAATACGGAGAACAGAGAAGTCATTGTATTCCTCTTCACAATGCCCCCCAAAAAAGCCAGGGAACGGAATTGCTTGAGTTTCAGAGAAATTGAAAAGTGAAAGATGTGGATTTGTAAGGTTGGAGAAGGGTGGCTTGTTCTGTAAAGTATGTAAATGGAAGGAAGGATGGAAAGCATTCTTGAGAGCAGCAAAGAATAGCCTAGGATAAACCCCAATCAAACAGGCGGCTAGCAAAAGGCGTCAAGCTGGACCACATGGAGTCTGTAGAAATATCTGTGACCTACGCAGGCAGGTCTAGTTCTGAATGAAAAGGAGGAGAGGTTTTCATTAATTGGGTCGAGACCAGGGCAGCGTGGTTTTTACCGACACTGAGATAAGCAACAGATTCATTACAAGGACTAGAGGGAAGTCGTTTGTGCCAGCACAAGATCCTTCGTCGATAGTTTAGTTCTCCTAAGGACAATTTATATTAATGGATTCAGGTACTGAATGTTTGCCAACGAAAAATAATCGTGTCGAACCCAGACAGCCAGCTTGGGCTGTGGCCTTGACATTAGGCCCTTTTAGAAGCGGTGCGGCTGCACAAGGAGCTGCTGCTGCCGCCGCAGATTCCCCCACATGATGTCACTCTCGGGCAGTTTCGTCAGCCCTGATCTTTGCCTACAGCAGAAGGGTTATGAACTCCAGACGGCAAGCCCGTACATAGAGCAACACTTTGTTTACAGTATCTTCTAAGTGGCTTAAGTGCAATTTTGTTGTTGCTTTTAGTTTCGGACTTTCTGGGCACTGTTTTTCGCTGGTTCCTCTAGTGACTACTTAAGACTAATTTCATGGATTTATTGCGTCTAGACGCTTATTGCATGCAGGTTTAAAAGCATGTACAATTCTGTCTGTATTTTACAGTTGTCTTTTTAAAACAAAACCTGTTACTGTATAGTGAGGCTTGGACAGCAGCATATATTTTCCTGGTTTTTCCTCTTAGAAATAACGCAGTTTTTATATAGAGAAGGCATTAGACCATCTAGTCTATTCAAACCTAATGCCCCCAACCCCACCACAGGCAGCCAGCGGAGAATCTACTCAAGTTATTTAGGCTATTTGTCGACTTCGTTGTAGTCACTGCACAGTGTGGCCTATTACTGCAATTACTATACATAAGAATAATCATTACTTTAGTCAGGAGTTCCAGGGTAAGGCCCTTCATGTGTAACAACGTGTTTCTGCGTAATTCCATAAAACTGGACGAGAGCCAAAGTTCCACTGCAATGCACATTAAAAAGACTCAAAGACATGGCTTCTTCACTGCGTGAAAAGACAATACTGAACATCCTGCTTTGGGCAGCCTGTTAAGAGCGGGAGGAAAGGTGACTATCTATTTGCTTAGTGCCAATAGGCTCCCCTGCCAAAGTATCGACAATCATCTGCTCTATAAACACTGATATTCGAACAGCAAGTTTAAAAAAATCTGTATGTGGCTAGTCATGTTGAGTCAGATAATGGCCCACAAGATGTCTGTTGTTTATCTGACCTATTCTTTATACTACCTTTGCTTTATCTTCATGTCTTTACAAGACTTCTCATAAGTTACCTGCTCAATTAAAGTTTCACCTCAATTACGCATGAGAAGAAAGTCACCAGTGAGCGGAATGCAGCCATGGAACCAGCAGTCTGTGGCAGCGTTACAGAATATGCGATGGCATGAGTTTTGTAAACAGTTTATTCATCTTCATTAAAGTTATACTGAATCAGCACCGAGGCCGCATATGAGAACCTCTCTCAGATGAGTAGCTCTAACACATAGGACTTCTGTAGTCATCCTTATAGGCACAGCTATTTACAGGATAAGAGTCCAATGGCTGAAATATTTGCTAAGAACAGTGGTCCAGTTCTGCAAACCCTGATTAAACATTGAATAGCTAGAGAAATAATTCCAACTCTGTTAAGAATTCCTGGGATCCAACATTATATGCTACTGTTTCAGAGAGAGGAACCCTGACATCTAAAGTCTTTTCCATGACATTTTAATTTTCCCCGTTATCCCAAAAGATATAGAATGTTGTTAGATGCTATATATCAGACTCTCTTGTAAGATCTTATCCTGCACATACGCATGAAGTTCAGCTAGTTAGAGCAGCTGGGTTCTAAAAACAGAAGCGTCGCAGCTCCATGTCATTGGCCAGCCCTACTCCGTTTCAGGGCTCCATCCATTTGCCTCCCGGTACTTCAGGTACCAATATATACTTTCATACAATTTTTAATCACTTTGCGTCAATGTTTCCATTGATCGTTTAAAGTGAAAGAAGAAACAGTTTTCCTATGATAGCAGTAAGATCAATATTCGCTAATTTTGTAGTGGTGTCACTAAAGTTAATTTTGTTCCATTTCTAAGATTGAAGAACTGCATTCTTCTGAGACTTCTTTTCAAGCAACCACACTGCTTCTGTAATAACAACTCATCACTCTGGTCTTAATCCTTATTACAGAATCGTAATGCAGCTCATAAGCAATGTTATTTTGTAAAACGTTTTTGTGGTGTTAGGTAAAATGAGATACAGTATTTCTTTTGTAGTAGACATTGAGACCTATGTAAAGAAAAATGTACATAAATGTCTAGATATTGTTGCAGTATTGATTTATTTTAATCTTTGCACATAAACCAAGGAGTGTTACTCATCTGTTCTGATTAAATAACAGAACAACAGTATTCCTAGTCCGTCACATCATCGGTAAAGTTATGGGGTAGCTACCGTACTTTGATAATATCCATGCAACAGAAAAGAGTTGTCATTCTACTAGCCGTTCCTACAAGAGCGACATTTTTCCTAGGAACTGTGTATCATTACAGTGGAGTAAACTATTAGGTAATGTATGATACAAAACCACTTGATGGAGGGTTAAAATATCTTCTTTGAGCAGCTATTTGAGGAAACAACATTTTGCAGCAATCACTGCCTGTATAATAATGGAAAGATATTTTGAAAAGAGGATGTTGACCCTCTTTCTAGTGACTAAAATTTGAAGTAGTCTGAGCAATGGCAGTATAATAGTTTCCTGTTCACGTAACACGTTTGCACAACATAATGTTGCTGATAACACTAACTAGCAAAGCGTATAAAACGCAAAGGATGTGCATGTGTCTGGGAATTTCCATGGTTCTTCCCGTCTACCGGTAAAGGGTATTTGTAGGAATAAGACAAAACTAACAGCTATGGCCTAATCATGCAAACTCTTATTCATACAGTTTACCACTCTTCACCCTGTTGACCTGTGAACTTGGCACTTCAAGTTTCCGTACATAAATAGTCAATTATGTAGCTAGTAGTAATCCAGCTTTCTGTCAACACTTGGCTCAGAAAATAACTAACACGCCATAACAAAAACGGTTTTAAATTTGATTCTGCTTTGTGCACGTGACCATTCTAGGAGAGTTAGAGGCAAAAGGTGATTCTGCTCTGTTCCTGGCTTTTCTTCGGACCCACAGAAACCCGTAGGTCAGGTAGTGGTCTAGCTGCTGTTCCTGAAAGCGGAGCATTTTGAAGCACACCAGGACATACCAGCAACTTGCACTCACAGTGTGTCCCCCTATGATTATTTAGAATCACAGAATCATAGAATCATTGAGGTTGGAAAAGACCTCTAAGATCATCGAGTCCAACCGTCGACCCAACACCACCATGCCCACTAAACCATGTCCCTAAGTGCCTCATCTACTCGTCTTTTAAATACCTCCAGGGATGGGGACTCCACCACTTCCCTGGGCAGCCTGTTCCAATGTTTAACCACTCTTCCAGTAAAGACATTTTTCCTCACGTCCAATCTAAACCTCCCCTGGCACAACTTGAGGCCATTTCCTCTCGTCCTATCGCTTGTTACGTAGGAGAAGAGACCGACACCCACCATTTGTAGTAATTTGCTTGCTCATTCTTGCAGGAAAAATGTGCATATGATTGGGGTTATACGTAGGGATCTGGCCTTCAGGTAGTTTCTCCCTTCTTCTGCTCTCAAGCAAGTATCTTCACCTCTCCACGCCTCAGTCTTGCCTCTTGCTTGGTAAACTGGGAGCAGCTGTGTTCATCTGCTGTCATAAAGCACTCTCAGATCTATGTATCAAAAGCAAGCTACCTTTGCCACAAACGGCTTTGTTCATTATTTTAATCTGCTTATGGTCTGCTATGGACCATACTCAATGTAAGGAGAAAAATACATATATTGCATATAAGTTGTAAGTTTGATATGACTCACGTAACAAGATTGTTGAAGTTCTAAAAATAGTGGCCAGTGTACATCAGTTTTCCTATTTCCAGCTGATTTATCAAAAAAATTTCAAATATTCAGTTTTGCACTAGGAAAATAAGCATCCGAACCAAATATATTTATTTTAGATAATGTTATCTGAATAAAAACATTCAACTGTGATATGTTTCCCCCAGGAATCAGCTATCTGCAAAGAAGTTTCAACATCTGCATCACTGGGAGTCACAGCTGGAGCAAAATTGCCTTGAATTTTTTTGAAAATCGTTAATAAAACCGATAGTTGTGTATGCCATCTCTCCACAGAACAATGCAATTTCCATTCTCACTAAGACACAGTCCCAGAGAAGTATCTATTTTATGCCTATCTGATGCTTTGAAAAGGCCAATGGCTATAACCCAAAGAATTTTAGCGTGTGTGGTCTATGTTACTTATCACTCTTCTTCTAAGAGGGTTATGAAACAAATGCTGGGTCCAAAGTAAATAGTGTTTCAGCCATTGTTTAACAACGGACATCATGGATGCAGCCAGTTAAATGGCACCCGATCGGATCTGTGAGAAGTAGCTGCGAGGGTTTTTTATGCATATTAACAAGCTGTACTCCATGTTTCAGTTCTTGCTACTGTGGAATGCCCTAAAGCCTTTGTTTAAAACCAAAAGATGAAGATACTTATTTTCCAAACATGATAAGCTGCCCGTGCGGACAAGGCGGTGTGTTTCTTTGTACCTTATTTTTAAAGCTCTTCTGTTAATATGTTTGTAAATCAAGCCACTAGTCATATCTTTCATGTTGCAGCTTGCTTTTCAGGTTTTTCCATGAGAACACAATGCTTCAGATTTTTGGAAGTATCCGTAACTGTGTTAACTAGAAGGAAGTTCCTTATTGCTCATACTTATGTTTGTTGCAAGTTTTATAATTTAGAAATCCTTATGTGCAAATCTCACTTCCTTCCCTCTAGTGATCAGTGAAGTAGCTTTTTAATACTGGCTGAAGAGTTTTCTTTTTCATGCAGTTGTCCGCTCTTCTTTAGATTCAGTTAATATATATCATCTGGCAAACAGTGCTAGGTGGAATACAGAAAAGTTGGTGGGATCTAGAAAACAAAACAACTGATGTCTCAAAAGCTCCGAGGTCAGAAGGAAAAGCTTCTGCAACAGAAAAGTTGAGGAGAGGGAGAGAGAGAGGAGAGATGTGCCTCAGGACAATGTTCTCAAGCGCTTGGGTCATCAGGGAGGAAAAAGGCATTGTGTGTGTAGACAGCAGACTTTCTCAGACAATCTCTTGCTGTTTTTTTCTTTGTTCTTACTTATAATACAGGCGGAATGAATTTAGAAATCTCATGAGTCTCACTTCTAGTCATTATTTCAATGGCAAATTATGGAAACAGACTAAATCCTGTTTTCCTATTCAGAAACATTCAGAAAGATTGTAAAATATTAAACAAAAGAACAGTAAGGTTTGGGGACAAACCCAAAAGCAGGCATTCAATATTATTCTCATCTGCCATTGCCCATTGTTGTAAAGGGGAAAGTAAGACGTAGAAGAAGATACGCTGGTTGCTAATATTTGCTGCCCTTCCTGATGTCTCAACAAATTCATTCTGCAGCTGTCACATCTCGTGCCTGAACCTCTCCAGGGATGGAGACACCTTTGTCAGACTGTCCCAGTTTTCTGGGGTTTGTGCATATCGATTCAGGGACTTTGAATTAGGCGCACTGTTATTTACCAATGCCATGCAGTCTTTGATGGCCTCAGAGTACAGACCATATAATAATAGCTTCTGAGATACTCACCATCTGTAACAGTAGTTACTGTGTAGAAATTTTCCTCCGAAAATGAAGCTGGTTGAATAATGATTTCTTTGACTGATTCAGCCTTTTCTTCTGCTTATGAAATGACCTTTTTTTTTTTTTATGTTGACTTATTCAACCAATACATTTTTTGTATGTATTCTAATACATAGCATATTCTAAACCCAAGTTGTCTGTTCAATTGTGACTGGCTGAACAAAAGTATGTGTTACTGTTCGTTTCTGATGATAAGGGCCTGAAAACTTTTATGGAACAAATACTGAGCAGACAGTTTCATAATACACATTCTGCACTGGTAAATTGAAATGCTCAAGTGTTCTTGCATGTAAAATGGATGCAAACACAAACAAGGTAAATTGATTAATTTATATACTCAGCTTGCTGATAATAAAAAGCACATGCATTATTTGCCCTGTGCTTTTTTAAATCTGATTGGTATATGGGTAGCAGCACAAATTAGTATGTAATTGTCAATATACTGCATATAGTTAGTAACGCTGTGGAGGTAATTGCCTGAATTATCTGTGTTTCAAGAGCGATGACAAAATAATATCAGAGCCTGTTAAATAAAACTATATTAATAGTTGAAAAACTATAGTTAAATAACTAATAGTTAAAACTACATTAAAACTAATCATTGATGCCTAACATACTTTGACTCAGGCCTACCCACTCACCAGCATCTTTTCCAGGGATATATACGCCTGTTTACTACTATGCCGTGACCGTACATTTAACCTGAAAGTAATGGTGCTGTGAGGATACAGGTGGCCAGATACTTACAGTTTCAGGGCATTCCTGAAACCCAACGTAGCAAACCAGTTGGTAACCACAGGTACACACTACATGGCCACGTTCACCTTGCATTAGTCTCTAAACCGAAAAGCAAATTGTTAGGTCACAATATTGCGAACCTTCAGTATGAATATGAGCAGCTGAAACAGCAGTAACTAGGGGTGTCTACGAGCAGCTGAAACAGCAGTAACTAGGGGTGGATATAGGAGCAGACCATGGACAGATGAGCAGACCATGCAAAACTATCCATCTATGCTTTGATTCATAGAAATGAGTGGGCCAGGCACAATGAGAGGTGGGCAGATTCATTACTTTGCTTCATTCTTCTGAAAGGAAGCAATGTAAGGAGGACAGAAAATAGAATATACAACACTTTTTTTGGTTTGTTTCTAATATACTCCCTTTGTGTTTTACTTAATCTTTTTTAGCCTGTTACAGCAAATTTGGGAAAGAGAAAACAAATGAAAAGTGGATAAAGGAAGAAGGGGTGATAGAGAACTGACTCATCCCTATTCACCGCCCCATCAGATGGGGCTTGCACGATTCAGGTGGTCTAAATTGGGGCAGCCCTGTTGTTACAGCCGGTTGGACAGACAGAAAATGTCTCTGAAACTGCCAGGGTGGAATTTTTACAAGAATTACAATTGACTGAAACCAGCTGCAATAAGAGATGAAGTGGACAAATATACTCAGTAAAGTCTAATAAAAATAAACCTTGTGTGTATGCCTGTACTTCAAGTTGAGCTCTAGGCTGGCAGTAATCAGCCTGTTGCTCAGGGACACTGCAGGTCGGCAAGACATCGGGAGGTAATATGCACAATGACTGCGAAAAGATTATTCCTCTGTCCACCTCATGCACGCACAGCAGCGCACACAGTTGGCAGAGTTGTGCCAGTGCTTCCTAGCAAACATAGACTGTCCACAGCTCCCGCAGGCCCAAAAGTCACATTATGTCTATGTCCTCTGTATTTTTCATTAATATGTGTAGAACAGCTAAGCCGTAATACTGTAAAGCAGTAACACCGTGCTTGGCCAAACAGTAAGTACTTTACTTATTTATCTTCCCTTGAAACACCAAATCATGGTGGGTTACGTAATGGCTTTTCCTCAATGCAGTCAAGCAGCCACCTTACCAGAAAAGGCTGCAAACACCAATCCAGACTAAATTCCATGCTCATCCATGCAATGATGGGGCACAGTACAAAGACGAGTGTTTTCCCTGCTGCGAGGGTCCCTCTGAGACAGAGAAGGGACCCCAGAATATATTCCAGGGCTTGACCTTGCCTCTCTGGAAGGGAGCAGATAACCATTCCTCACGCTCCATCTCCCCCAAGCCATAGTGCTTTGAAAACGTAGGGTCTGGTCCGAAGTCTGGTGACCTTGGACGCTCTAACTGAACATACATGTCACGAACTGTATAAAGTGAATTTGCCATGCTACTTGTTCTGCTCTAAGGCTTTAAGAGGATGCCAAAATGAATAGGCAGGAGCAAACCCTGTATCTTGAAGACAGACACACAATATGGTCCACGTCTGGTATCAATGATGTCACAGAAATCACGGAAGCAAAAACTTTAATAGCTGAAATGCTCCCTTCCTTCTTCACCAGAAAGCCAGCGCTTTCTCTGAGGTTGAGTCTGGACCAGTTTTGACCAAGGTGATCAGGTTTTCGGCGCTTACCCAGGGTATCTGTATGACAGCCAAAATATCGTTCTGTCATTGTCCTGCAGGCTATTCCTGGTCCCTAGGATCACCCCAGTAATCCTTTTCTTTCCCATTCTACTATTTACTGTTATGATGCTATTCCATTCCCAGAATTGTCAATAATCATCTTACTCCCTCTGTCAGTTAGTTGTTGACTGATTTAGGAAACAGTGTAAAAATGTCTAAAGTGAATTGGGCTGAAAGACTGTAAAGAATGCAGTAAGGAGCTATGCAGCACCTTCCAGGCTTTTAAACACAACAAAAATATTTACTGAACAATCATCTCTACAGTATATTCTTTAGGAAACAGCTGCTCCAAACAGTCTTCCCTGTTCGTGGCTTAAAATTAAACCAAAACAAAGTAAAACCATAAATTGGGAAACGAGATGTCATTAAGTCTCCTTCATTTTACAGAGTCCAGCCTTGTTCAATTTAATGCAAGTGTTTATTCCTCTGGAAAAATCATGACTGCCAAAAATAACAACTTGATGAATGATGATTAGCAGTAAATCCAAAATGTTGATATTATGTTATGTACGTAGCCCTTAAAAAGTCATAACAAAACTGAGTCATTGCCTTGACTAACTTAATCAGTCGTAGACGATGTCTCAGATGGAGGAGGTGGCGCAGTAGAAAAGATGGGATAACAAAGGTAAGATGTGGCCCCTTTTCAGACGTACACCAAGGATGATCACAATCGTTATCTGCTTTGCCTTTAGCAGGGCACTGTTATCTGAACACACTATGAGAAGCGAGGCTTGAGCAACCGTATGTTAAGTAATGCTGGCTTCTGAAAAGTTGTATTTCTCCAGCAAGGACAAAAACGTCTTTCCAAACTAACAAGACATTTTTCTAAGTCAGTCCCTGTGGTACCTGGTTCACTGCAGACACTGCAGAAGACGCAACGCCAAATTCATCCCCGGCACCAGAGCCAGTGCTATTATCTGCAGGATGCAACTGATGAAACTTGCAGAGGGTGATCCCCTTTGACATACTTGCGTGATGCATTTTAAGAAATAGAGTTTTACTGGATACTGCAGAGAATGGGGACATGAGACTCCCCAAATGCCATCTCCCCGAAGACACCAAAGGGAATACTGTTTCATTCTGAATCGGCTTGAAATGTAAGCAAATGGATATTAAATGTTTTGATTCATGAATATTTCAATGTGTTTTTTTCTGACTGAAGATGACAAAATATGGTATTTTGTCATTCTGGCACATATTTTTTTCAGAACTCTGTGAAAATGTCAATATTTCACTTGTGATGAAAATATAATATATGTTTTAATGATGGCATTCCCCATTCTGATTTTTGCATTACTGGGTGAGTTGACGTGGATCTACTTTGTTTTAATAAGACAGCAGCCAAAGTATTTTAAGAGTTAAACATTCATTAAATACTTCTGTTAATACGAAGATGTTCTCAATGCACTAATGTAACACTACAGGTAAAATCGAAATTTTCACTCCAGACATGTTTCTGTAAAATAAAAATATATTATTTACTTTCTCTCAAAGTCTGTGCAGTCTGAAACTTAACTGAAACTCCTCTCTGCCAAATGAGTCTCAGAGTTTGAAGGAACTGTGGATTTGCATTCGAGATTTAAGACTCTAACTGTAGCTATTTATTAGGAAGGATCCAGACACCACTGGAACTGCATTTCAGACCCTAATAATGGATTTGACAATCCTCAATAGTGATTTAAAGTAACATAGGGACATGTCACAACAAGATGAGAAGACAGAGTGTTTGTTTTTGGGGTATACGTCAAGGTCAAGGACCCTATTACCAGAAATAAAGCTGTTTCTGTTTTCTTCTGATGATCCAAAATGTATGTGCTTAGATAGTATTTGAGAACTCTCTTGGTTATGATGTCAAATCTGAAACTAGAAAGGACTTCACACTTTCATTTTCTTAAGCAGACAGAAAAAAAAGGAAAGAAAATAAGGTAGAAATATGTAAAATTTACTTAATGCCATAATGACGAGAAGAAATTCAGAGAGGCAAATCTCTTGTAGTTTAAGAGTACTTGTAGTTTAGGAATAATGATACCCACAGTTATCAGTGGACTCAGTCTAGGGCTAAGAAGGTCAGGCCATAAAGAATACAATATAGAAAATACTTAATGATGTGCTTTTGTAATTCTCGCTTGGTTTTAGCTGTTAGTAGTGTGTCAGGAAAGCAAAAGCTCTTCTTCATACCCTCAGCTCTATTTTCCACTGCTCTTTCCTGACTCTTTTTCTCCATTACTTTTTGCAGCCCTCTTTGACAAGTCGAACAGCTGTGACAGCTCACGGCCTTGCTCTTCTTTCCCAACCCTGTTGGAAGAAGTTTATCTTAAAAAGAATATATTTAAATCAAGAGAACTCCTACCTGTACAGGTTGTACCAAACTGGGGTACAAAGAAGTCGTGGTGGTAGAGGGAGAAGGACAACAGGTCCAACTAGACCTGATCCAACTAGGGCCTTGCTGAAGGCCAGATAGTGCTTCCTGCAGCCCGCCGCTGACTCCACCTTGGCCTCTCCTGTGGTGGCAGGGCACAGGTCGAGCATTTGGGGGGGGGGGGGGGGCGGCTGTGCGTAGTTTGGGACTGCAGGTACTGTTCATGCAGTGAGGGATGAGTAACTGTGCATTTATGACAATCTATCCGTAATATACTTCACCGCCTTTCTCAATGTTCCCGTTGTCTTTTTCCCGCTCCCAGCTCCCAGTCACTGTCAGTTACCTTTCCTCTTGGCTGTGGGGGGGGGGGGAGCGCACTGAACGCTTCCTGAAGGAGTTGGCTGTGCGTAGTTTGGGACTGCAGGTACTGTCATGCAGTGAAGGGATGAGTAACTGTGCATTTATGACAATCTATCCGTAATATACTTCACTTCTGCACGCCTTTCTCAATGTTCCCGTTGTCTTTTTCCCGCTCCCACACTTTTGTCACTGTCAGTTACCTTTCCTCTTGGCTGTGGGATGTAACTGTGACCCTGGCAGTGTAACCCTGTGCCAGACTTGGCCGAAGGCAAAGGTGCCAACACACCTTAAGCAGGAAAATGAAGGTATTCGTAGTTCCTGCCCATCTGAACAGACTGTAACCCTTCCTTAAGGCTGTAAAGGGCTTATTCACCAGATCCTCAGCCCCGTGGAAGCATTTCTTCTCCCAGGTCAGTGGCAGCGTGCCCTGCCACTGCTGTAGCACGTGGTATTCCAGAAGTCAGTTACAGAAGCTAAAGAGCGAGCCACAACGGGTCAGTGCGGAGACCCGCCATGCTGGGAACCATCTGAGAGTCGTGATGCTTGAAACTTTGTCCTGTAGTTCATTCCATGCCTATCTGGCAGACCAACATTTAGGTTATTTCACCTAGTAAAGCATAGAGCCAGTGTTCACCTGAAGAGAATAAACCACAAATCAGTGAGGTCTGGGCAGTGTCTGTGTTCAATTTTATATATGCCACCAAGCAGTCACGACATAGGACAGTGGGATTGAGCTCAAAGTTTGTGGAGAGGGAGAAGACAGGAGACACAGAGTCTGGAGTGCTGGGATGAGGTGTGGTGTCAGTGGGGGTGCAGCACAGAGCTTCAGGGCCCTGGGCCGAGGGAGGTGGCAGGACAGGCAGGGCAGCACTGAGGAGCTGTGGCCCCAGCGCTGTTTTGGAGGCAGAGCAGACATGGTGGAGTGAAGCTTAGGGGCTGGGAGGATGATGGGAACCAGGCGTGGTGAGAAGGCAGATAGCAGGGCAGGGTTCCAGGGGCAAGGTAGGCACAAAGGCGTGAGACCTGAGGCAAGGGAGGACCATGAGAATGAACCTTGAGCATAATGAGGAGGTGCAGCTCATGGCACCACTTCAGATGTGGGGCAGGCACAGAGGTGTGGGGCTTGGGGCTGAGGAGGGCCACCAGGACGGACCAGAAATATAGCGAGTCCCTGGCACGGCTACAGAGAAGACAGTCCCCGGCAGCGCTTCTGAAGCACGGGCACATGCTGAGGCTCAGGGTCTCGGGGGAGGGCTGCCAGGCCCAGCAGATGCTTACGAGCTGGGCCAGGACAGGCACAGGTGTGGGGACCAGGGTGCGGTGAGAATAAGGAGCAGCGCAGCTGGGAGGCTACGACATGTCGAAATGCCCAGACCTTGGCTCTCCGCCCAGGCGAAGATAAAGAAGAAGGAGAGGGAAAGAAATCACACAGAGCAAGTGGCAACATGCTCTGTCCCATGATCCTCCCTGGAAACACTTGGCAAAAAAATGGGTTGCTGTCTTAAGTGATTTGTGTCAAGTGGCAACAACATTTCCGAGGGGCCAAAAAGTGTCTTGAGTGCGCCATTGTACAAGGCAAGAGACCGTAGCCCGATGCTCTATTTTTCTTTGCGGCAAAGTTGATTGAACAGCTTGCCTGTCCTTTTCCCCTTCTCCAGCTACTTAGCAGAAGGGTTACCTTTAATATCTGCTCTGCCATGGGACAAATCACATTTCTAAATTATTTTAAACTTCAGAAGTGAAATAGTTCATGGTATCATTATTGTTGATGTTATGATTATTTTGCTTTTTTTTTCCCCTCCAAAATGTGTCCTTTCCACAGTTTAAAAAAGAAACATGAACGATATACTCTCTGCAGCCGGCTAAAACCGAACATCTAAAATCCCCAAAGAAATGAGAGAGTTGACTCCTATGTATGAAACTTGCTGAGTAATGCTACCCCTTAAAAAAGTTCTGCTCTAACTCTTGCAAACTGTTTGCTATTCTTTCAGACCACATCCTCTAGAAACAAGATCTTACTGCTCCATGTTGCATAATGTCTGTGGCAGTCATGCTTTTTATCAGCTTTATTGGCACTTAATAAGTATATAAATATTTTCCAGTTCTTTTTGCTTGTTATGTCTCTGTATGGTTACACTAAATGCTGTGTCACAAATTGCTATGAATAGGAAGGACACTGTTACATTCCTTAGCACTGAGCAGTAACTCTTTCTTTAGAAAGAAGAGGTATAATTTGAAATTGAGCTTTTTTTCCTGCAGTGCTAACTATGCATGTACATATATATTTACATATATGTATATGCATGTGACATGCATATGCAAACATATGTATATAGCAATACATATATGTATTCCTATATATATGACAGACTACTGTATTTCTGAATGTTACTGTTCATATGTCCTATATTTTAAACATATCTTAAACATAAAAGATTGTACAACCAACCTGCATTACAGACACATTTTAGAGTTTAATGCTTATTGCTAACAAGACAGAAATAAATACCAAAATATTTAATTTTGTGTCATAGAAAAGAAAACCCAATACAGAAACATAACAGTGAAATCGAAAGGAAGGAACTGCTTTCTATCTACCTTCCATGTCTTAATTCTGCATTCCTTGAGAACCCTAAATTCCCATCGAAGTTGGTAAGGTGCAGTAAAGTGAAAGCTGGGGTTTTAAAAATCTATTCACACAGGTTTGTGAATGAGTATTAACATGACTACGACAATTGTCTTTAGGCCACTAGAATGGAGAGATGAAAGTTTGTTTACCTGGGAAACCGATCTTAGTGTAACAAAAAGAATCTGTACACTCAGGTGATCTTCCACGTCTTATTTCTTTTGATGTCTTATTTCTTTTGCTGGTTAAACATTTCCATGATTAAAAGTGTCCAGAAACACACAGTGAGAGGTGGAAGCTATGATAATATGCTATTGAGTACATAATCTCTAAACACTCTGGAGGTGGGTATATAAAAATATGAAATTAATTAACATTTATCAGAAACTGCAGTGAAATCTGCATTACTAGAATATTAAACAGCAGCTAAAGCTGAGATATGTTCAGCTGCGACAATAAAAGAATACACTTTTCCATTTTAATAGAGTGCCTTTTGAAGTCACATAACCTTTAGCCACTGTCTCCTACACAAACGGAATATATTTGAGAGAAACTTTGTCTAATCTCTACATCGACCTATATTTGTTGATTCCAATCCTTTTGCCCAAAGGCTTTTCTCCACTGACCCAGAAGCTTTGCTTATTATGCACATTACTTTACGCCACTTCCTTTGATGTGTCTCTGCAGTCAATCAAATACTATTATTATTTCGTGGGACATTCATTTTACAAAACTGTGAGAAAAGATCACGGCTCTCACAACCACATTTGAGCAGAGCAAATATGCAAAAGATATGCCCTATCCTCACAGCAAATCTAAAGACATACATGTTTATCAACATAAACAAATGCACCATAGCTGTCAGCAGAACTGACAGACAAAGTTTGCAGGTAGCTTTGGCCAAGGCACTTAACTCTCGGTGACCCAGTTTCCTTACCTGAGAATGAAAGACAGGATCACCTAGACCTCCACCTTCCTTTTGTAGTGTTTCTCAGATGGAAAAAAGGTATTGCTGTTAGTATAATTACTTTGGTTTGCTTTCTCCAAAATACCTTGAAATATAAGAACAAATATAAACACGTTCCTCGTTAGTGAGTCTGGTAGTAGGGAAAGAATACTAAATACCCTTATGTCTCATAGTTTCCTACTATACGCTATCACAACAAAGAAGTACTTTATGGACGATGATCAGTAATCATTACAGTGCTGAACTACTTGAAGATAATTAGCTTGGGCTCAGAGGCAGGGAAAGCTCAAAAAGTTAAAATTTGGGTTTGATTTTAAAGGCACAATAGGCATTTAACGATATCTTTGAACTCTCTGAACCTACCAAGATTTCAAAATTGTGATGGTGACATCGTGAAAAGTGATGATTCTCCCCAAAGCATTTCTGACTGTCATATTTGCTTATACTTGCGACGGAAGTAACATAAGCACAGTATTTCTCAAGGAATTTCAATGCTTTTGGTTTCGATGCCGGTCAGAAGTCATAAATCTCTGGTTTAGGAGGCCGTTTAATTCCTTTTTGTAGCATACGCAAATTTGGTGTGAGATGGTACAACTAAAACAATATTGTGATGAACAAGCTTTTCACCTTTGGGAACTTGATTAAAATCTGGCTTGGATCACGTACACGAGCAGTTTTAGGTTTAACACAGGAAGCACATTTGTGATGAGCAAATAATATAATACATAACTATTCAGTGCCCCGAATATGCAAAGATACTAAATGAGAGAGCAACTACCGTGCACTGTTTGGCCAACAACACTACAAATACAGACAGACATTTTGCACAGTCATGGCCTCTTAATATTGGGACTGTAATTTTTCATGTATTCTTCTTCTAAGCTACTAAAAAAATTTTAAGCTATGTGGTTTAGTAATGATAGCGTAAGATGCGTGTCTGTTTGCCTGATGATACAAACCATAAAGAATGCCTGGCATTTATTCTTCTTGTTCATTTCTGAGCATTATTTCAGGTAGTGTTTGAGGCTGTCTACATGCTAGACATTCTGGAGCCTGACTGCTTATAGGATGTCTGTCTTTATGCAGTATTGTGACATTTGGCACGTTTTTGCTAACACAAACGTTATAGATCCAGAGAACTCTCAACTTGGAGATTCATTCTGAGAAAGCCTCGTCTTGTTGACTTTGAAGGCAAGAATCTGTTCTCGTGGGCTTTTTGCATAGGGTTTCTTGGTGGGAATTATACTGACTTCTCCTGAAGTGGCACCTATTAGGTATAAACATTTATCTACCTGTTCAGTCTACACTTTGATAGCTCTGCTTATGTAGTGTTTTAAACACAAGCGTGTGTTTGTAATTAAACTGCGTATCCAGACTCTCTGAACACGAGTCTGTGCTCACGCATGGGCCCTGGGTGAATTCGCTAGCGTTGGGAAGAGGTCGCTCGTGCGCCTTCTACCCTGTCGCCCAGGCCTATTAGTAGTGTGGGTAAGCGAAACGTGGACATAGCTATGCCTGCTCAGCCCAAGGCTGCCACCGTACATCTCGTAACACCTTGCAGCAGTATCAGATGACAGCCAGGTTGCTATACTGTTCCACGACTTAATGTTGAGTAGAAGTGTCTTATCAGAAATACGGGTCACCAAGCCTATCTTAAGCAATGGGGCTATCTGGAACACATCAGGCTCTTAGCTTGCTTGGTCTTGGGACTCATATTTCATTTAGCAGCACAAAGGTAGACTACACATGAAAAGAGTGTTAGAGGGTTGCTTCATACATGTTTCCAAACAAATAAATAAAAAGAAGAGATCTTTCTGTATAAAAACTTTGCAACATTTTCAATAGATTTTGTTTTCAAATTTATTATTTCCAAGTACTCTGGAAGAAACAGAAATTCAGTATTTGATGTCTTCCTGTAAGGCCTTGGAACAGACTGCTGGAGTGGGAGGCCTCTGGCATAGTTTTGGGTACACAGGAATCAGACATTAAGAGCAAAGTTCCTCTGAGTTTGGAAAGATTTCAGCCATACATTCGACTTTAAAAAAAAAGTCTGTCTTTGTTCATCTCCGGCATATTTATTTATTTTGAGACAGATGACTGTCATTAGCCTGTCGGTGGGGCTTGGCTTCCTGAGGCGGTGTCATGCTCTCCACCGCTAGCTATTGCTTTCTCAGTTTCTGAATGAAGAGCTTGAGGAGTCCTCTGAGTTTGGAAAGATTTCAGCCATACATTCGACTTTAAAAAAAAAGTCTGTCTTTGTTCATCTCCGGCATATTTATTTATTTTGAGACAGATGACTGTCATTAGCCTGTCGGTGGGGCTTGGCTTCCTGAGGCGGTGTCATGCTCTCCACCGCTAGCTATTGCTTTCTCAGTTTCTGAATGAAGAGCTTGAGGAGTTCCTCCACCACCATACAAATGCTATTTCTTACTTCACCTCTGCACATGACCATATGACCCCACTACTCTGCAGCTGTGAAATTGCAGTCTTGATTAATTTTCATTCATTTAATTTACATGTGTAAAACCTTTGGTATTTTTCAAAAAGCGGGGAAAAAAGTTTCAAAAAAGTAACAAATCAAGTAACAAAAATCAAGAAATATCAAGACTCAGTAGCTTATAAAGACATCAGAAGCTGTGCAGACTTCTTCATCCAGTATACAAGACTGCCTGTCTTCCCGTGTTCTTATTACAGTATGGTTTCAACACACTCCGAGAAACCAAGTTTTGGTTGTTTTTTCTCAGCAGTAATCAGTGTGGTAGGTCAGAAGCAGACAGGACAAGAGAAAGAAAGAAATTGTGCTGATGCAAAACTCAGATGCTAAGAAAAAAAAAACTTGTTGTAGACTACAGTGATGGAAAAATGTTGGTAAAAGTCAATGAAAGCTCATCAGAACAGACACAAGCGTTAACAGGTCAGAAGCCAGCCCATTTTTTTTCTGCAGTAGAGTTTATCAGTCCACCTACCTATTTCCAAGTCTGTATTTGGGTGGCATATTTTAAGAAGTTGAAAAAAATATCACTGGATGCCAAACCCCTCATTTTGTAAAATATTTTCTACTGGTGCACTACCTCCTTGTTACTTATCTGGTTTCTATTTGCAATAAAGCTGCAATAAATCAGCACAATCCTGGTATTGACTGGGTCTACCTACTCACGATTGTGGTTGAGCTAGCAGTCATTAAGAAAGCTCAGTGAAGGGGAGTTTCTAAGAAAATAACAAGCTGAAGTGTTGGCCCTATAGCTAGCAGAAGAAGGAATCAAATTGCTTTGTTCAGCTATCTTTTAACCAGACACTTACTGTACATATTAGTGCAAATACATTCTACCATAATGATTTGTCTGTCATTAAGTTTTTCCTTTTACCAGTGTGGGAAAAGAAACTTATATTCAGCTGGCTTCACTGCTGGTCCCTCAAGTCTGTCTGTTCGATGCAAGGGAGTCATTAGAGCTACTTTGATTTTTTTTTTTTTTTAGACTGGAATTTTGTGTGCTAGGGAATAGAAAAAAATAATTAAACGTCTCATCTGTGGCTTAAAATCTATGCCAAGAAGATGACTGGAAAGTTCCTTAAATTAAAAGTCACATCCTACAGAAAGAAAATCCCTTGGTATCAAAAAAATACCTGGTGTTTGCTTTTTGGTAGTTGTACACTTTCAGTTCACAGACTAGCCAGTTCGTTTTCAGAGGTTAAAATATTACTAGTTTTTAAATTTAGCATCTTTCATCACATCGCTCAGTTCTCAAGTGCGTTATATTTCTCTGCTCCATGAATCTGGAAAAGATTGATATAAAAGTGGGAGGCTGTGGAAAAGGAAGAACATCTGACTCACGCAATTACAAATCGTGGCCAAACCACTCTGCAAGGAGGAGGTAGAACGTCCTGGGAAAACTGAAAACTAGCTGTTGGAAACGAGAAATGCCAACTGTGTTCAATAGGTCTATGTGACTCCGTGTATTCGGTGTATCACTCCAAACATGTACTCAGCTACAAACATTTAAAACTGATGTGACAGAAATTGACACAAGTAACGACTAAATTAATGAAACCAATTAAAATAACTGCAAACTTACTAGGGCCTCTCTGTGTTTGAAAGAACAGTGTGGATATTTTCTATATTATTTCTATATTATTTCTATATTAAAATTATGTGGGCATCTGTAAATATTAATAAGACTGATCATTATATAAATAAGTCAGAAGTTTTCTTTTGACTAAAAATCCATTTTTATGCTCAAAAGTGATGCAATCACAGTTGTTCAATTAACAGTTTGTACTCAAAGCCAACTCTATTTTGGAAAAGAAGAAACCCCTTTTTGATTCTTGGAACGGTTATCCATGTGACTTCAGTCAGCTATCATCTTTTTCTTATTACTAGATAGCTGATTTTTATTGCTTATTTGCCTTTATTGTACATATGGGAGCTCAGTTTTTAACAAGCAGAAGTTTATACAGTGATGTCCTCTACTAAACATATCAACTGAGATTTCAAAATACTTCTTCTGCACATGAAAAATGAAGTAATTGGGGCACCGGAACTGTGAGGATTGCAGCAGGGCATACGGGACCTCTCCAAACGCAGTAAAGCGGAGAGGCCTGATGGGACGGACAGGAGCAGCGCACAGACACTGCCAAGCGCTGGCTAAGGTCCCAGCCCTCGGGGATGGCCATCTTCACCTGTAGTAGGAGCAGTGCAAGAGGAGCTGGATATAGGGGCAGGCACTGAGACTTGTTCCCTCCTTATTAGACCCCAGACTGGCTAAAGGGCATAGATGCCTGAAAAGATTTTTTTTTCCCCCCAAGCAGTGGGCTAAATCACTCCATTCTTTTTGATTTTTTTTCCCCCCAAGCAGTGGGCTAAATCGGTCCATTCTTTTTGATTTGACTAGCAATAAAGACAGAAGGGTTTTCTGTTGGAGCCGTGACAAACATTGCTTGGGCTGTGCTACCTGTATGTAATGGCAAACATGAACAATACAGCCATGGGAAAACATGGATCCAGAAGATGCGGTAAAGGGGAAGGAGCAGCAAAAACAACTCTAGCAGATTCTGGTGAAGCAACAACTGCAACCATTAATAACAAATCCTATGAATAATTATTAAGACCCGCTAATAACTAGCAGCAAGTCCAAAAGAAACTACAGGAAAACCAGTCCTGTTAGCAATTATAGCAACGCCTTACAAAACATCAAGGGAGAGAACTAACAGCAATTTCTGCTCCGCCTGTGAACCCATGTGACCATGCCACAGTCCCTGCTGTGGCACTAGGAGACACTACAGGAAATACGGAAGACCTCTTAAAAACGGAGCACAGTTAACTCAGAAGCCACTGCAAAAACTTTTGAGATCAATAACTTACAAAGGGATGAAAGAGCCACACAGAGAGATTACTGTCTCACTGGGAAATGCCACACAGTAAGCATGAGGTGCAGGGCGGTGAAGCACTACAGATCTCTCCGTGCAGCCAATCTAGATAACGTTGGCCCAAGTAAGAAAACTTAGTGGTGGTGAATTTGGCAGAAAACACCCCAGAAATCCAGCCCTGAGAAGTAGCCTGATAGTTCAGAGGTTTGTATGTATGTGGAGACTGAAAACTGAGGCATATTGCAAAGGCGATATGGAGCAAGGCAAACCAAAACAACTTTGCTGTATCTTTGAGACAGACCTTGGTCCCACTAGCGGTTTGTATTTCAGCTACAAGAGGCAATATACCTGATGAAAAATTACTTGAAAATGGAACTGGGGTACCAGCTGAGGGTTGGGAGAGGGATGCGTCTTGTAAGGGGCAAACCCAGATGTTGAGCCCTTTTTGGCACAGTTGGGCTTAGGTTATCCTATGTGTCGTCGAGCAACGTGAAGACTTAGCAGCTGCAAGAGGCACACGGATGAAGAAAAAGAGATCTTTTCTTGTTTTCTCTTGTGATCAGGAAGTGGCAAGAGCAGAGGCAGCCCCTTTGTGTGGCATCTCATGCTGTACTTCAGATACTAGGGAAGATCCACCAGATAATGCTGTTTGTCATGTCCATGTACGTATGCGGGCTGCCTCCGTGACGATGTACATTTCTAGCCTACGCACAGGAAGACAAGTAAGATGTTAACCATTACTAAGCAACTGTGGTACCTAGTAATATAGGCCTAAGACTGGGATGCATGGGCCTGGCTCCTGAAAACAACCTTGGAACATTTAATGGAAAAATATTGTCCTTCTTCTGACCCTCGCTTGTTGATCATTAGCCAGTATCCTGCTGAAAATGGTGCTGAGACAGCAGGAAGATGTCTGTAGCCCAAAGGAACTGGAGAAGAAAAAAGCCTTGGAGTGCGATGTAGTACAGAAGCTCCGGAGAAATATCTTGGGAAACAGACTGCTCCCACAAACCCTCTGCAGCTGGCTGACATTCTCCGGTATCAAGACAGATTTTGTCCAAGGTCAGAGAACCTTGCGTTTCGTACATGTTGTTCAGCAGATGGTTGATCAGCTTCCTTTATTGTGAGATTTCCTGGTGATGATAATCCCCAACACAGTGGCAGGACACGGGATTGAAAGCACTCAAAAAGAGACAATATGTTCTTTGGGCTTTTCACCACTTGAATGGTTATATGGAAGGCAGCCCAACAAAATACTGGAGTTCTTCCGGGAATATGATCAGAGGGTCTATTTGTTCTTTTGTCTTTGGTAGTAAATGCAGCATCCAAATCTAATGTTTATTCAATGTCTTGGTTTAATGAAACATTAGAAGGCTCCAGGAATGCATGATATTATAGAACCACACTTGATATGATGCTGGCAAACAGAATTCAGGGCGCCCTGCTGCATGTTCTGGGCCCTGACACGTCCAGAGTCGCCTGTTTATGCTACAGAGTCCCAACAATATTTTAGAAACCGCTCAGATTTCCAGGCAGGTGATACACCTTGGTGATCTCTACCAACCACTTCATGGGCAGAGCTCTTGCAGAATGTGCAAACTGCCCAGGAGTCTCCGCGTCAACTTGGCTAAATGTCAGGTCAGGCATGAATAGACGTAACACATGAGGTAAAGCCTGAATAATTAAACTGCCTTTCATCAAGACTTAAGATAAGCACTCTTTAGGTAAAGTAAGATTTTGACTGGAATATCTTGTTCTATTAAGCAACAGAGGAAATTTTTGGGATGGTTTCAATGATCACAAAACCATTAGCTGATTTACTAGGAACAGGGAAGTAGCGAGTACACGACAGTGTAGAGAAGACCTGTGTAGATGCACTTAGCAAGATACAAAGCCAAATATATGCCATCCTAGATTTTACTCTGTAGATGGGTGCTTCTGAATGGTGTTACCACTCCTGCGGGATTTTGGTTGCTACTCAGTGGCTGACATAATTAGTTACTACTTTACTATGTGTGTGTAATGCGGTCAGTAGAAACTCACCGATAAAAAACTTGTACATAGCTCTTTCAAGAGATGCACGTAATTTCTTTGCTATTTCTTTGCTAAAAGTTACTTAATTTCTTGTATTTTTCTTAGTATTCTATTGCTTTTCAATTTATTTGTTGAAGTTGTTGAATAGGCTGTGGAGTTCAGTGCTACACTGTGAACTTACTCCTTATTCTAACGTGCACGTAATAGAATTGGGTTCTCTGATTGTATTTTGCTCAGAATAGTGCTCACAGGCCAGAAACAGCATCAGTATGAAACCCTGGCATACTTTTGCTTAGGGTTGTGCGTTTTTGTTCAGTATATTGCTTGCAAACTGCTAGATGATGATGATTAGAGTCATAAAAACTTCTCCACCATTTCATGTGATAAGAAGGAAAGAAATACAGGTTTGTATAAAATATCTGTGGTATAGAAATCCACATACGGAGGATTTTAACTTCATTTTAAGATTGTTGTCTATCTAATAGAGCTGCTTAAAGATTCCAGAGGGCTTAGAGCAAAAGGTTGTGGCCTTTCCATTGCAAAATGGATTACATGAAGTGGAGGTCCTTTTCAACGCCTCAAAGGAAGAAACAGAAAGCAAACTCTCATTTCTGCCCTTTTCTGCCTCCCCCTTCGAGACACAGAATTACACCCATGCTAAAATACAAACTCCATCCTGTTGTTCTGATGTGTTTCACGATACAGAAATACAGGAATTTTGCTCTAATACCTGCCTACACCTCATAGATAACATTCGACCAGTGGCCCTTTAAGTAATATGCCATGTAACTGAACTTGAATTACATAAGGAATTTCGCACATGCTCCGAGTGTGGCAATTTCTGGAATTTCCATATGTGCTCAGAGCCACTCATCATGTAATGCATGATGGTATGGGAAAAAAGCAGAGCTTGGAAGAAGATATTTTGAAATCAAGTATAGTCACCACATTTGCGGCTATGAATTCATATCAACAGCAGCTCTATCATGAGGCACAAGAATCCTTCATTAGCTCTTCTCTCTCATTATTGTGTTTGGAATGGAGAGTTAAATATTCAAAACAGAAACTCACTACTAAATCTCTTAAGTCCAACAGTCATTAAGCTATTTCACTGCAAAAGAAGTGAAATACTTGTTAAAAAGAACTGCTAGCACAACTCCATACCAAGTCCAACTGTTCTTACAAGAAGATTTTTTTTCTGAAATAGGCTGAATTTGCATAAGAAAGAAATTTTACAGGAAACAACCCCTAGCTTTCTTACATCTGTTTTTTTAAACTAATCTTTCTCTATTACAGTTGTTCCGTTAAATCCTCTCCATGTTCCATTCAATTATTTTCTCTTTCTATTTTACTAACTTTTAATAGCCTTGCATAAATACAAGGAAAAGAATCATACAGATGGAACAAAGAGAACCAGGATCAGGCAAAAAAGCAAGTAAAGATTTACACCTAGAATTATTGCTATTAACTGCTAAATGAACATGGATTACACAAGGTGAACACATGATACAGGACAAAACCCCGCCAGCAATCAGCTCGTTATTTCAAACGAGGATGCTGTCATTTTGGCAAAGTTTCTTAAGTGTATAAATACTTACGGAAGTAAATCCAGTGACATGAATCCTGGAAATAAAATAAATAAACGCTGAGCTTTTACTGAACATAGGATTCTAATAGCGCTCTAGTACCAGAAGGTATAGAGTCCCAGCTGACGCTGCATCTCTGGATACGGTTATAGTTCTGGTTTTCAAAACTATGCAAAACCTCCATCACTGCTCACTGAAGCTGAGTAAAACTGACAGCTGAAGGAACTGCTCTGTTTTGTCAGTTTTAGGCAACAATTTAGTACTGTCTCAAATTAAAGAAAATAAATTAAATGTGAAATTAGCACAAGGATAAGATGCGGTCAAAAGACTGAAGGGCTGTTACTCGCAATTCAGCTCAGTTAGCGCAATAATCATCCTGCTGCTGGGGTCTAACATCTAGGCTATATCTAGTATTGGCTGAGATGGGTAGTTGGAGAAAACATACCTTGTATTTTTTATAATAAGACTGGAGATTTAGTGTGACATTGAGGTATCTGGGAATTTCTCTCACTGTAGTTCTAAAAACCTGAACAGACAAGGCACGCTCCAAATTAATCTGTAGCTGCTTGGAAAAGGACAGTCATATCTGGCATGACATGTTAACCAGAGTAAATAAAGAAAAGCATTGAAAACAGGGAAACGCAGTCGTAGTAAAAATAAACCCAATTTCAAGTAACTAAGAAGCCAATGGAAAAAAACCCTATTAAAAACTAGGAAAACATAAAGAAGGCAACACTACAGTAAATTGAATAGAGCAATAATTTGTTTTTTAAAACTAGAAAAATGTAATTTCTGCTCAGACTAAATTTGATCCATTTTGAGCTACCACATATAACCCTGAGGAATTCAACATGTTTATTTAATCAAATGAAAGTGTAGAAGAATTTCACTTAACAGTGAATTTTCACTTAATAGTGACATTTTGATGACTACCAGTGATTTGTGTGTGTGTTTTTCTCATACCAAAAGCAAAGAACAAAAAAGTATGGAATGTTATATCTTTAGGAAGTAACTTTTATGTTTTGCCCTGTTTAAGGTTCTTAATCCTTCAGAATAACAGAATTCTCATCTCCAACTAACGTAGAGGCAAGATATGGGAAAACTGCCCAGATATGATCGATGTGTACATATAAATAAATACACATATACATATATGTATATATACATATACGCACCACAGACTGTTTAAATGGAACTATTTAAAAGGGGTAGAATAAAAGCACATCTTCTTTTGCCCACAAGTATTACTCGTATGATGCGTTTTTTGTCTGACCGTAAGCAGGATTTGAACTCCATCTACACTATCTAGAATTAAAAAATTAGAAAAAGAAATGAAGTGGGAAGAGAACTATCTTTCCCTCCTAATTTTGAGAGGGCCGAGCACTGCGACTTGATGGACATTTCTGCCACTTCCATTACATAACTAAAAGAACCAAAGAAAAACAGAATACCCAGAAGAAATACTGGGGAGTGCATGCTGCTTTTAAGACGGAGCAAACTGGAGTGCAGGGTTAGCTGTGGTCTTTCCCTCCTATGAAAGCGTGACAAACCGAGAAGTTTTGAGTCCCAGGGACCAGGTCATCCTCAGAACCACACCTGAAGGAGGAAGTTCATGCTTGGGAACTAAAACCATTAAGACCTTTCTTGGCAGTTTAGCAACCTCCAACCCTGAAACAGATCATGTTGCAGATGTTCCCCAGATGTGAAGCCCTGAAACCAAGGATGCATAGCAGCAAATCAAATGAGTTAGAAAGGAAGCAGACAAGTCTCTGTAACAAGGTACTGCATGGTATCAGAAGCTCTTTAAAATATATATGTTCTTTGCCAATTATTCATTTAAACAAATCACATTTTTCTAGTGAAAACCTGTTTAATAGAAAATTGGTGACCATTCCTTAAGACCCCCATTCACAAATGGAAGAAACAATCTATTTCTTACATAATTTGTTCCACTGGGCTATTCAAAATAAGATCTAGGAGATCCAACTAAAACTAAAAAGCTAAACCAATAAAAACCTAGTCAGATGAAGGGGAAGGAATGGGAATCTCACATTCCGTGTCCTCCTCCAATTTTATTAAACCAAACTCATCCATTTTTTAGGCTCTGTTAATCTTTAATAGGTCATCTTTAACAGACACATTAAGAGCTGTGACATCTATTGACTTTAAAGAAATTATGCAAGGAATAAATCTCTAACATTGGCTTGTGCTCTATTTTAAGAACGTATGCAAATTCTCTCAGTTCTAAATCTTTTTTCAAAGTACTAAGTCCCATCCTTAAACTCTCTGCTGCCGGATAGACAAAACATCCTATGTGGATAGCATTCTAATAACATAACGTTCATTTCTGAAAAGCAGCAGCATGTGATTATTGTAAAAGCAGCTCTTCTTTCTGGAAAGGATATACATGATCTGATGGCCTACAGATGTGCGCTGAAAACTGCCTTTGGTCTCCTTCCTAGAGTACCAGATGGTCTCACATCATGAGGTTCCTCTCACGTATGAGTATTGCAGTCTATATGCTTAGTCACTAGAGCTATAAATAGTAGTCTAATTCCTACTTTTTTTTTTATTTTATTTTTACAGACAGCATTCATCAGCCCTTTTCACAGGACAATCTTTCTCAAGGGAATAGCAACAGCTTGAACACATGGCTGGTTGAAATGGTATTTGTTAAAATTTACAAAAATCTAAGTATATAAGGTAGTTTCCTAAAAAAAAAAAAAAAAAGAAAAAGAAAAAAAATACTTGGAATTGCTGCCCTGAGCTCCCACAAAGAAGTTTAGCTTTTAGTGGTTGGTGTGGGAGGAGATGGTAGGAAGGAGCTGGTAACAATTACTAGTCAAAGTTTCAGCCCTTTGTGTAGTCCATCTTCTTCTGGGACTTGCCACATGTATTCCTCATTGCAAAAATCTGTTAGCAATGATTACTCAAGTTCTGCAGAGGGCACCCTGGCAGTGATGTCAGCTTCCCAAGGTTTCTGCCGCGAATGGTTCTTAAAACAGCAGAAAGGAGCCTCTTTTAACCCTGTGCTTACTTCATTATTCTCAGCATGTCACCAATGATATCATGCTTCTGTTGTATTGTGGTTTTACCAGAAAGCCATAAAGAAACTCAAAAGACAATGAACTGGCCTGGTCTAAAACTCATTGAAGAAATAATTGGAAAAAGACTAATGTTAGAAAAAGAAAAAATACTTGGAATTGCTGCCCTGAGCTCCCACAAAGAAGTTTAGCTTTTAGTGGTTGGTGTGGGAGGAGATGGTAGGAAGGAGCTGGTAACAATTACTAGTCAAAGTTTCAGCCCTTTGTGTAGTCCATCTTCTTCTGGGACTTGCCACATGTATTCCTCATTGCAAAAATCTGTTAGCAATGATTACTCAAGTTCTGCAGAGGGCACCCTGGCAGTGATGTCAGCTTCCCAAGGTTTCTGCCGCGAATGGTTCTTAAAACAGCAGAAAGGAGCCTCTTTTAACCCTGTGCTTACTTCATTATTCTCAGCATGTCACCAATGATATCATGCTTCTGTTGTATTGTGGTTTTACCAGAAAGCCATAAAGAAACTCAAAAGACAATGAACTGGCCTGGTCTAAAACTCATTGAAGAAATAATTGGAAAAAGACTAATGTTAACTTCAGAGGATTTCAAAGACTCTTTTCACCCTGAAGTGCATGACTCCTTCCTCTCTTTTCTGAAGAATGGTGACTTTGAAAGGGACCCAAACCTAAATTCCAGTCCCAAATTCTCCACGTGTTTTGAGGAAGTACTCACTGAGGTCTGAATTCGGTAGCTGACCCCACACTAATGGCTGAATCAAGCTTTCAGTTACAAGCACCTTAAGGGCGTACATTGTTTGTACCTTGTTTAAAAATTAACCTATTTGATTCCCATGTAGGTAATTGTCTCCCCCCCCCCCCCATGCACCATGGGGGGCAGGTAGAGTTCACCTGTAAACTATTAAGTTTAACCAGTGGTTTGCCTGCAATTAAAAGCAGAAAATCCAAGTCAGTCACGTTGCAGTTTTGGTTACATAAACCAAAAGTTTTCATTACAGAACTAAACATTATTGGGGTTTCAATTTGTTTAACTGAAACCCTTGGTTTCAGGCAAATTCAGACATCTCTTCTTTCCTTCTTTTTTAAATAAGAAAAAATATTTTCCTGAGCAGGTAACATAACAGAATAGCTGAATACATTTTGCTAATGTTTAAACATCAGTTTGAATTTTCTGTGTTTTGCTAGTTTTTGCTACAAATGAAATAATACATGAGATACCAGTTACATGATCTTCACAGTGACAGAGAAATAATTCAGTTTTCAGAAGATAGTTTCTCTCAAACCCATTTGAATTCCATACGCATGTCAAGAAGTAACTCTTCTCCCTGGGCATCGCAGACTTGACTCACGTACTGAGATGATCAGCGGAAAGCACTCTGTGTGCTCACAGATGTTTTCTGTGACACATGTTGGAACTAGTATGAAATGCCTTATAAGGTATTGCCCTGGTTTGGCTTTCAGCATGTTGCTCTGAGATTTTTTTGCATGATTTGTAAGGAATAAAAAGTTAAGTAATCCAAAACCTGCAGATGTACAATGAGGAAAAGCCTTGCAGGGATTAAGAGATGTGGGGGTTTAAATGGATATACTACACAATAATAGCTAGCAGTAGTCTCCAGTGACACGGCTTAGTCTGCTTCATTATGAGAGATTCTTGAGTCTTTACCTTTTCAATTAATTAAAATAACAGAGATTTTCGAGAATAAACAGAGTGAGAACTCAGTCACAGGTTCCTAAGAAGGGTAAAGCTTCATTCCACTTCCCTCTTCATATTCTGGTCAAAGAGTAAAACTGCACAATGAGTAAAGATGGCCTTCAACCTGGGGGATCAACCCCTATTCAAAGAAGCACAGATACATAGCTTATAGCTCTTATCTGTGTGTATTAGTAACTATGGATACAACACAGAAGGTAGAATAACTACTTTCGCAGAGCCTGTACCTGCTAATGTACTCTGTACCAATCATACTGCTTTAGGTTACTTTTGTTATACCCCTATATAAGTATATTTTTCAGTTCTTCCAAAGTGCTGCTTCATCCAGGGCTAAGGCGTGAAATATCTTGAAAGATCATGGTAATGTTTCATTGGAAATAACTGGTGGATAGCTAAAGACGTCTTTATCTATACTATCTACATACATAGGTTCATCTGTTCCTACACTATCCCTCTCTATATAATTTCTACATTATTATTTGCTTTACCATAATGCCTAGGTATCCCAGTGAACACTAAGACCTCAGCATGGTGCCTCCATACTAGTAGTAAGAAGACGCCTCAGTTGCAAAGAGCTGAATAGATGGGACAGTGTGGAGAAAGGAGATACCATTCCCACAGCAATATATAGGAAAATGAGATGCAAGAAGATGGTGGCCTCTGTTTTGGGACTTGGGTATAGCTTATGTGGAGCACAGAAATGTGTCAGAGTCCACAAATCCCCGTAATCACTTTTCACGGTTCATACTCTGAATATTCTTGCCCTTTTGCTGATTAGGGCTGTTCAGCTGAATTCCTGTTCGTCTAGTCTCTGTGTTCTAGGATCATTCCCTCTGCCCTCCAATCTCCCTTCTCTTTTCCATTCAGTGTTTCTTCTCCTCCCTTACTGTCTCCCCTTTTTGGTAGATTCCCCTCCTGGTAGAATTTCATCCTTGCTCCTAAGCATTCATGAGCTGCCTCGCTGTTCCCTCTCCTGTACGCTTTATTCATCCTCCCTGCCCAAGCTCTCCCTAGCTTGCCTGCTCAGGCAGGAAGTTCTTCTGGGCAGATACTATTTTATTTCCAGTTTGTATAGTAGCTATGGAACAATAAGATCCCTATATTAACTGTTCTACAAACACACACACAAGTAGTTACTTGAAGAGCTGAAATACAACTGCCGAGTTGAATAGGTGCAGGCATGACAGAGTCTTTGATTTCTCCCATGGTTGTTTTTTTTTAACCTGCTCAATTTCTCTCTTAATAGGAATGCTTTGTTCACAAAGCAGCTTCTAGAATGACATGATTATAGTGGAACTAAGTCTAAGTACTAGAAAAGCTTGTACTTCAAATACTTTCAAATTTAATACCGCAGTCCAAATACCTTGTGCCTGTTTTTCAGTTACCCACAACACTACTGGTTAAGAACATGCCTAGCCAACTTCCATCAAAGTATTTGGTTGTGTATAAATTCAATGGGAAGCGTTTATCATACTTTAAACTATATATTTAAGAAAAACCCCAATAAATTTTTCTACCCTAGTTCTGTTGTCAGCAGGACTTGCTACAGTTCCTATAATGCCCACTGACGTTTTTCAGGGATACTGACAGCCAGACAACGGGAAAAATGCGATGTCAGTGGACCATGTGGTTTTCAGGATCAGTTTTGAATGTAGTTGCACATGACTATCATTTACGGAGAAAAAGTGGTTAAATCTCTACACGCTAGTAGACACTGGTACATGAGACAGGCCCTGACTGGGAATTTGAAGAGCGGGACATTACCCTTCATGGGACAGCACTTTAATGGGGGGGGCT
>NW_008794451.1:1944154-1977224 GCF_000699145.1 Aptenodytes forsteri
TTTCCGCTTCAGGGGACGGCACTTTAGGGGGGGGGGGGGGGGGGGGAATACCTGAGACTTATAAACTAAATTAGAAATAAAAACTGTATCTTCATCAATAATTCCATTTCTTTGAGGAAACAAGATAAGGAGATTGTTATTACAGCATCTGAAAGTCGCTGAGGACAAGGATGCAAATGAGCCCAAAGGACCCAGTGGAGTCAGTCTTAACACCTCCTGACTTAATTTATTTCCTTGCTCGTGATCCGGACAAACTAAAAGCCCCTATACCAGTTCCGCTTCTGATCAGTGACTCCACACCAGCATCAGAGCTGAACTTTACAGAAGAGGCATGTAACTGAAAAGCCGCAGTTTGGCTCCCTGTGTTAGAGGATCCAACTGTGCATTCCTCTGTTGTTTCAGATGTGCTTTTCTTCTGAACTGCTCACTCATTTCCTCGGGTGCAGTGAAATACCTAGGTTGCCCAGTAGGTTCCTCTGATATAATGTTATTTTATGGAAGTTTGTGTAAGAAAAGCCAGTGGCTTCTAACCTTTCAGGCTGACTGATTTCCAGTCCCTTTCTTTATAGGCAGCAGCGTTAGTCATTGCTTCCCACTGTTCTGCTCGGGGGTGTTGCCTAGCTAGTCTGTTAGTAATGCCAGATTTTGGAAGTCCGCTGTATAGGCTCCAAAACCCTTTCCCATGCAGGAACCACGCTCATGAACTTCATCCACTGCCAAAAAGCTACCAGTGCTTCCAGGGCAGTAAAACCTGGGCGCCGCGAGTTCACCCCTCACCTGACAGGAAACCACGTGTGTTGTAGAACGATTTCCTTTCTTTAAGTTTCTCAGAAACCACATGGTCCGCAGACATTTCATTTTTTACAGTTGTCTCGTCCTCAAGTGTAATGCCCAGCGTCCCTGAAGAACATCAGTGTACCTTACAAGTTTTTATGTATTCTCTAAGAGAGGCGTATTGTACCTTCTGTTAAACAAGTCCTGTGGCTAGGTAAAGAAAGGCTGCCTGTTTGCCTGGGAAAAGGAGGGCACTTCGTCCTGAAAGCAGCTGAACATGCTCGGGCTGGAAAAGCTCCTAGGGTACAGCCTGGGGCAGCCAGGAGGGGGACACTAAGTGAGGAACTGCGTAGACTGGGAGACTCCTGTGAGGAGAAGGGGAGCCGCTCTAGTGTCAGCGTGACAGGTGATGGATAGAAGAAGGCTTTGACTGCAATAACAAGTGAGGTAGGAGCGGACCTCTACAGTTGGTCCTGCAGACCAAATATCTACAGTGTGATTCAGTGGTTTTACTGCAGACAAGTTCTAGCCTCGTCCTGTGACCAGAAAGCCCAACAGTAGTTGGAAGACATGGAGTGTCCAGGGGCAAATCTTGCACTTCAGTTCCATCTGAAAGGAGTCCAGTTTGTGTGCTCTGAGGTTGCTAGACAATATGAACCAAAGCATAACAAATGGGAACACTGGGGATTCACTTCAAAAGCACATTCCTGATAAATGTATTTAAAAAAAATAAAAATGCTAAAGTAGATGCACCCAAAGGTTTTCCTAAGCATCCAGAGAGAACTGTTGGGAAATAATTTGAAAAGAGAAAGTCACCAGAAAAGGTTAGACATCGCTCCTGCAATGATACAGTAAGCAATAGCTTTGTTTACCAGTCTTCTTTTTAGTCTCCTATGCCCAGCAGAGCAGTGTTTTCTATTATTACAGACATGTTTTTCTGGTTTATTATTTATGTATTCTAATGATATACAATCCCAATGACATACAACCCATCTTTAAGGAAAAGGCCTATGTGGGAGGGAAGGGCTCCAGTTCCTCCTCACATCTCTAGCTGGCACAGCTCAATATTGTGTCTTGCTATTGCTGTAACCATGGGGATGTGCCATGATTTACTGAAAAGATAACACTACAGTCTGTAACAGTCAAAGTAAGTGGATTTGTCAGTCACCTGGAGAACAGTCATCTTGCCTTCCCCTTAATGAACCAGTACCCCAGTAATTCTGAGCTGCTGCATATGTAACTATATTCAAGATCTATTCCACTGCATTACTAAACTCACAAACATGAAGAAAGTGTTTTCGGTATTAATAATAAATTCCTGACCTTTTTTGTGCAGTTAGCCTGTCATCATTCATTCTGTGATGTGATAATACAAGGAGAAAATGAGAAATGGGAAATCTGGCACTGAAAGGCAAGCTCAGAGCAGAATTGAGAGAGAAGTTTCTTTACTTCCTTATCATCAAAGAGGTGTATTACAAGAGAGCAGTGTCAAAAATTTTCTCTGCGTATTCATATCTGAGGTTAAGAGAGTTTTCGGCTTATGTTCTTTTTAATAGTACAAGATGTGAACTAATTTGTTTAATTAAAAGAATGCAACTGCATTTTATAAGAATTTTGAAATCAGTATGTGTTCATCTGATTCCATTTTTACAGTGAAGCAACTTTGACTGCTTTACTATGACTTTCATTTAGATCTTAATCACTTTTGAAGAAAAGAGAAGCAAACTGTATTGCAGTTTAAAAGCTTTTGTCATCAGTAACAGATACACCTAGAAACCCGTATGTAAACACTGTACATTTTTAAAACACAATTATTAATTCTGTTCAAGACCTGAGAGGCGCTGATGTGTTCCAGTTCTCCAAAACCAATCCTGCCCATGGCTATAGACAGACTAGTTCACTCTCAAATTCTAAAACAAATTCTAATACCCTCTAAATCCCCATATAAAAAAAAATTAGTTTGTTTACAGCTGGAGTGCTAACACCCACATTTTGGTCTCCTGTTAACGCTGTGTCAGCACTTGAGACTTGTTGCCCTTGCACAGCCAATTTGATCACAGGAATACAAAAGGTGGGTTCTGAGGAGACAAGGCTCCTAATCGCCTTGTATTTGCATAAACCAGCCTTAGATATCCTATTTAGGTAGCAGCTCCCTCCTCCTGCTCTGCCAGGTTTTATGAATGACCCAAACTCCTAACTCTACAGTTTTCCCAAGCAATGCTGCAGTTCACCTGCATATTTCTGGATATACAATCATGACAAGCTTTATCTTTTTGTAGGTCTGTTCAAAGCAGAGCTCAAAACCTCTCTCACAAGGTCTCTGATAACAAACAGCAGCTTGTCGTTAATGTGGACAAAGTGACATGGGAATATACCGAGAGGCGTTAGGAGAATTTGAAGCTAACTGCTCTTCTAAACTTTGCGGAAGCATCATTGTCTGGTACCTGTACGCTACCAGATGCCACCTGCCATTTCTTAAGAATGCAATATAGCAAGTACATTCACCCATGGCAAGGCATTTTAGGTCAAAGTAGATTTCTTAGGCACTTAAACCATTTAGGTATTATAACAGTCAGATATTTTTGCCTCTTTTGCAATTTCCTTTTGGCAAAGACTGTGTTGATGGGCTGGGCTGACATTAGGTTACCATATTAGCTAGTTACCAAAACATGAATTTCAAACAATCAAGTCCCTCGTGGTTTAACTGCACAGTAAACTGTATATTTTGGCATGAATTTAACATGTATAGAAATAGAATGGTGTCTTGGCAATTGTATGGCATGCCACACAAGATTCAGCAACACAACACAAAAATATTGAGAGGATACCAAAATAAATACATAAGCTAAAGTTCTTCAACTTTCCCAAAGCATACAAATACTTATTTCCCATTAAATTTTTATATATGCATATATAGAGAGCTTTGACCTGTGAATATTTTTAAGAGTCCCTATAGGGATGGCTTGTGAGATCCCCTGCTCAGTGGTTTCTGCAATATATTTGCTTAATTTACTTGTTCTTGAGCAAAGAGTCAATAATCAAAAGTGCTACAGGCCAAATTAGATGATCAGCTACTTCTGTTAATCCTATTATTGGGATTATACTGCCACAGATGTCAGTAACTGGAATTAGTAAAGCATGTTTCTGGTAAAGCGCAAGACAGTAGTATCCAGCTCCTGCTTTTAGATGTTTGTGAAAAAAAACAGTAGGATGTACTTCTGACAGAGAGCAGAAAATCAAAAAGCCATGCCTATTAAAAATAAATATAAAAAAAAAAAAATCAGGAAATGCACCAAGCTTCTATTTCATAAAAAGAATTACGTATTTTTTCATAGGACTATCCTTTAGCGGTTAAATATATCTTTCTTTAATGAAACCTTGTAACACAGACTTGACAAACACATAATGAGTTGTCTAGGAAAATTAATTTTCTGAAAATTTAAAGAAGGTCCATTTTATCTTTCTGACCAATTAACCCTTCTATCATAATATTATACTGCAGATGTGTAGCTTTGTGACCTTTCAGACTCCTGCGTTTAATTCTTACTTTGTGCTGCTATTTAAGAATCTCAACAGATACGGAAAAAGCCTGCTGATAATATATTGATAGGTTGGGGGGTTGGGGTTTTGGGTTTTTTTGGTTTTGGGTGTTACACACACACACACACACACACTTTTTCGTTGCATTGTGGCTACAAGAAGAATAAATTAATTAGATCTGCTTACTCTAATGAAGCACACTTCATCTTAGCAGAGGCATACTAGCACGAGTAACAGTTAAAGCCAGAATGAGTGATTTTGGCAGAAATTAAGCCATTGAAAGAGTTCATTGTGCACAAGGCATGTTATGATACATTCACTCTAGACATTTTCAAAAGCGGAGTTACACAAAGGATTAATTTGAATGAAACTTGACCATGCCAAGAAGAATGGCATTTACTGTGTCAATACATACATCAGTCATCAGGATAGGAACCTGATAGAGCAAAAAACTTCAAATGCAACTGGACTGTATAATCCCTTGAAAAATAAACGGGTATGAGTTCATCTGTACGGTAAACTAAACCTGTTAGAGGTCGAGGAGTGTTCAACAGAAGCAGTTACACAGAAGGAACAAACCGTACCCACCTATGAGTAGGCACGGAAGGACAGACTGTCTGGGGCATTTTCCAAAGCGTAGGGGAAAAGTGAGCAGAGGGAAGGTGGCAAAGCATAACCAGGCTTTAACGGCTCTCTTTGGGTTGGGGGAAAGAAGACATTCCTAATAACTTGTCCTTCCTCTTTGGTTGGTTGGATGCAGGCTGCCCAAGACTGAACACATTACTGCCATTTAGGTAAGAGTGACAGTAAACTGTGAGGAAAAAGGGGTATTGATAAAGCCTAGACCAACACCACGTTTTCCACAGTAGACAGCTGGGATGCTGTAGGGCATTACAACTCCAATTCAGTAACTTGTTGAGCCTTATTAGCTCAGGACTAAGCCTTTCGTTCTTAGTCTTGCTGAGTAAAATAGACTACTACTAAATTACATTTCCAGGATTCCAGTATTTATCATGAAGCTTTCAACAGCACAAGTTGTTTTTACAATCTGCCCTTCTACAACATTTTGACTGATTTGCTCATAAATTGTGAAGCCTTGTTATTTGTATATAACACCTTAGCCCAAATGACACAGGTTTCATTAGACGCATAGACAGGATGCAAAGATGCATGGTCAGAAATTTTTTCTTTCATCTGAGATTAACTTAAGAGGTGTCACTAAAGCTAGTCTAAGGAGTAGGGCAGAATTCCATCCATTTTACTCATTATGTTCTGCAGAGGAGACAGCCCAGACTAGTCTCAGAGGTTTTAAACTTGCAGCTTAAAGAAGTATCTGAGCAATAGTGTCTGCCTCATAAAGACATTTTGCCTTTGTGAATAATCTCAAGCATTATAAAACCCATCATGATATTTACATATAATGTTCTGCTTTGCAGTGACTGTTGAAAAATTGCATCTTACTACTGATCTTAAGGTTGTCTAGCTTCAATTTCCAAGCACTAGCTGGCATTATGAGTGCCTCTGTAGACTTAAGAGAACCACCTCTTCTGCAGGCAGTTTCTTTTAGGCTAGCAGGAGTTGTTTCTTGGTCTTCGGATCGACAAGTAAACAGGTCAAATTAATTTATTATTGAACTAACGAAAGCATGTTTTTCTATTCTAAAATTATTCTGTTATTACACTAAAAAGAAAGAGTTAAACTCTCCATTTATTGCATATTGTTTCTAAAACTGACACTGGATAGTGACTAAAAACAAATGGGATAGTTGCCTAATTAAAGAAAGTGAAACAATTGGAAAAGATCATCATTTTTCTGATTCTATGAGTCAAACCAGTTAATGTGTCTAGCCAGGAAAGAGACTGAAGGTATTATAGAACATATTGCTTTGTTGTTTTTCCTTTTGCTCTTCAGCTGGAAGGATGGACTACAATTACTTCTCTTGTAATCACTAGCATTAATTGTGCCTCTAGTGCAGTACACAACGCTTTAAACGTAAAGTTGGTGCTACCACGGTCTGATCTACGGTGAGTCAACTCTGGGAGCTAAGCTAGTAGAAAACTATGATTTTGTATGATGAGTTTTCTGGCAGTTTAGCTGTCAAAACTGTTCCCCTGAAGGATCAGACAAATGCCTATGCCAAAACATGTGGCATGGAAATGGGGCAGTGGCAACAACTAAATTACATTGGCTGAAGTCGTTCTGGAGCTGCACCTTCACTGTAGGATTAGCATTGAGCTGGTTCTAACATCTGCAAATAAAAGCATCTCTTACGAATCGATTTACTCTGTGCAACAAGAATGCCTTTGCAGCTGACAATGATTTATGCTCAAACTTCCAGGTTCTTGCCAGCAAGACATAAAGCCAGGAAACAGCTGGAGATATGCGAGCTAACTCTAACCTAGCTTCTCAGTGTACTCATGGCAGTGATGAGATAGAAACTAAAAAACACTAGCATATTAGGAAAATTCAAAACTTCAGAAGAAATCTAGGCCAAAATGACTTTTATGGCCTCAAGGATGAAAGGCAACATTCAACTTCGCAGTGGCAGCAAAGAAGGTTCCAAGAATGAATCAGTGAAGGACTAGTCAAGTTTGAACAGTCTTGGTGCAGTAAATGGGGTCTTTGGGGTGCGCTAGGAGTTGTCAGGGGAATGATACAGGTTAACAGAGCTTCACAAGGCTGGAGTCTAGGTATTGTCCTAGAGTCAACAATGAACTATGTAACTGTGGTGGAGATGGTTGTGGTCTTGAGACCTTGCTGCCTCCCAACACCTTCCTCCTGCTCTTCCTTCTCTCCAGACCACAGTACAGGACTCTCCCCCAGCCCATCCCCTCACCAGGACAGCCTCCCCTTTTATCACCCCATCTCACCTCCCCTCCTATAGCACTCTGCCTGTTGGTGCTGCATGTCTGGCCCAGCTCTGCTGCATGTTTCCTCCTCTGGCTCCTGCCACCGCTAACAGCATGTGAGCCATGAAGGGAAGCAAGGATCTCTTCCAGCAGCGCTAAAGCTTGGCATTATATTCAAAATGGCTATTTAACACTTGCTGGGGCAGGACTGTGCAATATACAGTGAATATTGCATCCCCCCCCACAACATTAGCGGGAGAACAGGAGACACGGCACAGGCTTCCTCAAAACCCCTCATGAGGCTCTCCTGCATGCGTTCAAAGGCCTGTGCCACATGCCAACAGCTGCTTAGCCCTGTGAAAGACCCGGGGACAGAAAACAGAACAGTGACAATTGGGTTTGGTGCTGTTGTGTTTACAGCATTCTGTTCTAGTTTGTAGAAGCTGCGGGTGCCTCAGCCAGGGGAATTCTTGTGGCCCAAGAGAAGCTTTCCAAGCTTTACATAGAGATGATAGCCTCAGCACGAATCACGGAAAAACAGGGGGAAAACCAAAACCAGGCTTGGCGGGCATTGGCTTTTTACTGACCCTGTTTGGGTTTCTGCCCAACCTATCCACTAAAGAAAATACCATAGAAACCTTCTGCACAGCATTTGTTTATCATCATGTCAGTCTGGGCTAAAAAAAATACTTGCTGCACAGCATTTGTACATCATTTGTGCCTTACTCTTAAATATTTATAGAACAGATCTATGTAGCGGAAGGCTAAAAGTTCTTAACACAATTATTTTTCAGCTGCTCCATTTAATATCCAGGGGTTCACTTGCAGGTAAATAGACTTATTTCTCTTACTAAAATGCTTAGTGCTTTTGGATTTAAACATTTCTTAGTATTTTTCCTTATAGTCTTACCTTATATATTAGCATCACCAATTACAAGTGTTTGAAACAGTCGAGTCCGGAAAGGGCTAAAGAGAAAGAATCGCTGAAAAGTGAATGGTTTAATAACAAGTACTTCAAAGGACTACACAACTAGAGAACAGTTAAAATTTTAGAGCCATTTAAAATTTAACATGTTAGATTAAATTTTCAGCTCATGTGAAGTTGTATAACTGCTGAAGATAATGGAATTAACATGAATTTAGTTCATCTGAGGATCAAGGTGATCATTGGTCGACAGCCGGCTGAACATGAGCCGGCAGTGTGCCCAGGCGGCCAAGAAGGCTAATGGCATCCTGGCCTGTGTCAGAAATAGTGTGGCCAGCAGGAGTAGGGAAGTGATCGTGCCCCTGTACTCGGCACTGGTGAGGCCACACCTCGAATACTGTGTTCAGTTTTGGGCCCCTCACTACAAGAAGGACGTCGAGGTGCTGGAGCGTGTCCAGAGAAGGGCAACGAGGCTGGTGAGGGGTCTGGAGAACAAGTCTGATGAGGAGCGGCTGAGGGAACTGGGGTTGTTTAGCCTGCAGAAAAGGAGGCTGAGGGGAGACCTCATCGCTCTCTCCAACTACCTGAAAGGAGGTTGTAGCGAGGTGGGGGTCGGTCTCTTCTCCCAAGTAACAAGCGATAGGACGAGAGGAAACGGCCTCAAGTTGCGCCAGGGGAGGTTTAGATTGGATGTAAGGAAAAATGTCTTTACTGAAAGAGTGGTTAAACATTGGAAGAGGCTGCCCAGGGAAGTGGTTGAGTCCCCATCCCTGGAGGTATTTAAAAGACGAGTAGATGAGGCACTTAGTGACATGGTTTAGTGGACATGGTGGTGTTGGGTCGACGGTTGGACTCGATGATCTTAGAATCATTGAGGGTGGAAAAGACCTCTATGATTACATGGGAAAATAACCATCTATGGCTTTAGATTGTATGTTGTTTTTTGGATCTGGTGATGTTCTGAAACTGTGAGACTTTCCCCAGTTTCAAAATATTTGTACATGTATTGTTTTTATATGACAGAACACTGATAGAAGAATGATATTTAAATGAAAACACGTTTGCATGTTTCTGAGGAAATTGCGCAAATTTCCCCGTTTAGAAAGCCATTCATCAAGCTGACAGTCCTTCTGCTCAGAGATGTGACTCCACTGCCCTGGCCATCCCTGTGACACCATTCTCTGGAATGACCATTCCAGGAAAGTAAATTATTCTTTTCAGTTTTGTCTTGGAAAGCTAACCACAAAGGAAGCATTCTCGGTGCTCACAGGCAATATCATTATTACCTTAGTATTTATGTATGCAGTTGCACCATTTACACTAGGTGTAAGAACTCGTTTTCTAATTCCAAATAAAGGAATCGGAGGATTAGCGTATCACTTCAGCAGTATTACTATTTTCATTTGGAAAATCATGAAGTTGCTATATGTATTCGCTTACATATTCTTAAAAACAATTTAGAAAAGAACTTCTAGGACTTCAGATTTTTTAAATAGAGGAAAATTTGATGAACATTACAGGCATACTAACCTCTCTGACTGAACCTTCCCCCTTCCAAGGTCAGTAGAGAGTTTAAAAAAAAAAAATCTTGACATTTGCAATTTAAATATTTGAACAGCGCTCTCTCTTTGCCACATTTGGTCACTAAAATAACATTGTCCAATGTGAGCTGCAGGGTCACAGGTTCAGCAGCTGAGCAGTGTTTTGTTCAGTTGCTAAGTCCTCTAGTTTTGTCTCCTCTACCCTGTGCCCACTGTGCTCATTAGACAGTGGCTGCATGTGACGTGCCACACTTAACCCCGTTCAGTATTAGAAACACCACTTAACACACGTAGTCACATCCAAAGCCCCATTTCTACTTCACTTGACTTTTTACCACTATCTCACCTTTCTCACCGTATTCCAAGACCGAGGAGTCAGTGAAATTTTATGTCTTCTCTGCATCTTCTCTCCTCATTGTTAGGCAATGAAGCATACCAGTTACAGTATAGTCTTCCGCGTATAACAAGTGCCCTTGCAGCAGACTGCGTCTTGCAGCAATAGTCTACCCACACCGCCTGCAAAATAATTTCAATAAGTACTTCCACGGTGCTTTTCAAAGTAGTAACTAAAGCCAGTTGATAGCAGTAGTAAAGAAATCGTCTTCTAGCATGTATTCCTCACCGCCTGAATTGAAAAGACTCCAGAGTTAAACAAATTCCTCTGCAAAACGACCAAGCTCACAGTGTCATGTCATCACAAACAAAGCAAGAGCTGTTTCCCCTGCTTCCTGCAAGCTTCCTGGAACCTCTTGCAGTTGTTCTCTCTCCCTCGTTTCTGAATTGATGTAATTTTCATACTGATGGCAGATTGCAAACTGCAAATTCTAAGATTGAAGAACCAATCCATTTTAGTTTCAAATGTTTTCAAGTTATGTTCTGTCTGCTTGCCAGGTAATTCCTACGGACATTCTAGGAGAAGATAAGGATAGAAACTTCTCTAAAATACCTGTAACTCTGAGAAAGTTTCAGTAATTTATGAAGATTGGCCATGTAGTGATAGCATCTTTTCATCTCTTTCTTACCTGAATAATTTATTTCTTGGCTGTAGATACGATGCAGCTATTTCATAAAGGACACAGGTATTTGAATTTTGACATTGAAAGCTTCAGACCAAACTTCTGAATTCTTATCACACTCTTTTTTCTACATGCCTCACAGGTCTAGCTGAGTTTGTGGAACTGCACACAAAGAATAGAAATCATACCTCACTCCCTGGTCTGCCCTGCCTTACATTACAAATAAAGTCAATATTGCAGTACAAACAAGTGGATTGAACAAAAGTGTGTATATTTAGATTAATTAGCATAATTTAGCCTAAATTATGAGGCTACTCTCTTTCCTCTCCCCATATAACCATTAATATTAGGTTGGGCTACTCTGGAGGGCCATTCAGAGCAAGACCTGTTCTATCTCCACTGACTGAAAAGGGGGGTGAGATGAAACTGAAGCTCCTAATCTCAGTATTGAAAGTTAAAAGTATGAAGATAAGCCACGTGAATATCCTCTTATCCTCATAACCGAGGTAAATTCAGCATTGTTACTCATATTCCCCCTGTACCACTTCACTTTCAACACATATTCATTCTTCATTTTTCATTCAAAGTAGCCACCGTATTTGAACAACTATTAAAGATATCCAAATTAGATCGTAAGTGGTCACTAAGTTTTATGTTCTTTATGTTACAGTTACCTCATCAGAAACACTGGCTTTTGACTCTAGAACTGTTGATCTGAGTTTAGGTAATGTATGGCAAGCAAGTTTAAAAAAAAAATTATGATAAAGTGAACTAATATCTCTCACACTTTTTTTTAATAATGTTAGCAAATCTCCTGGGTCACTAGTCTCACTATGTCTACATAAAATGGTAAATTGACAAGTACTGGCCATTAAGTCCTACCTTAATATTTTGTAAGGTTTTAGAGTAGACAGAAGGAAAAAACCAAAAAACCCAGAGGTTTAATTAACCCTGCACCACCAAACCCCCAAAATCTTCTGTCATAAAATAGGGCCTTATAGGAAAAAAACTGTAGGATGAAAAAGCCCTGGGATATTAACTAATCACAGAATGGCGATCAGACACTATGGCTATTGGGGTGGTGGCAGGCCGCATGAGATAAATCTGCATGAGTACATGCGACCCTATGTTGTACCAGAAGAGTTATTTCCAGCAGAGAAGTATTAGCGGCTTTGTGCAAGTCTTCACCTGGGTTATTGGAAAAATACTGGTCACCCACGTTAATGAAAGGAGAATTGAAGGTTCCACAAGTGCAAAAAGGAGGTAGTAGTTCGATCAGGGGAACAGAGATCCCGTCTGACAGAAAGACATCAGACAGCTTAGCTTGTTTAAAGTAACACATGAAGACACCCAAGCTATGATCTCTGTACATAAGTGCACAGAGGAAAAACAAAAACGAGGGAAAAAGCTATTCAGGTTAAAACCAAATTTGAGCAAAAGAACAAATGAGTGCAAGGTGACTACCAGTACTTTTAGGCTGATTCTGGAAGGAATTGAGTAGCTATTAGAGTAATCACACTTTAGAACAGTCCTATAGTGGGAGGAAAAAAAAAAACAAAACCCAAACGTTCCTCATGAAATTAAGCATTTTATGAAAGATTACATGATTCGGCATCTGCAATAGCGTCAAAATCCCCACAGCTCCATGTTCCAACTTTTTTGATATACATCCCAGTAAAACAGCATATTCATTGCTAGCTTACAGTCATAGCAAGTATACTTACTGTCGCCTTTTTGTCAAAGCTTTTAGGGAAAGTGTACACAGGATTAAAATGAAATTCAAAATCAAGGGAAAAGTGGTATAATAACAAACTCTTATTTGTTAGAGTTCTTCCAATACGTGTCTTTGAAGTACTACCATCAGTAAACTTTGGCAGCTGTGATCATAGTTAGGCTACATTGAATAACCTTTTGACAGGAAGATACTTGAACGCAAAAGGTAATTCACTAGGTACTGCAGAGAAAGGCACAGTGTAAATTAGGAGTTAAATCAACAGCAGGATTACATTAAGCCCTTTTTCATTACGATTATCCTGGTTAAGTTTTGGATTGCTGCCGCAGAAGTCTATTTCAGGACAAGTTCTGATTACCCCTTTTGACCATCCTTTGTTGCAATTCCAATGATTCAGCAGACATCTGATTCGTTGGTTTTCTCTTTATCTACCACAGCAACAGGCTCTCTCAAGTACCTTAAGGAGAGGTGAGATACTTGGTTACTTCACTTTTTACTTGCTGCATGACTAATCTGAAAGCTATATTAAAAAAAAAAATTTATTCCATCTCCCATGACTATAAAAGGCTGATAACCACAAAATCCCCATGATTATTTGGTATATAAGCAGGTATGACTCCTTATATTTGCATACCACTATGAAACTAGCTAAACAGTATCTACTGTGGTTAATCTGAATTACCAGTAGAAGATGTGTAAGAAAACCAAACAGGAGATAGGCTTTTAGAGTCATAATATGCCCTTATCTTCCTCCCCACAGAAAAAATCATTCTGAGGAAGGGCACACACATGACCAGCTATAGCAATTGCAGTACTTAAGAGAAAAAACAACACAGAGTAAACCATACCACTAACTATGGAGATCGCTGCCAATACAAGCAACAAAATACATAATTCTGAAGGAAGAGAGGGAAAGAGATGGAGAGAGAACTGCACGACAAACCAACCACCAGGGAACAAAACTCAGAGTGAATCTAAGCCAGCAAACTGCAGCCAGATATTTTGGGCTAGACTGTACAGTTTACACAGAGGTCTGTGTTGAAGGTGTGACTCAGCTGCATTTTACCAAGCAGTTGTCACTGCACCGTCTATTATAGCTGCATAATATTCATAAATTTCACGGTCTTTTTGCTGCTGTGAAACTAGTCCTTAGTTCTCACCCTGTCCCCCAAGATGAGGAGGGCTGGGGCACATGGATTTGACAAGCCCTAGGCTGTCTAGAATACGTTACTATTGGCTCACTGGAAGAAAAAAAGGTGTTCTTGAGTCCCCACATTACGCTTTGCGACATGTCCTTATGCAAGTCATGAAACAAGACTAGAGAGAAACTTCCCCTGTGTACCCACCCAGGCTTATCTCTCAAATGGTCTGTTGCAATTGTCACTGAAGGGCACGGCAGTGTCTATAAGCAGATGCAGCACAGGCAAACAAGTGTCATTAAGCAATAAATACTATCTCGATCATTTTCTTTATTAGTGCCAAGAGCTTTTAATCTCTTGAGTGGAATGCGTGCATTTATTATAACAGTGCACACCCAGAAGTGTACGGAGGTTGTGAACCCCAATCAGCATTACATTAAGTAAATAAAATTTCTCATACCTTACTAAGGTGGAACGTTTCCTCTTGGTCTATTTGTTTTGTTACAGCAGGGAGGTACGAGCTCATTCTTTTGAGCTCATAGTGCTTTAGTATTTTATTTCAGGTGATCAGCAATCCCTTGGGCTTCAGCCTACTTTGACCCCACTTGGGTCAACTGGCCACAATCTACTGACTACAAATACATCATTTTTGTTTTCAATTTTATCAACCTGCCAAGATTAGAACTTCAAATGTCACTCAGGATGCAAGTTAGCCTAGATAACATTTAGATTTATCAGAAGTCAACAAAAGCCCTATAAATGCAGTATTGGTTGAAGTTATTTCCTATTACAGTGAAACATTTGAAGTTATCACTTAATTTAAGTTTGTGACATTTTACTCAGCGAAGCAAGAAACCTTTTACTGACACAACTGAGCCCTAACCTTTTAACTGTAAATTGAAGGTGGGGAGAGCGCTAGTGGACATCTAAAGGAAGAATATAGGATAGGCGTTCCGTACAAAGAAAAAGAAAAAAAAAAGTGAAAAGCAGTGCAGAATCGGAGCTAAGAAAATTTACCACCGTTATGCAGTACCGCAGCATGCCATAGCGGTAGGAATGGTCAGCCGACAGCGCGTACTACTTGGGAACAATATAGTTAGGTTCCTTAGTCTACAGCTTAGTCACAAATGCCCCCAGAACAGCACATTTGTCAAAGGGCTTTCAGGAACTACTACAGATGTCCTCAAGAAGTACGACTGACAGCAGAGTTAAAATTTAGCGCTATGCGATGACTAGAGAAAAACAAAGTAATAAAGACACTTAAAAAATAATAAATCCAAAAAATGGTAGTGGAATTACTTGGAGAAAGTACTAGCAGAAATAAAGGAGAGAAATTGAAGACAATTATTACTGGGTAAGTACTATAAGATCGTTTCATCTAAAGTAGAAGCCTAAGGAAATCCTATAGCCAGGAGCAATTATGTTTTTATAGAGGCACTGACTACATTACCTGAAAGACAGAAAGCTAGAGAAAAATCTATGACTTCATACAGTTATTGTAGGACAAGCACAGGAAAAATTATTCTGACCTACTAACAGGCCAGAATATTGCCTATTGGTGGGGAGAGCTGTGAAAGGATTTTGTAGATAGCTGAAAATAAAACATTCAAGTAACAAAACAGCACCTTTTCCTTTCTGTTTCACATGGTTCTGATACAAGGAGGGGAAAAAAATTCTAGGTGTTTGTGACCGAAATCTTTATATATTACGGTTATTCTGTTATAGCAGACCTGTACTGAGAAAGAATGGATCTTGAAAATCGTTGTTTTACAAAAGCATAACAGTAAGCACAAAGAAAAGATTACTATACAAGTGCAGTGATTTTAGCCTGTGTCAAAGCTAATATTTTTCTGTGACGTTACAGCTCTAGGACAGATTAACATGGTTTGTCATTTAGACATCTAGCATTTTTCTACAGCTCACGCTTCAGCACATCCAGTGCTTCTATAAATTAGCCATCTGATATAACTCCTATTATTTCTTAAGCAAAACACATTTCAGATTCTGCAGAGACCAGAATCCCTCCTGCCCCTTTCCAAAGTAAACCAAAATAAGTACAGAGCAATAGTACAACTGATCATAGAGTCCCACTGACTGACCTCGTTTGCCATGAATTACAAAGTCTAAACTGCGAAGGTCCCTTTTAAATACACCGCTTCCTTCTGAGTCTTTGAAGTATTCCCAGCCAAGCCCTTACAAAACATGGAATGATTCTTCTCTTAGAAGCCTGTTTGGGACAGGCAAGGAGAACAGCTTCTGCCCGCCTTTCTACCAAATAAGCCCAAACAAACAAAAAACCCACAGTCCTACTTCCTCCTCACCCCTTACCATGTTTTATCTGGCTCATGGGACAACTGTTTTCACAACTGAACTGCTGCTACACCAAGGATATTGTCTTTAATTGAAACCTCCTGACACTCTCATTTTTCTTCTGTTGCAGTCACTGAATTTATCAAGCTTCTCCTCAGAGAAGCATTAGTGGCTTCAGCTGGTCTTGCCAACTCTTGGGGCAGCAGCTGACCTAAACGGCTGACAGGGAAGGTTCTTTTCCTACAACGCTATTATCATTCCTCCGACTTGAAAGAACTTCTTCCTTTGTTTAGCCAGAGTGTGGTTTGCTAATCCATGCCAGTGCCTGTAGATTGATTAGCTCAAAACTTTGTAACTCTGAGCAGCGAGATTTTGCATCTAACCTGGTCTCCATGGCCTCACAGAGGCCCAGCTTTTACCAGTAAAATCCTTTGTGTATTAAAGACCAACAATATTGCTTCGGAACCTTGTCTATCTGGTGACATTGCAGTCTCTGCCAAAGATAGATTACTTCTTTAAGAAGTATTAAGTTCGACAAATATTTAATTAATATATCTAGTATATAACAAATAATCCATTATTTACCATAAGAAACACTGGGGCTGACTGTAACCTGGTACACGTTGATGCACGACTTCTAAGCTATTTAAAAAAAAAAACAAAATCACAACACTCTGAAATTCCCATTGCACATCTGTCAAGAATTCCTGCTTTAGGTAAATAAAATAATTCCATTTCAGTCGTCATATTAGGCATGCACCTCACTCTACAACGGAAAACTGAAATAAGCGGGATAAATCTTTGGTATAAGCCTACGTTCTAGAATTGCAAACATACAATGTATCTTCTACGGGCGTACTGGTCATCTCCTTTCAGTTAGTAAATAACTGAAACTTCTTTACAAAGCTGATCCTTTGAAACCACAACAGTGAGCCTTAGTGTAAAAGCTGGTCCTGGAGGAAGTGCCGTTTTGCTGGGAAGACCAAAAAATAACACAGTCCAAACGGAATTAGCTGGATTTAGTTTTTTACTAATGTGCACAGGCACTAATAAAACCAGGCCCGTTTCGTCTGTGCCTCGCATCCTGTATAGCCCTCTACACATTAAAAAGTGGGTGTATGACACTACAGAATCAAAATTGCAAATTTCTTATTCAAAACTTAGTAATAGACAGTTTGCATAAGCACTAGTGCTGCTGAGAGCACGTTGGTTACAAGAGGGAATGGTAACAGGCATTTAACATAGATCAGTTTAAATTAGGATCCAGCATTGCATTAGGACATGACAAAAAGTGTTCTAATGTGCTGAAAAGCTACAGTCTCCAGGCTTCCCCCTTTCTGATGTCATGTCCTGTGCTTCTTCAGAAACCCTGTATCTGTCCCTCTCATAGACTTTTCACCTGCTGCTGCACATGAGGAAACATATCAAGCGACATTTCTGCTCCAAAAAAAGCACAAGAAGGAAAAGTTCAGTTGGTCTCAAATAAAGAGACCAAATGGAAAGGAAAAACATCAGAGTTTTGAAACAAAAACCTAGCACATAGTTCTGGCGCTGATTACTAGTGTGGCTAGAGTCTGAGAACGATAAAGCAAGATCATTTGGTTCTTCAAATACATTAAAATATGTGCTGTAGAATTTCAGAGTATCAATATCACAACATTTGAAATGGATGTTTTGCACAAAGCTCATCTGTCAAGCTGAAAATGGCATTTCGCAATATCTCATTGCTCTCTGTCTTAATAGAGGTACCCACGCGGGAAATGGAAAAGAGCTGCTCCTTGGACCAGGTTCTACCACAAAGTAAATGCAGACTCGTAGCTCAGCCCATATTAAATGAGACCTGAAGATTCCTTCCTTTTTACTAGTAGCAGTGCATCCTTGCTGGTGGTGGCAAAAGTGAAAATGCACGGGTGGATGCATGCATTTTTATCACATCACAGAGACACACTAGACAACGTGAGGCTTAGAGAGTCCGCAACACACGGTCCGTGCTGTGTGGTCATACCCTGTCACCCCACAACGGTTAACAGTCGGCAGTGTAGCTATTTCATACCTGGAAATTATCACGCTCTAAGAATTTAACTGTGGACATAAGTAGGGAAGTTTTGTTTGCAGTTTTAAACCTGAATTGCTGTGGTATCCGCTGAGCTGGCTGTCAGAAGGTATCATTAGCTGATGGTTCCTTTGCAGAGAGGTACTGGTCTTAAGAAGAAAACAAAATCCATGTATGTATGTTTTCAGCCTGCTAATGAGGCAGATATTATTGCTGACAGATGCAGGTCTCACACGCATGGCTAAATCTCGCATACCTTGAACCTGATTTTCCTCTCCTTTCCATCATCACATTAATTCCACAAAGCTTAAGCTGTCATATAGCCAGTGTAAGCAAGATTAGAATACGTGTCCTTTTAACAGAGTTGCACAACTACATAAAGATTACAAATAAATGCAAATGAATTAGAAGTAGGTGATTTAAAACTCAATTCCAAGTTCCCCAGGTTCAAACTTGTTATGAGCCACATACCTTCAAATTATAAACCTAGGTTGTAATTGAAAAATCTTCTGACAATCTCCCTCAGATCTAGAGAGAATTTATGCTTCTTCAGGAATGGAAGGTAACTTTTGATCTGCCTCAGTAGTACACGCTTTAGCATTCAGCTAGCAGTGTAGAAGGAAAATCTCTGAACCTGAAGTAGGACGGAAGCAACTGACTTTTATTTGCTGTCTTTCTTCTGAAAGCACTGTTGAAGGGAAATCAGTAAAGGACTGGGTCACTCATATTCAAATTAAAGATACTTGAAAGAAGATAAAACCAAAAAAGCCGTTATACTTTTTGTAATAATTCCAAGAGCAATGACAAAAATACTTATAAAGCTGGAGTTGAGTCTCTGGGTATATCCAAATCAAATGTATTTTTTGCAATTAAAAAATGTCATGAAGAGAAAATGAAGTCTCTGGACAGATAAATATTTTGACTGTGAAGCTGGATTTATGCCGAAAATTTTTGCTAATATAGTTAGACTTGTGTAACTTTCCTGGCCAAAGGCTTTCTGTATAGTTGTCTGCATATTCCAGCCTTGCTGTTACAGGTCAGTTCACTTATCTGGCACAAGTAAGCTATACAGGAAAAAAGAAGTTAAGAACAGATGTAATTAATATATATTTGGCGTATTTTTTTTTCTTATATTAATTACCCCTGTGTCTGAAAGCAAATTACTGTAAAAAAATTCACCTGGAACTACTGTTCTGAAGGAAAAATAAAGTTAAGGATACAAAAACAATCTAATGTTAATTCTATCTCCATTGTACATAACAGTATCTGTTACTTTCCACTTCTATACTGACAGAGAACTGGGAGAGTTGGTGGAACAGACCTGAAAGGAGCTGGAGAACCCAGCTGGGTGAAGGCAATTAAAAACACAACTAATAGGGGAATTAGTTGCTGAGCAACAACTATGGAAACGTGTGGAACACAAGCCGTATTTGCCAACTGATCAAGGCAAAATGTAGAGCTATTATGGGCACTAACTAGAGTGTCAGTTTAACTTAACAGCGTTTTTATCTGCAACATTCCTTTTTAAATAACAGACTTTTCTTTCAGAATTAAATTAGGGCAAGTTATGAATGCAAGTTACAGGTGGCAAAGAAAGGAGAGATGGCAAAAGAGACTAATAAAAGCTGGTCCCCTGCCTGCCTTTCTCAAATGGGAGTCTACGCTGCTGATCACTGGCAAAATAACCGAAGAGGCAGAACAAAATTTGCCTGTTTCTTTCCTGGCAGCAAGAAAATGTGTTCCCTGTGTACTTCTGTTAGTTTCTTTTGACTTCTAATTTCTTCTGTGCCACCAAGTCCAAGACCAAGAAAGCGTCTGCCTCCATCCTTTCTCTCAAGTAGCACATAAAAGCTTTTGTGAGTCTAGTATTTTTGGTTTGTCAGATTCCTGGTTCAAATGAATCGTTGAGCAATGCATTAGTCAATTCATGGGCAAAGCAGCCCATATTTATATTCAGAAAGTGTCTGTGTTCCAGTTCCTAGCGCTACCTCCTTTCTTTCCTAGAAAATGGAAGTATCACAATCCTTATCATACGGAAGTTTAGGAATTAGCGCAAGCAATGAAAGAGGAAATTCTCAGTGCATGCTTAATCCAAAAACCTCGTTACAGAATCAAAACTGTTAGTTGTGTATTTGGCACACCACTACACATGACTTCCCAATTAATTCAGTCTTTTCAAACAAAGTAACAAAGAATAAACACTGAACTTTGAATGAGTTTGGGTTTTGGACAGGAATCTATAAAGTAATCAGAAATATTTAAGACAGAGGAACAGAAGGATTGGAGACAACCTTTCAGATTCTGGGGATATAGGCTTAGACTTGACACAAGATAGCAAGTCTGGAGAGAAGCAGAATTGTGCAGTAAGAGTTCAAAGACGGTATCAAAAGAGTTTGGAAGCTGAAATCCAGCCAATTCTGGCCTCTTACTGGAATTCCACCTCCCCCACTGAATGGCTGTCTCTGCCTGGCAGTACTATGTGTTTGAAAAGGTAACACCTTGGGTTCAAAGTCCTCCTGAGATTTTAAAATTCCAAGGTGACACAATCTCAGCCCAAGCCTCTGCTGTATGTCAAGAAGTGCCTATGCCAAGCATGCCTCTCAGAATAAGAGGAGAGAGGGAGGAAAGGATCCTGTGAAATATTTGAAAAATGCAGTTCAAGATTTTGTTTGCCTAGCCAGATTTTACGTTTTAATTGCAAGACTTTGAAGCTCTTAAAACTCCAACCAAGTTACTAACAAAATAAAGTAATATTTACGATTGGAATCGGGTGATCTAGAAAGATATGCTTCTTTTTTCTACAGCATTTCAGGAAAATTTATCAGGGCTGATCATGAAAAAAAAAAAAAACAGCGTGGGAAAATGGAAACGCTATCAAGGACTGCAACAGCAGGCCCACAGTCTATTTTACTCTTCTTGGGACTGCTAACTGATCGCTGTTATCTGCCTTCAATGTCTTGCAATATGGCACAATATTGTATTTGATAAAGGAAAAGATCAGCATAGATCATAGATGCTACAGATTATCCACAAGGAAAGGCAAAGCTACACATATCGAGCTAAATCTTTCCAAATCTTTCCATATCTATCAAAACCTAAAGTGCTGCTAGTGCAGGGAGTTGTTATTGAATTGATACTCAACGTTCGCCCTGACCTTTATCGGCACAAAGGCATCTGTGCAGAAACCATGCAAGTTGGGACAGTCAGGTTTTCTCCCTGCATATAGGACTTGCACTAGAAAATGGGAACTACCTGCAACAAGATTAACTGCTGGACATACATGTACGTGATTCAGCATGAGGTATACCGTGCTGTATCTACACACCTGCGTGAAGGTAAGCATGCTTCTGCATCATTATCAGACACAACCTTGTCCTATTTGCTTCCCTCTTTTTATGTCCTCTCCTCAAAAGCCAAAGTGAATAACAAGTAGCAATTGCACTGAATAGCAGGGGAAGGCTATACCCGCTTTGCGTACTCTTTGAACGTTAGGGTTATTTGGTATCTGAGCAGCTCGAAGAGGAGACTTATGAGTCAAGCAGGCCTGTTTTCAACCCTCTTCTCAAACAGTGCGCCCTGTATCTGCTGAAGTGCGGCTATTTTTTTAATGAGCTGGACTTCACTACATAAGTACGAAATCCCATTTTATTTTCATGAGCACCACTCAAGGACTTATGGATTCATAAACTTATTTCTCAAGTTGATAAGCGTCATGTTTCTGAAATTCTTATGCCTCTGTCATGCATTTTGAATTCAACTGCACTTTCATAGAATCATAGAATCATAGAATCATTGAGGGTGGAAAAGACCTCTAAGATCATCGAGTCCAACCGTCGACCCAACACCACCACCCACTAAACCATGTCCCTAAGTGCCTCATCTACATGTCTTTTAAATACCTCCAGGGATGGGGACTCCACCACTTCCCTGGGCAGCCTGTTCCAATGTTTAACCACTCTTTCAGTAAAGACATTTTTCCTCCCATCCAATCTAAACCCAGAAATCATCTAGTCAAAACTTCTGCTCAGAGGAGGTCCAACTAGATCAAGTTGCTCAGGGCTGCACCCAGGTTGTGTCCAGTCAGCATGTTCAAGGATGGAGAAGCTGCAACCTCTCCGGGCAACCTGCTGCAGTGTTTTAACAACCCTCTCAGTGGCAAAGTTTTTTTGTGCATTTTAATCAGAACTTTCTGTGTTGCAACATGTGTCCATTGCCTTTTGTCCTTTCTCAGTGCATCTGAAAAAAGAGTCTGCCTCCATTTTCTCTGCACACTCTTTTCAGGTAGTCATAGACAGCAATAAGGTCTCCCTTCAGCCTCCTTTTCTCCAGGCTAAACAACCCCAGTTCCCTCAGCCGCTCCTCATCAGACTTGTTCTCCAGACCCCTCACCAGCCTCGTTGCCCTTCTCTGGACACGCTCCAGCACCTCAACATCCTTCTTGTAGTGAGGGGCCCTTTCGTTACATGAAAAGCATGTTAAATGCCATTCAAGTCAAATGTGATGATAGAAAATGCTGCATTTGGTTTTGGGGTTTTTTTTAACCAGACCTAGTAAATAACTTGCTATATGGTGATTTAGAAGCTATTTTGGAAATGAAGAAGTACTGCACAGTAACATCAATTGTAACTTAGAGGCCTTAGGAGAATACTACAGTTTGTCCTACTCACTATAACTTCTGGGTTGTGGTGATGATTAGACCTTTCTTTTGAAGGGATGTCTTCTGTGCGTCCTGTTCAGGAGAACCCGGTTCTCAACGAACACTTTGTTCAGCTGTGTACCTATAGGCAATACTCAAACTCTAACTCTTCTAGGACATGAATCCCAGACGTAGAAAATGTTTAAGGGCTGTTTCTTCATAGGGAGGACCTGGAAAATGTGTGCTTTTCCCCTTCTGCATGCTCTTATTCCACATCACGGTATTCGTTCTCGAAGTAGTTAACCTACTTCGAGAGGTAGGTTAACTAAGCTGACCAGCTGACTGGTGCAGGTGTATGCTGCACGTCAAGTAAGAGCGGTTATGTGGAAAGCTAGACTTCAGACGCGCGTTACCTACAGCTCAGCTGATTTCATTAGTGTCTTCTATCATTCACCAGTGTCCAAGATGGACAACCGCTTACAAGGATTCTACAGATAACACTCCCCTGAGGTTATCACATTCTGGAGATGAAAAACAGTTTTTCTTCAGAACTTTGTCCCTTCTTATTCCCATCTTAATGGGAATTTTAGATGTATTTGTGCCAGTATTACAATAAGTCCTAAGACCCTGCTTTATAAACTTGGAAAAGTCTGAAAGCCTTTTGCCAAGTCTGTGGGAGTTATGAGGCGACAATTCACATCATTTGATTGTGGTACTTACCTATTTAAGAACTGACAGTCTTTGGTTCAAATGGCCCACAGGGAAAGATAAGCAAATGCGTATAAACTAATGATTAGCCACAAAATTCAGGGCCTGTAGCATCTGAGGTAATTTTAGAATTCTTCTTACAAAGTAATCTGTATTGCAGAACTGCAATCTGTTTTAATGGTGCAATAGATGCTATCTCATTTGTTTGTTTGCAGTTTATTGTGTCTTGTATGTTATATTCTGCTAAAAAGAAAGGGAGAAAAAGAATGAGTGGGAGGCATAGCAAGGAGGAGCCTGCAATAAAAGCCGAGTACGGGAGACTGCTGAGAAGATCAGGGAGCGACCATACAGCCAAGTCTCCAAACTGAGTTTAAAAAAAAGCTTTTTCTAGGGGCCTTAAGGGACTCTGTCAAGTTTATTGCAACCCAGGAAAGATTGTGGGGAAAAGTGCAAGCCTAGAGGACAGGACTGTGTTTTGCAGGAAAGACTGAGTAGAGAACTTTAATTTTTCATGCACTTTCATTTCTCTTCTGTCTTATTCTGCATTATCCTATTTAAAGAGTGCGTAGTTCTGATTTTTGCCTAAATGCAAGCTATTTTTGAGTTTATAAAACCCTTTAAAGTGCTAGAGTATGCAGCATTTGGAAAAGACCTAGGCGATAGTACTTCCAAGTCTCCACTTACCTGGGGACCTGCCCCTACTAGTTCACCAAAGCAGTGGGGAGCCCAAGTTTGTAATTGGAAGTTTACAGGGGGATGGTTTTGACTGTCTAGATGTCTTAGATAGCCAAGGAGTATTTTCTCTTTATAGGAAAGGTACTTTTCCTCCTATACTAAAAATTGTTGTATTGCTCAGATACCAACCACACTGTTTAAATCAGAGGGAACCAAATTAGGAGGTAAGGGAAGAGATACATAGTCCAAGATGTTCCTGCTGGTATCAGCAGGAGTCAGTGTGACCCAGTGTGGTTTAGATGATGGAGACTGATACTAGGAAACAAAAACTGATCTGATGTTATTTTGAAGTTAAATGTCATAGGGAAGGAACAACCATAGCTGGACTCAAGTAAAATCAGTTTTTCAAACTTAAAAACGTAGGCTATCTCTAGCTGTTAATAGAATAATCTGGAAGTACACATTCTTTATGAGCAAAAGCATTTGAAATTCAGACTGACAATGATGTTATTCATTTTTAGTTTTTCTTTGTTCTAAGGAAAACATTCAACCTAAGAACTTATTTCCTCTGTGTACTTTACATTCCATTCAAATACGCTCAAGCTCCAAACGCAGCTAATCAAACAGCTACGTGTCAAAGTTAACAGTTTGGAATGCCAGCATTTTGGCTTTACAGGAGTCCCTAACTTGACTCCTAACGCATTAAAATACAAAATATAATGACACAGTTGTTTTAAAATCCTTGAGACTTTCCGGGTTCAAGATTCAGCACTAGCTACAAACCACACAGCTTTTCTAGCTAAATACTCATTCCTGGAAGTTTCCCCTCACCCCTTCTTTACTAACCCCTAAATCGATTCACACAGGTCAGCAGCAGTGCACTCTGTTAGCCCTCTGGTATGGTGAAAGAATGCGTCTGGGTGCTGGCCGCTACAGGAGGATTGCTCCACACGCAGGCACGTAATGCCTTCGTTCGTACCAGTTTATGCTGTGACCATCTTGTCCTTAAACTGCCTGAGTTAAAAATTGTTTATGACGTTCAAATACAGAGAATGAGTATGTCAGTAACGACCAGTGTATAGATATTCAAGAAAACCACTTCAGACCTTCTCCTTAGATCAGATCTAAGATGTTTCTCTCCCTTTATACTGGACAGCTAAGAAGCTGATTAGCAACAGCGATGTCCCTCCCTTTGCCTAGTTTTTTTTGGCAGGGCCAAAGTTTTAAGATCTTTACGCTGACCTCTATGATTTGAGCTGACAAATAACCTGAAGCAGCAGAGAACATCTAATAAGTGTCATGGTCTCTGCCAGTATTTTGTCAATACTAACTGACATCAGAGAACAGCAAGACTCAAATCCTTCTTTCGCTCACAGCATCTGGAAGGTAAAATTCACTCTTTCTTGTCACGATGATGAACTCTGAGCTCAAACCAATGGCGCTGCATTAGCCATTTAAGTCTTTCAATATTTTCTTTGTTCCTTTAAAATAAAATTTCAACTCTGACACTGGGGGCACAAATGCACTAATTTCAGTAAATATTATGTCTGATTTACATTATTGTATCTTTTTTTTTAAATAATGTCACTTTACAGTGATATTTAATTATTCAGTAAATTGCGAGCAATTATGTCGAGTTAAATAGATAATACACGTAGTGTTTGGATAGTGTTCTTTCCATTGTGATTTTATCAAAGAGTAAGATATGACTTCAGTTGTATTTTTCTGAACAACGTACCATTATTTATTTTCAAAATCCCTAAACAAAAACCTTTCTTTAATCACATAGAGTAACTAATGTTTTATGAAGCACAATTCTAGCTACCATTGGCATGCTTCATTTTCTGAGGAAAAGAGAAACACAAGGATATTAAATTCCAGTGATTACAATAATAAAGGCGTTCACTAAAATAATTGCAATACAAACGTAGAAAGGTCAAAATAAAGACTGTACTGTGACTGATACGTGACAATCATTACAAATCCGCCCTTTCCCATTGTACAGAACACTTTCGGACTTTTAACGGCTGCCGCCAATCAAGGAGACAATTCGTGCCGAGTCTTGTAGCGAGCTATAGTAACATACAAACTGCAGTGTGCAACGCTACTTAACTAATGATGTCCTTCAGGAAGGACAAAAATGCGGTGCTGTGGTGGAAGAGGAAGATGCCTGAAAGGACACAGCAATCTACCGTCTGAAGCCGGAGAAGCAAAGCCATACCTACCTAACGTCATTATTGGTGCACAGACTGTAATTCAAAGTACATGATAGTGAAAAAGTTCCCTATGTACTCCAGTGCTAAACGGGAACTTTTGTTATATTTTTAAAAGTCAAACCTATGTTTGATAAGCTCATTGACTCTCCTTGGGTGTGATGCGCATAAGCAGATTTGGGAAGTGGAGAAATCATTTCAGAATAAAGTCTCCTGGCCTGTACAACAGATGAGCTACACGGGCGTAGCAGGCTAAATCCGTCCGATTACCAAATCCAGAACTATTCTCCTATAGCTGAGCTGATTCCATTCTCCAATTATCTTTAATCTACCCACCCCCAAGTCAGCAATAAAGGCAGCGGCAACAAAGTAATGTAATGTCAAAGAACAGAGATGCAGGCTATTAAAGAAACTCTCAATTTAATTTTGCTGCTTAGCTTTAGCACAGAATGTTGTATCAAATGACTCCAAAAAAGAAAGCTGTATTACAAGAGATTAAACATTATAATGGCCAAGTCAAACAGAGTACTGTTTACCTTTTCCTCTCTCATAGTTCCTAAGAATGGGTTTAATAACAGCCTAGGGAGCCCATTTGTTCAAATAGAAGCTTTGTTTATTTTACCCACCTAATTGCGTAACCTTCAAGGCATGCTCACTCCAAATATTTTTAAAGAACACTGAATTCGACTAGCACTACCTTCACCGAGAAGTTATATATGCCACATCTAATATTAAAAAGTCAGCATTTTTTAACAACTGGTGAGGAAGGGAAACAATTTTTACTAACAGTTATAAATAACTGCCTAGTAAAACTAATTTCTTTCAGTTAATTAAAAAGTCATGAGCCGAGACTGGATTCAGTACGAAAAAAGATGCTACCATTAATGTACATGCCTCCTTTTAAACAGGTTTTATTGTCACGTAATACTTCCATTGCGTGGTTTTTTTTCAGTTTGGCCACTTCCTCGCAAACTCAGGCACGGGAAGAAAACCTACGTAAATAAGGTCTGGTAGTTGCACTTGTGTCTAGCATCATTTGTGAAAAAGAAATCTTACGAGAGAGATGCATAGGAACTGCAAGATTATTTTGGGTCGACTGGGTCGACGGTTGGACTCGATGATCTTAGAGGTCTTTTCCAACCTTAATGATTCCATGATTCTATGATTTTATGTAATTAAGATATTCTGGGGTAAAGGAATTACTCTAAGAGGCTACGTCACAGTTGTGGTGGAACACCTGGAACAAAGGGAAGACAGACAGCATCAGTGTCAGACAACAGATTCAACCGCATGACAGTTTGGTTTGGCTAGCCAAAAGCATCTAGGCACAGAAGGAATCGATACAATTCCGTGTCTATCTCCATAGTTTCTGTTGTGCTTCAGTGACACTTAAGACTACTTAGAATCACTTGCCCTCTAGCAGGAGGGCGTCGCTAGTAAATAAACACAGCTGTGTACAGCAGTGCCTTACCACTCCTGACAACACACCTGTGGTATTGCTAGAGCCACTCACTTTCTGAAAAGTCTTTCATGCGTCAAACCAAGCAAAGAGTAGTTTAAATTTTCCTTTGCACAGCCTTATTTACCCCGAGGCATCCCTGCAGATAGCAGCAATTGAACGTACACAAACCTGTAATTCAAATTCCTTTTTAAGAAACAATGCTGCGAAACAGTATTTTGAAAAGGGTAATAAATGCATCACACATCATTCTGTGAGTAAGAAATAGGGAAGCAGCCAGCAATTTGGAGTTAACACCAAAGCAATGTCGACAAGAATTTTCAGTGTGGGAAAGGCTCAAAGCCTCCCTCCCTGCGACGCCTCCCTGCCTCCCGAGCAGGCGTCGTTTCCACACTGGGTCCCAGAGCCAATCCAGACCCAAAATCTCCCCCCAGATTTGTTCTTTCGCTACTGTCTGTTTTTAAAGTATCCGCATGATAAGAGGGGGGATGTGTGTATGACTAACGTGGTAACAAAATGAATTTTGAAGGCAGAGTATCAGAAAACCATACAAAGATTTGCTTCGGGATTTCTAATATCAATGAGAAATTCATATTGTACACGTGATTCCCCTGTAAGAAATCTCTTTTGCTGATTTCAATTTTTGTATCAGTTTTGCTTATTCGTTTTTTTTTTCAACAAGTGAAAGAAAGTCCCATTAATGTCAGACCTGGATTTAAATTTTAAACTAGCTCTATCCCAGTGCAACTTTGTTATTTTCAGTTAAGCTACATGTGATTTTATAAAATCACAAGGTAGTTTAAGAATCATAGAATAATTTCTAGTAGTTTAGGTAATAAGAAAATCAGAGATGCACGAAGAATTTACCACACTGGGACTGCGATTGGTGTGGAGACTTCAGGAACAAACACAACCACTTTTAGCTATAAAAGTTGATTCTTCACTCCATTACACTAGTTCAATGACATTGCTTACCACAGGGGTCAGTCAAATTGCACTAACTCAGTTTCTGTGCATCAAAAAGGGGACTCGGTAACCAGTTTTACAACGTTACACAAACCCTCTTAATTACAAATACCGTTATACAAGTTTTGTCAATAAAGCCATTTTCATATAAGCTCTGCTCGTAGTCTCTTTACTTTTTCTGACTTGATCTTCATTGGCGTAATCGCCACCTACAATTCACATTACAATTAGGGAAGACGCAGCTCTTTAGCAGCTATAAAAATAGGCCAGCAATAATCAGGGCGCACTGCAGAATCGCTCGGTGACCGGAGTAACTTTTGACCAGTGTGTGTATCTAATGAGCTCCACACTAGTTCTCACACCCACCCTCCAGACCTTGGTGCGGAACATCAGTACGAACGAGTTCGCTTTTAAAGATTTACGGAGTAACTACATACGGAATTTAATTGTCTATATTTTTCCTTTGTCTTCACTAGAGACTTTCCATAGGTAGAAATTTTTCTTTGCTTAAAAAACAAAAGGAAGCATAATCCTGTGATTATGACACAAGAACAGAAATTAGTATAAAATCACGACATTGTACATTCCTGACTTCACCACAGACTTTCGGCATATCCGTAGAAGAGCCGGGTGAATAGTTTCCTCCCTATGCATAAAATGGGCGCAATACAAGCCACAGGATGTATATAATCTAAATTAATTGGTTATTTTAAGGCATTTACATGCACAGGCAGAAAGTGCTGATGTAAACTCGCTCTCATTTCAAGACTTTTGAAGGGCGTTTTCCTTTTGGAAAGTTGATTGGAACTGGAAAAGATTGAAAGAACAAAGACCTATGCCAGGTACACGCAGTGTATGTTACTGAATTTCCCAGCCTATTTACCAGCACTACACACAGATATATTATACCTGACAAAACTGTTTCGCTTACCAAAGATATTAATTCTAGTACTGCTAAAACACAATGTTTAAAAGGCAGTGGTATTTCCGAGTCTGTGTATCCATTTATAACACAGTATTTGATACAGCAGCTCTGCAAGATAAATGCTAAGATATTTATAGAAGCAGGTACCAAGTCAGAGATCGCTCCCTAAACTTTTGTTTTATCTAATGAAATATAATTAATTGTATAAGTAAATTAATTACTCAATCATACGGGTCACTGAGACAAATTAAACAAAGATCTGAAAAGCCAAGCGAAAGGAGAAATATCAGGAGCAATTTCATTTTGGAAAAAGCTCCCAGGGATTTCAAATCTTACTCACACAAGTAAATTTTACACTACTGGGCATGACAATATTGCTGACTTTTATGTTAGCATGGAATGATGAATGTTTATAGCACTACAAAATTTCAAAACATTAATAAGTATTACAAAATTTTACTCACAATCTTGCAAAACTATTAGCATAAGGAGACCGATCTGTTACTGATGTCACCTGAGGCATTCCACTTCAATGTCAACAATTATATACGATAGTACAGAAAACACAATGTTGAAATTGCTTTCCTAAGCAAGAAATTATTTTGTAGCTCTCTCTAAGATAACCAGTTTAGAGATCTGGCAGATCATACGATAAAAGTAAATACAGCATCTCTTTCAAAAAACTGGAGTTTCACAGGTTTAGTTTCGCTTTTCTCCTCACCTTCCCCATAATCAATGTGTGGATTGGTTCCATGGTATACTTATCAAGGAATGAAAAGCTGTAGAATCTGCTCGTCATCTGGCAAACCTTCCCAATGGTGAATAACCTTGATTCCACTAAGTTCACCAGAGCGAAGAAGTCACAGAGCAGAAGAGGTCATCTCCTAACCTAAAGCATGCAGCCAGGCTTGCACTCTTGCATGTCTCCCACATAGTCTAAAAAGTCACAGTAAGATCCTGGCCTCCGTCAATAGAAATGTCCCATTTATTTCAATGTTTAAACAGATGAATCTGACTTGCTTTAGATGCCCATACTAGGAAAAAATGGATTTCACCTTAGGAATGAAATTTTTCTCTGCTGACTATAAAATGAGCAGAGGGTGACTAAATTGGTTAGAGACATGTACAGAGTCGATGCTTACATTTTGACATTCCACTATTGGAGCCAAACTCTAAATTTCTGGACAAAGAGCCAGAGCTCTAAGTCAGCATAATGCTTGCCTGCACGTAGCAACATATATTTGAAACAGGGGGAAAATTTTCTGTCCTAAATGAGCTGTTGAAATACCACTGAAGCGGGCAGGAAACGTGACCAGAATGTCACAGTTAAGTCACTAGCTGCTGAGCAGACTTCCAGCTCAGAGGCATCAGCACATGTCAGGCAGCGCGGGGTTCCTCTCCTCTGCCACATCGGTCGGCTCCTGGAGTCAGGCAGTGCTGAGCAGTTCTCATTCTTCGGTCAAATCTGCACCGAGACTTGGTGAAAGAGGAGAAAGAAGAGCAGAGGCGGCGGCAGCAGCAGTTCCTTACGTCAGTGCTTCTTCCCTTCTCCTTCCCCTGCCAACCTGATCCAGCTACGCTGTCCCCTTGGCATGCTGTCTTTCCCCCCAGCTTTCAAATTTTCCCTTCAGCTTCCTTCCCTCAGAATGGCTAGCTTGGTAAAGTTACCCTGTTTCCTCCGACCACACAACGCCCCCCAAGCCCTGCTTGACTGCTCGATCCACGCACACCCTTTTGCTCAGGCTCTGCTTCCCACCACTCTGGTAACCTGGTGGCCTCCTGCCCTTATGCCGCAGCACGGAGCAGGGCATCTAAAAGCCTAGCGTTAGTGAACACTGGAATATCTTGCTGGAAATTGGAATAAGGTGACACTGGTCAAGCTGGTTAGCCTGGACAGGGTCTGGTGGGTTCCCCGCCTATCTCAAGTACGGGAGGTCATGACAGAAGAGGTGGGAGTGAGAGGGACGGGCAGGAGAAGGGGATACTGAGATCATCTCCATAAAAACAGGAAACCACCGCTGACCCGCTTTCCATCTTTTGTGACTGAACTACAAGGACGTTAACTGGACTTAGAGGCTAAAGGTGATTTAAAGTTTTATGTAAGAAGTGCCTCTTTTCTTTAAACAAGTGAGTATTGCTTCCCTTTGGAAAGCCCTCCGGAAATCAACTGTGATCTTATAAGGTCACAATCTTGAAAATCTAGTCACACAAGACGTGTATTCTACACAAAGTTAAAAGCATGCGAGCTTTTTGGCTGATGTAATGCTGACATACAGCTGCATAGAGACAGCGCTGAAATTTGATCAAAAACAAGGCAGGAAAATTAGAAGGTGTATGGCTGGATTTTAATGAAGGTATGCTGGTAATTTAAAAATCCAGGGTTTCGGTGCACCTCGGAACACACTATATGAATTTTGATGCAGACTCTGGTTGAAATGGATATTGTAGTTGCGTCAATATGCATTTATTCTCATTATGAGACAGAACTGATTGCTTGCATCTAAGTATGTGTCACTCATGAAAATTAAAGGCAATTAAATATGAAAATTCCCCATTAGTCTTCTCCTCCTACCTATATCTTCCAGGTATAAAACATCGTACAAATCAGCATCAAAATAAAAAGGAGAGTCACCTTAACGCTGTAAAATGCATCTATCCCCCTTAATTACACAGGTTCCCCGCAGGAGGTTCATGAGCTAAGTGCGAACACAGCTCCCTCTAGAGCTTCAGTATTAGACCAAAGCACAGCACGCAAACCCCCGGCTCCAAAAGCTTGGCTTAAGTGCTCAGAAAGGCAGCACGGTGAGAAAGAGCAATATATCCACCAGAGAGGCCAGGCAGCCTGCCGCAAAGGCTGCAGGCTGAGATTCAGAAAACCACCCGTCAGAGACAGATTCCCTGTTACCTGTGAAAATGGCATACCTTTCCCATGTAAGCTTGTAGGAAAAGGGTTAACAGGTCCCCGGTAATGGGAGAGGTGAGGTACAAATCCCTGAACGCTTGAACCTTATTTGCTGTCTAGTAGGACAGGTGAGCCTTGACAGGGCTGAGGTTTGCGTGTGCACGCAGCGGGAGAATAGAGGATGCGAGCTAGCTCAACAGTTGCGTCAAACGTTTTGTACGGTGAGGCAAGAAGCGACATATTTAGCCCTTCGGAATTTACAGGCTCTAAGTTAATTAACCCAGCACCACTTCTGCAGGACCAGCTGCCCTCCAGAGCCGTCATTTCCCAGCCGGTGTGGTGCTAGCACCCCTCGCCCTTGACAGCCAGCCAAAGGCTTGCAGTGGTTGAAGCCCGTTGTCAAGTGTTGCCCAGTCTCACCAATATCCCACCCTACGGCCAGGGAGCGAGGGGTGGCACAAGCGTGTGGGGACAGCGAGAAGGAGGGGAGACGCGGCCTGCGGGCGCCTCCAGGTGTGCTTGGCACCTCCAGGTGGGCCTGCGCCCGGGGACACGGGGCCGGGGCTGGGGCCGCCCGGGGGACATGCCGCCCCTTCCCTCAGTGCCCCTTTCCTCGCAGTAATGCCGGTTTCCTTGAAGATTCCCTCCTCCGCTTGCTCAACCCGGAGATGCCTGAGCGCTTGCGCCAGCCCCGCTCCCGTTCCCCA
>NW_008794451.1:1977881-2001176 GCF_000699145.1 Aptenodytes forsteri
TGACCTACTGTAACCAAGGGGTGACTGCAAGGTTTCTTTCCCTCGTCCCCAGTTCCGAGCTTGTCGGAGAGGCAGAGAAGGTGGTATTTAGAAAATAATTAGGGTATCGCTCAGTGCAACCCTTGATTTCCAGAGGTTCCAGAGATTGCGAGGGGTTTTCCGCTCCAGCTTCCTCCCAGGCAGTTCCCCAAAGCAGTCGTGGCGTCCGCCGGGGCGGCGGGCTCGCAGGTTGCCGCGGTCTCCCTTCTGCTTGTCAGGGGGTCGCCGTTCTCAGATGCGAGCGTGTAGGGCAACCACTGATTTTTAAAGACTTTATCTTCCCAAAATAAGTAAGCGGGGAAGCTACGAGCTAATGCCTTCTGCAGCAGATACAGCCAGGAATGATTTTGAACTACACCGCATTTATTCGGTGCTTGGACGTTCTTGTTCGGTGCTTGGACGTTCTCATTAGATATTGTGGATATGTACTTATGTGGATATATCAGCTATGAAATATTGTGGACATAAAAAGTAGCCGGCTTATGTGAAGAGTCTAACACCTCTTTCAACACTACACAAAAACTTCCATGAAGTTCGGTAATAAATCTTCAAGCTTTTGTAGCTTCTTCAGAGGTCTTGGATCAAAAAGGACGCATTAGACAGACCTCCAAATAAGTTACCTCGCCAACCTAGGAGTTACAGGCGGGAAAATAATTTTCTTCTTGTGTTTCTCGGTTCTGCCAGGACACATTCCTAAGCCCAGAGGGCAGGACCCCCCCCCCCCCCCCCCCCCCCCCCAAAAGAACTTTTCCAAGTAGCAATTAACAGCAACTGCTTAATTTAACTAAACGGTGAGTGCAGGGGCCCAGGAATTACATATAATATGACTGATGGCACTCTTTTCTGTATTTAAAGGCAATCCAGAACTACCAACAGCAGTTAATATAACTTGGTCTTCAATCAATTTTAAAACTATACTACAGTGGCAACCAAAACCATCAGGTTACTCCTATACAGTAGAAATACACGGGTAAGTAGATAACACCGAGGTGTGCCCATTAATGGCAACTGAAGAAGATGCAAATGGTGTGTGTTTGAATGTGTCTGAGACTGACTGTAACAGGAAAAGAGCCCAAACGTGAGGATTTAGGAAAATTGCCAACCCAGCTGTTAATACTTCTTTATATCCAACTATAAGAATATCTGATTCAGGCTTCTGGTTTTGCCCACTTCAGAAACAGAGAGTTGAGCTTTAGATCAGTATTCCAGTTCTGGGGTTCGGTGCAGGCCAGCTGCACCGGAGGTCGAGGCCGAGATACTCTGAAGAAGTTGACACTCAATCTGACATACCATGTATTAGGTGGAACGTCACCTTTTTATGTCTGTCAGGGTATCTGGGACTGAGTCTTTTGTCTTTAGTCTTGGGAGGTGTCTGATAAATAGTCTGCATTTTATTCTAATCGGTGAATCACAGTAAATGAATAATGTGTCTTGCTGGGTAATACTAAAAACTACCTTTGGTCGTCTACCTCTGTCGAGACTTCCTCTGTCATTGTGTTTTATGTAAGCTATGAAATATTGTGGACATAAAAAGTAGCCGGCTTATGTGAAGAGTCTAACACCTCTTTCAATACTACACAAAAACTTCCATGAAGTTCGGTAATAAATCTGTGCTGTTCTTAGCTCAGATTCATTCTATTAATTCATAGACCATTATTAAACATGCCCTAAAGGGAAACTGCATCATCAGCTCTCCTACCTATTAATGAAAATATGGTACTGTAGTTTCTTCTGCTCTGTCATTGTTTTATGTAAGCTATGAAATATTGTGGACATAAAAAGTAGCCGGCTTATGTGAAGAGTCTCTAACCTCTTTCAACACTACACAAAAACTTCCATGAAGTTCGGTAATAAATCTGTGCTGTTCTTAGCTCAGATTCATTCTATTAATTCATAGACCATTATTAAACATGCCCTAAAGGGAAACTGCATCATCAGCTCTCCTACCTATTAATGAAAATATGGTACTGTAGTTTCTACTGTCTGTAAAAGCAGCCTAGAAATGAGAGCTTTCTCATGACTAATGGATGAAATACCAGTGCAATGGCTTAACGTGCTCTTTCATTCTTTAAGGGAGTGATTAAATTAATAGACTTAAAAATACACCCTAGCAGAATGAATTTTATTAAATTTACGAACCTGGAGTTTCTTTCCAGCCATTTGTGCTTGCAAAAAGTTGAAGTCTGTTTGCCCACGATTCAGTATAGAGTCAGGTGTCGTTCTGATACGGAGACACTTCTTTAGACAAGTTGCTCTTATGGATGAAGTGTGCTTAAATGTTTGCTTTCTTGTCTAAGTACATTTACGGAGTACGTTTGTTTGATCACAAAGATCAAATCTCCTCTGTCCCCTTTCAAGGCACCTCTAGGACACTATCACTAACTGATCTGTGACACCACAAGAAATCTGGTGAAGTGAGAAGGGAGTTCAGGCGACTCTTAAATAAAACTTGACCTACTTGGGGGAAAACTCCCATGTTAATACCCAAACAGTCAGCACTCTTGCTCTTTCGGCTGAGATCACACAATTTTTCTTTTCTTTAGTTCACCAGCAAAAACAGGGAAAAGAATTGAAGCAGTAATATCTAATCTGTTTTTGCATTCCTTCTTATTAGGAAGGAAAATGGGGAATTAACACTTTCTTCCTGGTTTCATTATTATTTCTCAAGTAAATGGACCTGCTTTCTATCATTTAAAAATCAAGAGAAGTGCACGGATCATGCTTTTTGTCAATATTTTTTAATTGTAATTCTGCAACGAAAATTGCTGCTACTGTCTGGTTCTTAGTGACATTTGCACCTGCGTAGATGCAAAAACAAGTGACACATATGAGGAGACGACGTTGTCACATTAAACAGTTAATATTGGTGTCAACAGAGCTTCCTAGGACAACTGATGTTTCTTAAGGCAATAGTTTTCAGGTGCATCACTTTCAAAGTGATTTATGCATCTTACGGTTTTTTAAATAAGTCAACTGCAGAAAAATCCAAAGTCAGAACTACTTATGGTTTCCATTCAGTTCATATAAAAGATTGACTTTTTAATTCATATATGTATCCAATAACATATTTCTATAATTAATAGGGGTCATATTTGATTTACTTGATTCTACTTTGAATTGTGAAATACAGCTGTACGGGATAGTGGGTTTTGAGGGTTTTTTCTTCTCCTGTTCAGCCTGGTGCACCTGCAAGACTGTTGCACTGGATGAGGGAAATCTATACAGTTTGAGGGGGGGAAAATGCTTTTTAACATATCTAAATATGTAAAAGTCTGGTTGGAAAGTGTTGACGCTTCTTTCTCGCTCTTTTCAGACAGACAACTGACACCAAAAAAAAATGCATATCGACAGCAGAAACAGAGTGTGATGTTACTGATGTGCTCAGGAACGTAAAAGAGACCTATACAGCACACATACTGTCTGTAACGTCCTCGGGGATGGATAACTTCGAAGAACCACCTTTTGCAGTCTCTGAAAAATTTACACCTTATAGCCAGAGTAAGTCGGATTGCCGATTAAATCTTACCATAAACTTCCTTTCAAGATTACTTCCACTGACTTAAACAAGGTTTAGATTGGGCCTAAAGGTTTTTCCTATAGATTCTTACAGTAGCCATACCGATATCTGAGAAGACGACATTCAGGCATAAAGCTTTCCCTGTTGTAGGGGAGTGTGTAAGATTTTCGTTACCATCTGTTTCTCACTGCAGCGAGTAGGCCATTTTATTAACATTGTGTACTAGATGAAGATATTTGTTAATAATTCAGGATTTCACTGTATTACTTTGGCTCTGTAAACTTAAAATGGATTTGAGGAGGGAAGGGAGTGGAGGGAGGAAGAAAAAAGAGCATGTTGTGTAGAAAAGATGATGTCAGTTTTTTAATTCCAAAAATGCTTGTTTAGCTGTTCTCGGAAAACCGGAGATACAGAATTACACACAGAAAGGTTCCAAACTGAATGTTGTGTTCCAAGATCCACTTACACCATATACCTTTCCTAATGGAAGCTTTCGAAGTATTCGAGATATTTTCCAAGATGACCTGGAATACAAACTCTATTACTGGAAAGATCAAAGTTCTGGAAAGGTAAGGTCTAACTCCACTTTTTACATATTCTGTAGCTGGATTATAGCTACACAATTTCTGTGCTACCTTCAGAGCTAACGCTTTTGCAGAGAACACTTTCTTGAAGTATTTTCTTTCCTTTACAGAAAGCTGCAACAACAAAAAGCCAGAAATTTGAAGTAAGCGTTGACAGCACAAAGAACTATTGCTTCTACATACAGGGAGTCATTCCCTCCCGCAGAGAAAACCGTAACGGTCAAGACAGCATGGTGCTTTGTACCAGCGTAGGAAGAACCATCTTAGATGGTAGGTATCTGGTGCAGTTCGTCTTACAGTCTAGAGCATTCTAACAAAAAGACACTTCGATTCTGAGTATATTTTTATACCTCTTTAAATTATGATGCCTCTTATAGAATAAACTATTTACTGTATAAGTGAGAGAACACAGATTGAACATGGAAAGTCATGGGAAGAACTCACGTTAAGTAAGAGTCCACCTTCTTTATCTAGTTGGAGTTGCTTTTAGGGTTTTGCTGAACTGTTTTGATTAGTTTTAAATTGTCTGAGTTGACTGGTCACTGAGGTTTCAGATCTCATCCCTAGCCTTCAGCTTCGTTTTTTTGTTTTCTGATTGTTTTCCTCAGATCCTTCCAATAACTGGTCCGATAGTAAGTGCTTGAAGGATTAGCTCTAAAACATAGGAGTGCTGGAAACCTATATATCCATTGACTTGCAGTTTGAACTGAACTTTAGTTATTATCTCAAAAGCAGATGAGACTAAGACTTTCTTTATGTTACATTACAAGGTCAGAGGTGGCAGAGTGACTTCTTTACTGGTAAATAAGTTCATGAGTGGTCAGTGAATCAGCCAGTCTAATTCCAGACAAACAATCTGAGTAACACTTCCTTCGATATAAAGCCGTCGATATTAAATAATATCACATTGCTGGACTGTATCTTTCTTCTCCACCAGATAAGAATATTTGCACTCTAAGTGGAAAAGCTCTTCTAAAATTGGCAAATTAACTCTCTCAAATTAACTTTCTTATCTAGATATATATTTTTGTTTATCACAATAGTTGAATTCTAGTAAATTACAACTTGAATAGAAATCTCTTCTGTTGGTGTTTTCTAGCTTCTAACCTAGAATAAATTTCCACTTGGACTTAGTTTCACAGAAATAATGCAGGGGTAGGGGGAATGGTTTGACTTATTCTTGTGGTGGTAGCATGGTATTTTAGTGCACTAACTAAACTACGTTAAAACCTAGTGTGAGCCAGGTGAAATAAAGCTTTACCTCAGTTCAACAAATTCACGTTAAAATGAGTTCAGTTCACACTGGGGTGGTCACTCCACTTCTGTGATACTGTAAAATACAGAAAGCATTTTTTAGTTCAGTGCAGTGGGTTCTAAGGGTTTGTAGCACTGTGACATTATGGCTTCTGATAACTGAATCTTGGATTTTTTCATCCCCTACAGAATACGGAGCAGAAGTCTTTATCATCGTAGCGGTGATAGCAATTGCGATCATCACTCTTGCCATTGTCCTATCAGTGATCCTGTGTAAACGCCAGAAAGCAAAAGCTGCAAGAGAAAAGGAACCGCTTAATGGTGTCTAAGGAAAAATTATTGTGGACACTAGTGGCAGTTCCAAAGGAAAAAAAAAAACAACAAACCACAGCAAAAAACATAAATTGGGTAATGGGGTGGAGCCTTTTAGCCTTTCTGACACAGGAATTCCGAAGCCCAAAATATATCTGGATTCAAAAATCCGTTAGACAGTCACAGATGAAAAATCCAGGTATCGGGAAGCCCCTGCGTCACTGGGGGCCAGAGGCTGGGAGAGTGTTCTGGTGATCTGTTCCAATATCCTAACCCTGCTCCTATACTCTTCCCAAGCTCCTTCTGTTGTCCTGTCTGAAACAGGATTCTGAACTAGATGGCCCTTTGACTCGACCAGGTACAGCCATTCTGAAAGTATGGCCTTACTGAGCCAGAAGATTTATGGTACTTGTGAGGGGAAAAAAACACTACTCTTGACAAATATGTGTCCTTTACCTAAGTGAAAGGAACATCTTTCTGTTTCTGTGAAACAAAACCTGTATTTATCTGACTTCCTTTTAACATTACTAACTGGTGAAATGATCTGTTAGTTCAGACGTGACAAAGATGCTACTATTATTTCTGCACTTCTTGGATAAAATTAACTCGGTCTGTTTCTCTTCGGATACAGACAGTTAAAGGCAAACAAACTGAAACTACTGTACCGGCGACTTGTAAGGAACACTCTTGAAGTAGGTAGCTGCTATCCATCTGGAAAGCGTATCGGCTTTACACCACGCCTAGAGTTATACAGACAGGGTAGTGTGATGGTTCCAAGTAAGTGTCAGAACAAATACCTTGCAGTTTTTGAGTCAGTAGTAACTCACTTCATGCAAGCACTGAGTAGGTAGCAGTATTTACTGCATGTTGAACATTATTTTTAATTAAACAGTTGGTGAAATGAATAGTTTATGCGGTATAGATTCAAATCATCTTGGTGATGGGATTTGGAGGTACCTGTTGCTTTGACTATTTTAATATTTATTTTATAAATGAGAATCTAATTTTTATACTGGTGATATCTGTATTTATGATGGTAATTTATACTTTTCTAGTGAAATAAAGGTGACTGGGAAAATAAGACTTTCTTTTCCTTTTTTAAATGAAGTACAGCATTCTTTCCAGAACTAAATTAAAAATACATTTAGGAAACTTATCTTGCGGCAGCAGTGTAGGCAAGCTGCCAGGAGTCTAAGCAGGACTCTGCAAAATAGACTAACCAGGGCACCTGCTACCTGTGAGGATAAAAATATGAGATGCCGCAGTTCACGAAACTGATGAAAGGTTTTGAAGAGTCCCGAGCTGCTTTTCAGCTGTCCGCTTACGTGAGCGGTTATTCAGTGTTTGCATTCACAGCTTCTCGTTCTAATGGCAAGTATAGTAGACGTCTCTGGATGTATCACGTAGGGATTCCCACAGTGGTGCCTGTACTGCTTGTGGTACTAATGTTCATTCAAGGCATTACGGGGCCTGGCCCAGAGATGAGAACTGCTGTAACTAATGTTGGTATCTGCTGCTAACGATGGTGATAGGCACAAAAAACCAAACCAAACCGAACAATCGAGAGAATGGGGAAAAAAAAAAATGTCTTGTAGTTGGCACTAACTGGCTGTATATCTCAAAGCTTTATACATGTCTTGAAAGAAGATGTCCGTTGCATTTATGAGAAGGAATAACATCATATAAAATTAATATCCCAATCGACCACTTTTTACAGAATTGTATTTTATGTTTTTCATCACTACTGTATTATAGATACCTTCTTCGTATGGATTAAGACTCCTGTGGACGTGTGAGTGTGGTTTATGGGGGCTTTCCTTGTTCTTTAATTCCCTTTTTTACAGAGGGAAGAAAACAACCATCACTATCCCCGCCCCCTCCCCCCAAAAAACCCCGTTTACTTACCATTGTGCAATAAATGCTTAATGCATTTCCTTGTGTGGAAGAGGAATCTTACAACAGCAATCAAAAATATGAGAGCTTGTGGGAGTAAATTTAAAAACATTCCAAGGCTGTCATCATTACTTCCCTTCCCTGTGCTGTTCTGCTTCCTCAGCTTCATTCAGTGCCAAGCTCAGAAAAGGGAAGAGCTCAGAGGAAAAGGAAAGCCTGTAAAAATTGCGATGTTGTAACCTAAACTAGACTATGCAGTTGATTGTTGTAAGCTACATAGAATGATGTTATAAAACATAGAGTCATAGAATCATAGAATCATTGAGGTTGGAAAAGACCCCTAAGGTCATCGAGTCCAACCGTCAACCCACCACCACCATGCCCACTAAACCGTGTCCCTAAGCGACGTGCTTCATTACTTAAGAGATTTTTGGTTTGTTCTGAATACGAAGGTTGTTTTTATAGAAAGAAAGAAAGAACACCCATAGAAATGCGAACAAGTGCCTTAAATGGCATGAGAGTGACCCACTACTGCACAGGTTCTGGAAACCTGAAGCGCTCCTGTTCCCTAGCTGCAGTACGTTATCATCTGACGATGCTGAGTAACCAGTCACGGGGCTCACAGATCCTATTTCAAAGAGTTTTTTTGCTGTTAGTGGAGACAGTTGAGAAAGAGGCTTTTTATGGCAAACTTCCGGAAATATTATCCCTTGGGTCAGCATACTGAGCCCACACAAAATGTTTCATGCAGAGATTTAACTTTCTCAAAGTGTCAGGGTTGGCAAAAGGAGTTGCTGAATGAAGGTATTGTCACTAGGAAGAAAGACTAGATCCTACCTACACCACACGTGGCCACTTTGGCACGGTACCAATTTAAGATGGAGCCAGCCATCCAGTGAATCGATATGAGAAAGGGAAGGCTTTTCCTATGCACCTAAATTCCCTGGCTTATCTTCTAAGCAGGTTTCTCCAAGCAAGCGTGTTCCTACCGATGCTCCTGAGACCCCTGTTCTGCTTTGCTCCTTGTCCTCTGTTGCAGAAAAAGGTATCCAGCTATTTCATAGAATCACAGAATCACAGAATAGTTGGGGTTGGAAGGGCCCTCTCAAGGTCATCTAGTCCACCCCCCCTGCCGTGGGCAAGGACATCTTCAACTGGATCAGGTTGCTCAGAGCCCCGTCCAACCTGGCCTTGAACACTTCCAGGGATGGGGCATCCACCACCTCTCTGGGCAACCTGGGCCAGTGCTTCACCACCCTCAGCATAAAAAATTTCTTCCTTATCTCTAGTCTAAATCTACCCCCCTTCAGTTTAAAGCCATTCCCCCTTGTCCTGTCGCAACAGGCCCTGCTAAAAAGTCTGTCCCCATCTTTTTTATAAGCCCCTTTAAGTACTGCCAGGCTGCAATAAGGTCTCCCCAGAGCCTTCTCCTCTCCAGGCTGAACAACCCCAACTCTCTCAGCCTTTCTTCATAGCAGAGGTGTTCCATCCCCCTGATCATTTTCGTGGCCCTCTTCTGGACCTGCTCCAACAGGTCCATGTCTTTCTCATGCTGAGGGCTCCAGAGCTGGACGCAGTGCTCCAGGTGGGGTCTCACCAGAGCAGAGGGGCAGAATCCCCTCCCTCGACCTGCTGGCCACGCTGCTTTGGATGCAGCCCCGGATACGATTGGCCTTCTGGGCTGCGAGCGCACATTGTCGGCTCATGTCCAGCTGTTCATCCACCAGTACCCCCAAGTCCTTCTCGGCAGGGGTGCTCTCAATCCCTTCATCCCCCAGCCTGTATTGATACTGGGGGTTGCCCCGACCCAGGTGCAGGACCTTGCACTTGGCCTTGTTAAACCTCATGAGGTTCACACGGGCCCACTTCTCCAGCTTGTCCAGGTCCCTCTGGATGGCATCCCGTCCCTCTGGCGTGTCGACCGCACCACTCAGCGTGGTGTCATCTGCAAACTTGCTGAGGGTGCGCTCGATCCCGCTGTCTATGTCATTGATGAAGATATTAAACAGGACCGGTCCCAATACAGACCCCTGCGGGACGCCACTCGTCACCAACCTCCATCTGGACATTTCAAGTGGATAAAAACATTTGCACAGTTCCCTGACACCGTACTTGTGTCTCTCCTTATACAAATGAACATGTAACATTGCACACTGTAATAAGCCACTTTCGTTTTGTAGTACTGCTTTAAAACCACATTCTTCTTCTTCACGAGAGGGAATAAAGGCTGATATTGTTCTGCTACTTTTCTGCCGGCCCTAACAGCATTACAGACAATGAAATTACTGCCATTACTTAAAATGAACAACTGTACAGGACTCCATAAATGTATATATGATAGGTACGGCCGCAAACAACTTAGCTAATCTATTTCTAGCAGACTCAGCTCTCCACTGGGAGAAGGCTGCTGCTGAGAGGCATGTAATGATAAGAATGTGATTATAAGCTTAACTCGGATCACTAGTTATGTGGCCACTCAGGACAAAGCGTTTCTGCATTAAGTGAGAATAAATAGCTGTGATAGATTACCTTCCTCGTTCAGTTTTGTAACGCTGATTATTTTGCAGGTTAGTAGTGATTGCCTCACAGTTTCAGAACCTTGAAATACACAGGAATGAGTGGGCTTTTGACAGTACCAGACCCAAGAGTCAGTCGAGTAGCCTTCGAATTACGCGGTATTTATCCACGTACAAATAACCACCCTTTCTATAGTCGTATGTTTGTCACTGAGGGAGAGAGAAGACCTGGTATTCATGTTTGAGGAAGACAGAAAAAACAAAAAAGAACAACCTGCCAGACAGGACAGAAGCAGGAACTGGCCAGCTGAAAATCTTTCCACAACCATTAGGTGTGGCGTTAGGCGCCATGGCGTATGCTCCCTCGCACAGTACGCCCAGTCCCTTAACAAAGGGAAACTGCCACAGAAAGCTGCCCTTCCCTCACTTGCTGGTGCGTGTCCTCCGGTGCTCTACAGCAGGACACTTAAAAAAGCTCAGGGCATAAGGACCAGGACAGATGCGCTGCAAATCTCCTCTTCCTTCCACCTTACGGTGAGAAATCTTCCCCCTAGTGAGGTCCTGCTGCTGCTTCTGGCACGGGCTCTCATTCAGCCCATTTCAGCATCCCCCGAAAGGACCCAGAAGGAACATCTTTCCCTGTAATTCCTCAGCCTCTAACTGTAGCTGAATTAGGCAAGTTCCTACGAAGATGTGCCTCAGCGGTGATTTCTTCCAGTAAAACCTGCCAGTACCTGGGAATAAAGACACAGCCACGTTGACTGCCTCCGGGGCTTTTACAGCCAGGTCCGACCTCGTATGTCCGAGTGCAGGGATGGTGCCTGTTTCTCATCTTGTCAAAATTTGTGCCCCGTTAGTGACGTGCTTCAGCGATTTGCTCCTGCAAGAAGCTCACGTTTCTGCTCCTTGCTTCCCCTGGCTCCTTTGTCGATGTTTCCATTCCTCTTCCCTGTCCCCTCCTCATTTCCATTACCTGTTCTGCCCCAGAGATGAACCCGCTGTCTCATTTCTGCAAACAGCTGGGTCAGATCTCATTTAAATGAAAACATAGCACCTGAATAAATATATATCCCTTAATCAACAATCAAGAATATATTAATAGCATGGCAGCATTTTTTTATTCTCTAGCTTCCCTTAGTCACCGTCATTGGATCAATAACTTCCAGAACATTCGCTAGCACTGCTCTGAGTGCATTTCTCAGTGCGCCTAATTACATTTAAATATTAATGTTTTTAGTGGCTTCTTTAACTAGCAATGAAGTTATTAATCTGAACTCAAAGAACATTTGCAGTTTTTAGTGGCTTCTTTAACTAGCAATGAAGTTATTAATCTGAACTCAAAGAACATTTGCAGTTTCAGATCTCAGTTATCCTCTCTGAAAATAAAAACAGAAGAAAATGCATCAATTTTCTGCCTTATTACTTCAAGAAATGATCCTCTCTGATGCATTTTCTTCTGTTTTTATTTTCAATTTTCTGCCTTATTACTTCAAGAAATATTTAAATAGCAAAGTACTCAGACATTGTTATATTCACAAAACTATTTCATCAAAAGAGGTTTAATTAAAAACCTCCTTCCTCTGAATAGAGAAATATTTTCCCAATGAGATCACATGGTAATTTTTTAATCAGTTCTTCAGTAATCACATAACTCAATTAAAAAGCTGGTGTAATGAAAGAGCTAGAATGACAAGGGAGATTTTAAAACCTACTCCCATAAAAAGTACTCATTATTCCTGGGAAAAAGGTGGGTTTTTTGGTGTGTGTTTTGGTTTTTTTTTTTTTAAAGAGCTCATCTTTGATTAACACAGAAGGTTTTCCCTCTGCTGCCTTCATACTTTACCATCCGTTCACACCAAATACGTCCGTCTCCACAGAGATGATACTCAATCTGATTTCCCATCTTTCCACTTCATTCATAACATGATCGTTTGCTTCCATAGAGCATCAAGGGTGCAACCACACCGTCCTCCGTCACCGCTGCAGCTATCGCTATAGCAGTGGAACCACGAACGCCGCAGATCCGTTCCTTCTTTGCTCTTCACGCTGCTACGTCGGAACGGTAGCACTGCATATACAACTTAGACTCTGTGAGCCATCTCTACGGCATTAATTCCGCAACTGCGTGTCTGGTATTGTGTTTCATGTGACTAGAAAAGGTGACCCCAAGTGGTAAAAAAAGGCATAATCAGCATGCTAACAATCCACATTTTCCTAAATGGCTAGTACACCGATACCCGGTTTGAATCCAGATCTCACCAAAATTTGAAGGAAAAGGACATGTAAAATTTGTTACGTCTTCTCTTTCCTAATAGCGAAGAGCAACAGACAGTTTGAACAGCTCAATGAGATCCGATAGGAAGGGGGGGAGCAGCTCTCTCCCCCTGAACACCCTCCCCGTCTTCCATTCAGTCCGTGTTTCCCTCTGCCAGGTTCTCCAGGGATCTTGGGTGATGACATACCTTGTCTTGTCCAGTTTTCAAGCACTGCTGGAAACAAGGCCCCGGTTAACAATCTCGCAGGTGGCAACAAGTACTTATTTACTCATTGTTTGCGTGATGGTGTTAAAGCTCGCACAAAACCATACTCCCTTCTCCTGAAAAAGTTCCCCTTTAGTCTCAGAAAACTCAGGAGCAGTTCAGAATTAGGAGATTTTCACATTGAATGTTAAGCTTCTTACCAGACTTTCTCTCCTCGGTATGCTTCAAACAGAAAACAGATTCCTCTCGCTGCCCTTTTAACCCGTAGAAGAATGGACCGAGAACCTCAGAGAAGGGACTGAAGTCTTCGAGGAGCACTGGAAAATGCGTTACTACTGCACGTGGCGTAAGTTGAGCTGTAAAAGCCCAGTAAGTTACGTTGAAGTACAAGCTGTGTTTGGAACTGTGATAACACGCTCTCCGTCCAGCGGCGAGGCACGGGTAGGAATAGCTGGGACGCAGCCGCGTTTGTTAACAGGGGTTGTTTTGGGCTTTACGTGCTTTGAGTTCTGCTGAGCTTGCCTCAAAAAAGCAACCCAAAACAAGGCTTTTGAGGGAATGACCTTCCACTCTAGAGGCACAGGCACTAGAAATTGAAACAGGTCCCAGGTGAGGGTACCGCGTCTCTCAGGCGGGTCACTTAACAACCTCAGGGACAATAAAATACATGGCGTAGACAGTAAGAGTTCCCGTGTATCAGCCCCACCTACTCCAGTACCTTCTATCCCACCGGCATGATGCACCCCAGTGCCTCAGAGGAAGTTTACAGAGGTAACACGCTAAGCCTGAAGAGATTTTTGCGAGTATTGAAGCACTAACCTCATGCAGCCTTTTCAAAATTCTCTGCTTAGGACTATTGTAAATACAACTACCCTACAATCTGCTTTAATTTTTTTATTATCTAGTTAGTATCTGTGGGTTAAAAAAGACAAGAATGTCAATGTGTAGATTTGACCTTAGCCCTTAATTCCTTACTAAGCTCAAAAGAAATTTGCTACTGGCTCCTGGCTTTCCAGATAAATCCTGTTGCGACATGCTAAGACTGCATCCGAGTTTTAAGAAGCCTCCAGCACACACGCCTTTCTTTTTAACCATTATTTTCCCAAATACATTAGCTTATCAGCCCCTCTATAGATGCTTCGTTAGCTTTCAGTGTTTCACCAAGTCTGTCACATTAGCAGCTGGTTTTAGCTCTGTTGCTTTTGTGCCAATGCATTCCCCCACTAGAATACCACAATAAAGTAAGTAAATAAAGGCTAGCTTATTTTGGGGAGCATCCTCACACTGCCTACCTTGACATGATTCACGATGATTAAAATTAGTCAAATGGTTTTTAGCACCTGCTTGCACTAAGCCATTCAGTCTAAGGAAATAAAGGGTATATTTGGTTACATAGAATGTCTCCTCAATTGCATACGTGGAGTGTCTTTTCCGGAGCAGTATTCCCCAAATTTTCTGTAATCAAGCTTAAAAAAAATTAGCTGTGATTAGTGCCAAGCTCTAAAGTTATCTTAATGCAGAAAACTTGCTCAGCCGTGTAGCTCCCTATTTCTACCCAAGCAAACCAATCTCGGCAGTCTTAGCTTTGTCCAGACAGCATTGACCTCATTTTTCCAGTTCTGTTCTATTCTGGTGCAGCATCATGTGTGGGTGCCACTTGTTTCCCAGAACGAGGGACGGGTGGGGAATAAGGATGTTGGTTTGTGGACAAGCAGAGCGGGGAACGGGGCTGGGCACTACGGCACAAGAGCTCCTTTGGCCAGTAAAAGCCATTGTATTGAATTTTACGGTTCAGACTTGCCAAGGGTCACTAAGAGTGAGGTTTCTAACCAGTGCGAGAGAGATTGTGATTGTTAAGCCTGGTTTGTAGAAGATATATTCCACAGAAGTGAAGTGCCAAAGCTCCCCTTCTCTCCTATTTTTAAAATGCCAGCTCGATGATTATTCTTGCACTGTTGCATTCCTCGCAGGATTACTGGCAAAATGTCTTCGGTTTCCAAAGTCAATCCCCATGGAATTTCACCAGATGTTTAGTCATATTATTTCTATTTAAACCCTGAATTCTGTCATATTTTTCAAATTATTCCCTTAAGACAGCTTCTGTCTGTGAAGTTCCAGGCTGCTTGTCATCTGGCTCTGCTTTTGCATACAAGGAAAGAAACTGATGCGGCAGTTCAAAGATGGCGGAGCAACGTTGAAGATCACTTGTTTCTAGGGTTTTAACGTAAAAGAAAAATTGCTTTCACAGTAACCTAGCTTGGCTATATTTCTGTTTCAAGACGAAACCAGTTTCATCTTATGTTTGAATGCACGCGACGGGATGAGTTTCGTCAGAACATACAAACAAACGTATTATAATGCAAACAAATATATCACAAACCTGTGATGTGCACAGCCATTCTAAACTTCCAGGCGAAGTTTAAGGCATCGTTAATAAAAATCTGACTGCGCCCACAGCAGTAGCAAGAGCCTGGAACCACAACGTGTGAAGGGAAAACCAACCAACCTCCTCCCCGAACAGCTGCACATCACTGACTCATAAATCCAAGAAACCTCTTTCCACGCTCACGAAAAGGACGGCGCAAACCAACTGGTATCTACACCTAATAAGGAAGCAAATACATTACACATAGAAATAAGTGTTTTGAACAGCAGCTTTATAAGCAGAAATTTGAACTTGCACACTGTTGATTTTCTTCTTGACCAATAAAAGTTGCAGTTTACTTTTTCTATAAAACCACGGTTAACTTTTTCCCCCTACTATTTTTCACAGTTGGAGTTCAGGTGATCATTATCATGGACGTTTCTATGACATCTCATAGTATGTATGACAATTATAGATAAATTTTAATACTGGATTTTTAACTCCTGTCTTGATGACAGGACATCTTAATGTTTTCTCACATTTCTAGACCACTTCAGAACACCAAAGATTAGGTGGCACACTGGTATCTGTCGAGTCTGCAAAGAGCTGAATCCTGTGGAAGAGTCACTAAATTGGTTCTTTCTCTCCAGTCCTAATCAACAGGATATTTCTTCTTTATAGATTTAAGAAACATGAAGATTGAACTCCCTATTCTGCAGAAGCATAATAAGTCATTTAAGTTGTCAATACTAGATGCGATTTAATTAAAAAGCTGTCATGGTAGCACTGCATCCTGCTTTGTTTCTCACTAGTCATCTTCTCTAGTATACAGTACAGAGCTGATGAAGGGGCAGTACACCCCGAATTTTCTTACAGCACAAGTCACTTTCAAACGGTGCTAAAGTAATCTCATGTTTGGGCTGTCCAGCAGGGTGTTGTCTACTCCACTCTATCTGTGCCGCATTTGGGCAAGAAACATCCCTGCAACATGCGTACTGCTTAGGACGTAGCTTACTCTGCCAACTTTTCCCAGAAGTACAAGGCTCAGAGGTAGGTTGGATGTTTGTGCACGTTTCCTGCTGGGGTTTTTTTTTTGGCAAGAAAAAAAAATATCTCCATTATGCAGTGAAGCGTGCTTTGCACTTGGGATGGAAGATGACAAGGTTCACAGCGATGTTCTGTTCACCTTGCAGGTTTTTTCCAGTCTCATGCTAGTCCTGTAGAAAGCACCATCACCTCCCAAAACAACATAGTCTTCGTCAAGAAAGCTTAATTTTTGCTGAGAGGGGAGAGCTGCCTGGAGCTTTATTAAACATTCATTTATTAAGCTGCACCAAGGCTACCGAACCTCCTCAAAAGATGGTGGATTGATCCTTCAAAAGGAGTTTGAATTTGTTGCTCCATGGTTTTAGTCCTACCGTTCCAGGAACTGATGTTTTTCCTCTACATAAGGAAGAATTAAAGTGTTGAAGCGTACAAACCAAGCATTTGGAATGAACTGGGTAGCCGAGAGCCCAGAGTTGAACAAGTAACAGACTTCACACTACTCTAAATATTAAAGTATTAAATATCACATCCACAACACAGAAGTTCCTTTTTTTCTCTGCAGCTCATCAGCTAAGTTGAATGACACTTTGACGTTTAGACTGCATCCTTGGTCGAGGAATTTCCTTTCAAAGGGAGCTCTACCCTTTAGAGCTCCAAGAGCTTGTATAGCTCTAAGAATGCTACACAAATACACTTGTTGCACAACTAATCTCAGCTAAGAGAAGGAAAAATTACTACTAATTAGCATTAGAAAACACTGATCACAGGAGAAGACCCTTAAAATCAGTTCATTCAAGCATATCTTGGTTTCACTCTAACGCTTCTGAGTTTCAAGTATCCTGACAGCTGGTATGTCTACCACAGCAAAGAAAAACATTAAAAAAATCACAAATACAATAAAGGTGGAGAGTGATTATCCTGTTTTCCTCAAAGTACAAAGAATAAGGAGCACTCAAAGGAATTACCACATTAAGTACTGATATTATGTTAACCTTATTCAGGCCCACACCCTTCTAAAACTCAATAACCTTGAAGGGAAAAGAAGTGGCCAGTGGACAAAGGAGAGAGGGGAGAGGTCAGAATCAGTGCAGACTTAAAACAGATTAATGCACCTATAATCCAATTGCTCTAAGTACGTATCTTCAAGTACTGAGCTCATGTTTTTTGTTAAGCCTACAACTGGATGGCATCATCTGGCCGATGCCGGGGTGAATTTCGGACAGTACTATGGACTTTATAAGCTGAACACAAGTCAATCGGCTCATGAAATAACTTGAGATTTGTTGAGTATGCATTCACTGTATTGTTACAAAATTCCTAATCACATCATCAAGAAACATAAAAAGCCTAGATATATTTTATCTTTAGATTTATTATTATTTCAGAGGCACTTAATGTCTTACATTTATATAGCGCCGTTTCCCCCTCCAAAGCACTTTACAGTATTTACACACAGGAATGTTTCCCACCACTGTTGAAATGCAGCCACCTGACTATTACCAGTACCATCTTCAAAGCACCAACAGTTTGAGACTGAAAACATTCATCAGTACTTTGTCTTACTAAGATAGCTCAGAATTCCAATTTACAAACTTCCAACTTGTGCTATTAAAAAGACCTAACAGCTAAAATACAGTATCACAGTGCAATTCTGCAACAGAACTGAGACTTGGATCGTTTTCATTAGATTTTTTACAATCTTTCATTAGACCAAGTCTATCTCAAAATACTTTAATGTAAGGCCTTTTAAGAATATCATTCTAAAACATCATTCTTTTTTATACTTTCTTTATAAGCCTCTCTTACAATCAAGCGCAGAAGAATATTTTTCTTTCCTTCCAGTATATTTAGAAACACTAAGTCCTGGCCCTAAGGAGATACTAGCATCCTCAGTTTCAATGAACTTCATGGCATCTAAAGGCAAACCTATTCCTCCTTGCTTATGGAGTTGGATTTTTAATTTTTTTGGTTTTAGTTTTTAAAATAAATCTGAGATTACACAAAAACCTGTTATTAACCAACTGAATTGTAAAGTACCTTGGGATTGGCTGCTGGGGTGCTATATAAGCAAGCTGTGTGTGGTTTTGCGTGCTGTGTGTGGTTTTGCTTGTCAGTGTTAAAAATACACTAAAGTATTCCAAGTTCACTACTCCACTGCAAAGTCTGCCCTAGTCACAAGGATAATAGCAACTTTCTCATTTTAGAGATTTTTTTTTCCTTTGTCTCTCTGAAAGGCTACTAAAACATCCCTTCCAAAAGAAGTTGCATTTGTGCTGAGAACTTTCACAAAAAAAAAAGAATAGCCATCTGGCATCCCTATTCTCATGGTTACAATTAAAAAAAAAAAGACTACCACCTCACACACAGCATGCTGCTACCTGCTAGTTATGGCTGATGTGAGAATCTGAATGAACAGAAAAAAAATTAGTAAAGTGAGACACCTATTTGCCTTCTTGTGGACCAAGCACAAAAATGTATTCTGTTACCATATTCTCTTGAATATGCTACACTTCAGAGAGGCTTTTTTGATTTTCATCGATGCATCATACTATGAATCTACTGTAGTCACCAGATTCTTATACCAGGATAGCTGTTTGCGTTTGAGTACTACGAAAGAACAGTAGTACTGACAGGTATGGGCAAGAACTATGATAAAATAAAAAATATTAACAGGTAGCAATTTCAACGTGAAAGATGATGACTAATCAAATTGGGTAAAAATTAACATCCAAGTACATATCCATTTTATAAAAAGCTGTTTTTGTTTTTAGTCTAAACCCTTGATAAAAGACGCACAGAGAACAGGTTTATTGCATATTTTATGCATGCCTTCATGTAGTGCATTCCTATACTCTACCTTATATGGAACACTAAAAAAACTACTAGACCTTCTCTGTACAACAGGTATTGTAAATTTTTGTTTTAAAGCCTAAACAGCGATTCAGTTTGAGTTATACCTTCCTACTCCCTGATCACAAAAATCACCTTGCTGCATTTATGTTTGTCAAAGTCGTATGGCAACCACAGTAATTATTTGTATGGAAAAACCCATTACAGTAAACTATTTAAAGAGTTTGGTTTCTTCAAGGGCATTTGGCAGCTGGAACAAGAAAACCAACAGGGACTAGAGATCCTTAGACAATAGCGAGAATCACTGGGGAATAATTTGTATCAGAAATCAAGAAACCTCATGACAAATAAGAGAATAAATGTGAAGGATGAAAGCATCATTTTAGGCTTCACAGCCCAGAAGACCAAACAGGAAGTACCATTATCACTTACTTTCAAACTCAGATCTGAAGGGTGGCTAAAACCATCAGATCTGATTTTTTGAAGAGGGAGAAAAAGAGGAACTTGGAAAAAGCAACTGCTGTATTGCAGGACTGAACGCACACAGGACAGACAACAGTCTGCTATTTCACAGATTAACATTTTTGAGTCCATTCTGACCCCTACTGATTTCAAGAGAAGAATGATTGGACCCACATTCTTGTCTGTTTCTACTTGTGGGAGCCATTCATTTCTTCAGAGCTGAAAACATGCACAAGATTGTTTGATACAAGGAACATCACTTTTCTTTTCCCTTTTTCTTTTTTTTGGTCAGTCCTTTCCTCCCTCAGCCTCCTCTCAACTCTTCATTACCATAGCATTTCTCCGACAGAAAAAGGGCAGCTTGGGGTGAGGGATAGATGAAGCTCTTGCTAAACTGGGAAAGAATGGGACTGTGGAGCAGCAGAGAGAATTGCATGGACAGACAGATGTTAAAGAGAATCCAAAACCCAGCAAAGAACAAGCTTAATTTTTGTAGCAGAAGGAATTAGTTTTGTCTTTTAGGTTCAGTCCATCCTTTATCAGCAAGGGCATATTGGCTACATCACAAGGCTTGGTCAAGGAAAAGGCTCTTTCATTTAACAGGGCACAGATCTGAAGATGGGAGAATGTCCTGCACCGTGTGAGATAACTCAGAAATATGCATAGAACAGAGCAAAAATCCAAGACTGCTTTGCAGGAACGAGAGAGGTAGCAACCCTAATTTTAACAGGGCTTTTCACCGAAGGGAAAGAAGGTCTACAAAAGTCAAATCAGCTGATTTCAAATGGTTTGCATCCCAGGATGAATCAGGTTACACTGATTTAAGCCCAATTTAATTTAGGCAGGTTTTTAAACCACAAGAATAAGGACATTCTTAGTACATATCAATAATTAAACCAACATATACACAATTAGCAATATCCTACATAATATAAACGCTTAACAGCTTGTTTTGGGTTATCCTAGTTAATTTGTTTAAAAAACAAGCCGAGTAGTTTTATTGTACAACGTCTGCCAGTCTACACACTTCCTGTAATCATCAGTCTCTGTAGCAGTTCAGTTCATGACTTTAAGATCCAAATTCAACTGTGTCTTCAGTTATTTTCTTGAACTCGTAGTTTCCTCTGCCATCCATATGCAAGTAAAACTGAAATAAAAGAAGATACGTTATCAACCACCTAAAAATTACCAGATCCATAAATGCCTAAATAAATTATATTTTGAAGTAGTCCTAATGCAAAATCTTAAACTCAGCTAGCCAGAGGGTAAGCTTCTCCCACCTCATGTTTCATTAAATTCAATTGCCTCTGGAAAAAGAGTTAAACTGCTTTTGTTCATATCATCCATCAGTCTGCTAGTGGTCACACCTAGACTTAACACTGCTATCTTGGGTTTTGTGACAATATACTTAAGGTACACATTCATCCCTGTGTGTTAATTCAGTATTTTCCCCACACATACAGTCTGTCTGCATAAAAAATAGTAACAACAGTAAAATCTTAGTTTGGAAGAAAAGAAGTCCATGTATTAGAGATGAACTTTTTTTATGCGTAGATATATTAGGCATCTTGAAAGCAAAAACTCCACGCTGTTTACTGGATTCTGGTTCAAGGGGGGGGGTTGAGGCTAAGAAAGAAGGCTTAAGTATCTAGTGAGCCTTTCGTATTTTTGAGGCTACTTTTACAGACACATTTAAGGATTTTTGGTTACTTTTCCCTTCATAACTAAAAGCGTAAGAATATTTCAAATAGTGCAACTGGATCATGAAAGTAAAACCTTTTTTAAAAAAACCAGAACATGACCTATTAGTATGTAAAATGAGAACACCTTGAATTGTAAAGGTGTTTGATTTTCTATTAAATTGACAAAACCCCTGCCACCTACAGGTATCCTTAGCAAAAGCAAAGACTACATACATCATGATGTTTCCAGAGTGACTTTCTGTGGGAGACAGTGAAGAGAGTGATGCCAACCTACATGAAGAAAATACACACAATAAAGCAGTTAATTTTTCTCATGGATTAGGTGTTACTTATTTTTCAGCATGATACCAGCTGAAGAGCTTAAATTCATAAACACAAACTTCCAGACTCTATTATTAACAGTATGCCTATGTAGCCTTAATACAAGATTTTGCAGTAAAAAAAAAAAAAGTAGGAGGGATTTATCTTTTTTAATCGATTTCACCATTCTTTTGCTCCTAATGATTTGGCAAAATGTAGAATGAACTGGGCAAAGGCAGTAAGGTAGGAGGCAGGTAAAACAACAAACCTCGTGATTAAAGGAAGTCTACTTTAACAGCAAAAAAAGCCAAAACAACAACAGCTATTAATGAATTATAAACTTAAAGTAAAAATTTAAAGGTGAATAATCTTCCTCTGTTTCCTTGCAACTCAGTTAATTATGCATCCCTAACGGTAGCACCAATTAAAGGACAAAATGGCTCTGATGATAAAACAGGGTAACATTATTGTTTTTCTTTCTGCAAGGACAGCTTAACCAGGAATTCTATTTGTCAGTAACATGCAATAGCCACTTGGCAACAGTAACTCTAAAAGAAAAGTACAAATGAACATTCAAGTTAACAGAATAACAGAGTAAGTATATGCAAAACAGACTTAGAAAAATGTCAGGGTATTGATAGTAATGTGGTAAAATAAGTTCAAGAAATCAAGTCCATTCTTCTGCAGAGTCCTCATCTAGCATCAATTTACTACCATAGAAGGCTCCTTAAGTTCCCACTTCAAGTTTCAAGCACATATTTCAGTAGATGCACAGCTTTGCTCCATTACCATTCTGAGAATATTGTTACTCAATAATTAATGTTATTTCAAGCCCATTCTTTCCCAGGCTAGGGATGTGAAATTGAATCTTATTGGTATTTTACATGGCACTACATAGGATCTGAAAAAGTGAGTATAAGAGGGAAAGGAAAAAGAAAACTATTTAGTATCATCCTGTTTTCCTAGAGTGCTTGGCTTTTCATATCTCAAAATAGATGGAAATGTTAATTTCCAGCCTTTCACTTCTGTTGCCCAGGCCAAAAGAAACCTCTCGAACAACAAAAAAGTATAAAATTTTAGATTATTTGATCTTCACTTGACATTCTAAGAGTTTAGCTGGAAAAGTAAGGTTACTTACCAGTTATTAAGAGTTCTCTAATATACAGAGGCCGCATGTACATCTAAATTGTCTTAAGACTACAAAACAATTATTGAATTCTAGTGTGCATAAAGGGTCCTTGCATGCCCTTCTAAGATTTTTTTTTTGTTGTTGGTAACCTGCACTAGACATAAGGAAGAGTGCACCTTGTATCATTTTAAGTTTCCTGTTAACATACATAGGTATAATTCTAGAAACAAATTCTAGTGTGCATAAAGGGTCCTTGCATGCCCTTCTAAGATTTTTTTTTTGTTGTTGGTAACCTGCACTAGACATAAGGAAGAGTGCACCTTGTATCATTTTAAGTTTCCTGTTAATATACAGAGGTACAATTCTAGAAACAAAGATCTCACCTTTCGGCAGTGGCTGTAAATGTAGCCTTCTACATCAACGCTAACAGCACTGGTACATTCATCCAGAATTGCAAACTGAGGCTTATGATAAAATAACCTTGCCATCTGGAATGCAAACCAAAAAGCTACTGTGGAAACAGAACTGCAACCAATAGTTCAGTGTTAGAAGTTAAACTAAGAATTAGTGTCCAAAAATTTACTGTGGCAAGGGAATTTCTTTTAAGTTGGCACCCACTGAAGCCTGAAAATCCAAGAGCTGTATATTATCTTTCCTTTTTTTTTTTTTTAATAAAAAAATTCTTTTAGAACTTCTATTTATAAAATCAAAATGTAAGGTATGGTAAAAGGTCAATATTTCCTATTAAGTTTTGAGTACAATAGGCACTATTTTAGGTTGTTTTCTCAGTATTCAGGTATTACACATTTTGGGGGTTTCTTCTTTAAGTAAAATGTTAATATTT